>NW_020799117.1:18858791-18993225 GCF_003259725.1 Athene cunicularia | reverse complement strand
GCCCCCCCGCCCAGGCCGGGTCGGACGCTCTTCTGAGGTAGAATCGAAAAACGGGGGATCAAAACCTGGCTTTGTCTTGCTGAGGATGCAAAAGGTCTGTGGAGAAGCTGGAGGGGACGGCTCCTGGGGTCTGAAGGAGACGGAGGAAAAATTATAGCTGGGTTCCTCCTGGGTTTTGTGAACTGTTTTGTTTTGAAAGCCGAAAGTGTGTTAACCTTCTCGAGAGCTGTTCCTCTTGGGAAGAGTCTTGGCCTTATGCCAATGTCTCTAGTAACAAGAATACAGGGGAGAAGAATTCTCTGAGGTACAAGCAGGGCCCCAGCCCTGTCAGAAGAGAGGGAGGTTTTAGGGACCCGACCTCAGTCTAGGATGCAGGTGGGCAGAGCTGTCTTCGAGCGGGGATTTCTTTCAAAGGTTTTTTGGAAAAGTCTCAGTGAGCCTCTTGTGAGAGAGTGGCTGTTTTTATCATACGACAAATTACTCTGGGATTTTTTGTGGAGTGTTTTGAGATGGTTTTTTAATACAAACGTCTCTACAGAACTTACACTTGTACTGGATTGTAAAAACAATTTAATACAGTTAACACGCTTCATGACTCATTTGCCAGCACTTATGAGATACCTAAACCTACTCATTCCATCCTTTGATATTAAGCAAAATATAGAGTGATTGGGCAACTTACCAGGAAGGTAGGTTCCTTCAAAGTACGTAATTTAGCCAAGGGAGATGGGCGGCCTGTGCGGATTCCCAAGGGTTCTGGCCCCAGGTCAGTGTCACAGCAAAGGCACACCATGGTTCAGGACTGTGACTTTCCTCCAGCTCCTGGTTCAATGGTATTAGCAGGGCCGTGTTTCCAATTTTTGCCATACTCCTACAAGCCTTTCCTGCAGGAAGACAGACGGTGTCCTGCAGCGATTTAGATTGCATTTTTCCTTCCTGCAGGTTTAATCCAAGAAAGGGATCCAAGACAAGGAAATAAACAGAGTATCATTGTTTTACAATCCAGAGAGAAAATAGGGATCAGGAGTCCAACCTTGTCGGTGAATGAAGTTAATCGAAAGAAAGTGAGATCTGTAATTATGATACCGACTGAGATAGATGTTATTAAAATAATATAGGGTCTTCAGTGCCTTAACAAACAGGCTCTCCTCTCGAAACACAAAGCAAACAGATTTTTTTAAGCTCTTTGTATTTCCTGCTTGTACCAAACCATTAATATTTTGGTGTCAGTTGCACCAGGGATTCAAACTACTCATTTCTGATCTGTAGCATACTCTCAGTAAAATTGAGTTTACACTTCAATAGCTTGCTTTCTTTCATTACTCCTTTTAATATCATGTCTTGGCCTCCTGTGGTGGCTTCCACATTCAGCAGTTCTGCACGTCTCGCATCCTTTCAGGACAAAATGTCAGACAGAAAAAAAAAAATCCCTTTTAAAACTACAAACTCAAAGGTAGAAGGCCTGGAGTTGTGGAGAATCACACGTTCTGCACTGTACTGCTGAAAAGGAAAAAAGTAGGAGATCAGCTGGCAGCTCTGTTGGTTCATGAAGGAGTGAGTTAAAAGACTCAGCAAACAAAAACTAAAATTATGTAAAAATAGAGCCCTCTAGGTTGAGATTGGACTTTGTCTCTTAATTAACAGTTCTCTCTGGAACATGGTGGCAGGCTCTGTCAATGAGACTTGTAATGCAGGGTGGTGTTTAGACAGACACCCAAGAACAATAGCTAACACTTCTCATCCAGTAAATGTCATTAAGACAGCATCAGGCTGTGCCGGCAGCTTGAAATCTAATCCATTTTCTGAAATGACTTAGAAGTTTTCTGTTTGACCCCGAATCTTCCTTTTAACAGTGTTGATGGTTTTGTAATCCCGTTTTCCTGTTGTTTTCTTCTTTAAATGTTTCTCCTGCCCCTTTTTGCTAGGTGAAAACCAAATGTAAGCCAGGGGAGAGGACAGACAAGGAGGAGAGGCCGCCGCAGTGATACTGCAGGAAGGTTGTTAAGTGCGTAGAATAAACAAACACTTTCAGTCTCGCCCCTGTTAGGGCAATTCGAGGTATAGCACGTAAGAGTAGAATGCGGCTGGCAATTGCGCACTCCTGGCAGCATGTCTGCATTAGTCAGATGTGTGTACAAGGGCGACCCCTGACTAGTGCCACCTGAAGACACCCATGTGGGTGTAGTCACAGCAGGGAAGCTGCCCTTTCACTGTTAAATCCTGGGGTAGGTTTGTGTGCCAAGCAAGAAAGGGTCTTGTTTATGTAGCCCCTGGTGTAACTACGCTGTCTGCTAGTCCCAGCATACACAGGGTCTAAATTATATGCTTCAACTGGAACTGAATTTTCTATTTCTGTGACAAAATTGATGAAATGAAGTAGTTGCTCCATGTGTCCATTCATGCCCATTTCAAAATGTGTGAGTTTTTTAAAAAGAGTGGCTTAGTTTTGCTATTTGTGAGAAGTGAGTGTTGAAACAGAAGTGAGGGGTGTGAAGACAGGACTGGGGCAGGAGATGGTAATGGGGGAAGTAAGAGGGAAGGAAATAAAAGGAACGAGGAAAAGATGTAGGGTGGGGTTATGACAGGCAGAAGTCGCTGCGGGAGAGGCTGAATGGGCAGCAGTCAACCAATAGAAAGAGGTAAAACTAAAAATATGATAAAGGAATCTCAGGGTCCAAATACCAGAGGGATGAGGCTATCTACAAGCTGATGTCACGCTGTGCAGCAAGGGCAGCCCCAGGGCAGCTGCGCTGTGCCACCAGCTGACAAGGCTGACTGCAGAGGAGCAGGCACACAGTGCAGCCTTGTCACCTCTGCTGTTTTGGCAGAGGTGCCCATCCCTGGTCTGCTGGCGAGGGGGGCAGGAGCAGGGTAGGGACCTCACAGCTGGGCGAGCTTCACTATGGGAGTCACCCCAAAATGCAGCATCCCTGAGGACTGGTGGGTCTCAAGAAGCCAGCAATGTATCACAGTGACAAAACTGAGGGTCTGGCACAAACCTCATCTCATGGATTCTATGGCGTCAAGTCCTGGGGGCTCCCCAGTATTGGTCTCAGCATTCCCTTGCAGCTGGGAGGCATCATCTTTCCTCTTCAAGGCTCAGGTACCTAAAGAAGTAAGATCCAGTCAGGAATCAACATCTGCACAGCCAGAAAGCAAATCCCAGTGCACCAGAGCCATGCATGCCTCAGGACTGCACTAGCTGGGTGGGAAGCCTTGTAGGTGGGACCAAACCACGCCACCTAAACTGCACATCAAAGCAGAGTAACTAAAAACACCCACCTCAATTAAATGAACCTCAGTCAGAAGGAGAATGGATTTACCAGTACGTTTGCATCTACACTGGGGCTCCTGGCACTGCCGGCTGCCCGAGGATCAGACCTCGCTGCCCCGATCCGCGCCACAGTGCCTCCGAGGTCAGCACAGGCTGTGCCAGCCGCAGCCCCAGCCACGGGCGCTCACTGCTGCTGTGTTCCCACCACTGCCCACCCTCTCCGAGAAAAGCTGTCTACTAGAAACATGCCCGGGTCCTCACTCGGGAAACCACCTAACTGAAACACTGTCTCTTCCTCTACGTGCTCCCGGGGCCTCTGGAAAGAGAAACCCAGCAGCAATCCGTAACGCCAGCGTGCCCGTGAGCACAGGGGCTGCTGGCGCCGAGCAGCATCATCCCCCCACGCACACACACTACAACACAGGCGTCCTGAACAAAACAGGCAGAAACCGTAATGAGGAAAAATTATGCTGTCCCAAAAGGCTCAGCATGAACGGGGTTCACTGGTTGCTGCTTTGCCAGCTAGGGAACAGGCTAGCTGGAGTAGTTTGCATTCACCTCCGATTCACACAGCCTTTGTGTAATAAACTGTCATAGCCCCAGAGAAGGGAACATTCAAAAAAGCGCCCTGAGGCAATGCATAGCAGAAGCTTGAGAATCTTACTGCATGAGTCAGTGACCTCCACACACTGCATCTATTTCAGCCTTTAATTAATAAGGTTTTACATTTCTATGGCACTTTCCATCTGGAAAGATCCTAAAACGCTGTGAAGACTAAGGGCAGGGCGTACAGCAGCGCTGAAATGTGGTTCCCAAAGAGGTGGGACTGTGCAGGGAAGGAAAGCTTAGCCAAGGGCACTGGGGAAAAAAATTCTTAATTTTAAATGGAGCCTCTGTTACATCACTGAGTATTTCATATCCATGGAGAACAGACAATAAGATTTTAGTTTCTAAGACACCGCTTGAATAAATAGGCATCACAGATTGCTTTCTTTATCCAGGGGGGGATGCAGTGCAAAACAAGTACCCAGTGATTTTAATTTAGGGTGTTAAAGGACCACAACTTAAGCTACAAATTTAAACCATCAAGGCTTTCCTCCCTCCTGATACATAAGTTATCCCCAAATGCTAGACACAAAGCAGAAGCCGGTGGAGGAAACAAATCCCACTCTGACAGCACCTGACCCTACACTCTGAGCACCGAATTCCCATTCACGTGCCCTGGAAGCTCAGGAGCATCACAGCAGGCTTCAGCAAGGTTAAATCTGGCCCCAGGCACCAACTGGGACAACTGAATAAACGTGGAAACAGTCCTCTTGTCCCAAGGCTGATGTGACCCCTGAGGGGAGCTAGGGCTTTGCTGAACCAGCACGAATCCCTTCATTTCTGTTTCAAAAGATTAAACTAGTCGAATCGCTCTGCTCGGCTGACTTCCCTCGGCAGATGAGCAGGGCCTGGCATGCTCTAAACTGAGGGCAACCGGCATGACTGTCAGCCACAGCTGGCATCCCTCTCCCTAAGTACTTGGCCAAAATATGCTGGGAGCATTTGGCCACAAAGAGTTTTCAAAGGAATGTCAAAAACTCTCCTTTTCTCAGTGTAATTCCGACCTATTTTTATCTGCCACTTTCTGGAAGAGATACACAGGCATTGCCACGGCTAGTCGTAAACTTTCATTGCTTCCTGAGGAGAAATTGCAGGCAAATTACAGGCTAGCACACTCGTTTTATGTCTCTCCTGCTCGGGGCATGTCAGCACTGCTGCATTCCTTTCTACCCCCAACAACATTCCTCCCTGCTGTGTCCTCACCTGCTTACTGATGGACATTAATGACCTGCCTCCATAATTAACACATCTAGCACCACATTCAGCACGAGATGAGTCCTCAGTGCGATGTCAACGGATGCTGGAGAAATGCACGTCCCACGCGTGCGGAGCGGGATGGCCCCCGACTTCACCTCCACCCAAGTGTCTCCCTTGGCCACACTGCCCTTGAGCTCCGCCTGCTCGGGGCCCAGAGTGAAGGCAGGGCTGTGTGTGCACGTTAAGCCTGTGGTTGCACCATATCTGATATTCCCTTCCCTGTGTGCTCCTGCTGGCTCGCACCCACCCTGCAAAGCTCTACATCTCTCCTCTAGGCACACGGAGAGATGATGTCCTCGCCTCTCATGCTGCAGGCTGGCATGGAGGAGCACCCTTAATCCTTCATGTTTCAGCATTTTTGAGGGGAAGGTATTACTAGCAGATACTAATTGTCTCTCTCCATTAAGAGAGGAATGCATACAAGCAGTTTCTATACCGTTGAAGTAGCAGGGAAACTGAGGCAGAGCAGGTTAGTGCAGCTCCAGCCCAAGCTCGTGTCCCTGCTGTGCCCAGCCCCGAGCCCAAGCCCTGGGCCACGCCGCCCACACTGCACCAGAAGGCCCTGAGACTGGAAGTCCCACAACCACGTGGCTTTTTAGGCATTGAAGCTTCATCTAAAGGGAGAAATCCTGTCATCAAGGTGAAAAGCATTGCTAGCGAAATGTGATCAAAGAGAGAGTTATCAACTTAAGTGTACTCAGGAGTTTCTGTTCCAGACAAGAGAATTATCAACAAGAAACCAATCTTATAAGGTGGCTGCTATTGACAGGGAAATAAAAGGAATACAGTTCTTACCAGACAGGCCTAAGTTGCTCCAAATTGCTGTCAGCTTGAAATATCTTGCCGGTAATTTGTTTTCAAATTCTTTCTCCCTAAATTTGATTTGTTGCTGTACAGTGGATGATCTATTCTGCACAGCATCTCAAAGAGCATTCCCGTTGTCCTCTCGCTGATTGTTTGTGAGCTATCACTTCTGGGAGCTGGCAGCATTTATTATAAAAAGGGACATCATCACTTGAAAAAGCAGATTTTGTCTGAGGATGTGGTATCTGCTGTCGTTACAAATAGCAGCTAAGATAACTGGGAGGAAAGTCATCAGGGAAAAATCACATTTCCTCCCCATCTTTGAGCTTGTCTGCATGGGCAAGTGGCCATGCTGCATGTCTGTATCCTGGGATGGGGGAAGAATGAAGCAGCATTTTCTAACAAGACTTGAATAAATTATTTTACTAGGATCCTTTTTAACTGGGAGAAAAATTAGTAGGGTTTCCCACCTCTTGTGGTATTGTAGCAAGAGGATGAGCATCACACCCAGCAATTTTTTCTGCTGATTTCTGCTTTCTTATGTGAGGGAGGAAAAGGAACACTGACTTATAAAGCATCCTGCTGGGTTCAATGATGTCTCCTACGTGGTATGTCTGGGGCTTTCCCATGCCTCTGAACAATCGCTCCCGGCTCTCCAGAAATTTGGTCACTGTATAGGATATTTGTCTGCACACTTGATACAGAGGTAGAATTGCTAAGCTCAAATCTCACTACCCGTCTGGATCCAGCCAGCCAGGGTGTGGTTGCCTTGCCCTGGCTTTCTCATTCAGAAACATCCAAGTTTCTTCTCCTGCCCTTTCCCTGCTTGTCTAAACCAACTTTGTCCAATGGTTTAAACAAATTCAGGGAAATTCCGGTTTGAGGATGAGGAGCTATCTTGGGGTAGTTACATGGCTTCAAAGTGTAGGCAGAATGGATAGACTTGCTGCAGCATGCCTGAGCCTGGCTAGCAGGTCACGAGGCATGAAAAGGCTGTCCATGCGGCTTCCCAGAAAATATAGTGTCTCACCCATCTTGTGCATACAGCTCTATTAGATTAAAAGAAAAAAAAAAATTAAAAAATATATATATCTATATATACACACACCTGGTACTTGCTTATTTCAGGATCTTTCCAGGAAAATATTGGCAACTTTAACGTATTTCTGCTCACCAGCTTGTTAGCAGGACCCACAGGTGACATTGGAGAGGGTGTTGTGGTCACTAAGTTGGGCACTCCAGTTACCCCAAGAGCTCACACTGTGCTTTGGGCAGGTCTTGGTGCCATCCAGAGCATGGAGAGAGCTGGAGTTCGGACTGCATAGAAGGATCACACTCCATACACCTAGACAGTAGAAAACTACTAATTGTTGCAAATGCTTGACTGAATTAAGAACAAAAAGAAGGAACATAAACCTTCCACTATTGTTATTTTCAGAAAGCAATAACAGGAAGAGCCAGTTAAAAGGCCTTGAGGCTCCAGCAGATGACTTGATGCTGGTGCCCTGTCCGGAGCAGCAAATCTCCCAGGTGCCACTGCCAGGGCTTGGGACACCGCTTTGTCCCCGAGCACAAGTACTGCAGCCGGGCTGCTCGGCAGCCAGCAATTTTTCCTCTTTGCAGAAGCAGGCTGAGCCTTTCCGAGGTGACTGAATGCGGGTGTCAGCTGGGCAGGAGCAGCACAAATCAATCTCTCATTGCTTAAAAATATATCTGTATATCAGATCCAAACCCTTTCCTCTAGAGTCTTGCAGCAGAAATGGACTTTTAAAATGCTCAATTATTTATAGCTGAAATGCGGGGGAAAAAACAACCTCATTTGTCCTGCCAGAGCAGAGCTTGCTGGTCCCCATCACCCACTGCTTGCACAGTGCCTGAGACTAATGAGATCTGGATGGGGTAATGAGGAAGAAGGCAGAAGTAGTGCCTGAAAGCAGTGTGCAAGCACCCCAAAGTAGAGCCAGCTCACACAGGGACATGGTCAAACCCAGATTATCACAATCCTGATGTGTGCCAACTGTTGCTTTCATGCCTAGGTGCTAATTATCACCAATTAGGTGGGGTGGGTGGTTCCTTAAGTACAGGCTTCTGGAAGATCAGGGAGAAAGGACAGGTTTTGTAAACCCACAGATGTTGTGTCAAAGGGATGCTTTAGACATTTAACAGCTTTTAGAAGGGAACCTGTGGGAGTTCCTCCAGAGGAGGACTGTCTGCCCAAACTTGCTTTTTTTGTTTTTCTTTCCCTGTGTTTTGGAAGAGCTGCTACTTGCCAAGGTCCCAGCCTAGGGAGAGGGCATTGGAGGTCTCTGCCCAGTGAAGGAAGAGGCCATATTCTGGGGTGATGTATGACATGAGGAGCAACAAGAACAGACAAGAAGGGGCAGAGATGAGAGGCCAGGGGACAGAAAGACAGCAAGCATCATGTGACTGCTAGACAGGTGCTGGAAGAATTTTGTGTGGCTTCTGAGCATAAATGAATAATATGGCTGTGAAGAGTGTCTCTCCCTTACTGAGATCGCCCACTGTTTTTGCCCAGCGTTCATGGACAGGTGGTGGCATGGGAAGGACGATGGGGAAGGGTGGTTTGAAGCCAAATGAAGTACCTTCTTCTGGCCTAAATTAGGGAAGTGAATGGAGCCACTAAGTGGAGTCCCCTTCTTCCTACTCCCTCCTGGGGAACAGATTGTATCCTCCCCATCCTGGGGAACCTGGGCATTGAGAGGGGGCTGAAATCCCAGCACCTTTGCCTGGTTGCTTTGTGGTGCATCGCCTTGAGCAGTGGTTACAAACCACAAGGATGATGAGGAAAGTGCCTGTAACCATGGCAATCCTCTGCAGCCACAACCTTCCCCACTGAAGCCCCAGGCCTGGTGGACATGGGGGCCACCCCTTGCCCCATAGCAAGTGAGGACTGGTCCTGCCACCTGCATTTTCCAGGGAAAAAGGTGCAATGCAAAGGGAACACCCCAGATAACTTGGAGGTGGTCCCAGGAGTTAGGGACAACCATGCCACAATAGGACCTGCCCAGTGCCAATGCCAGAAAGAAGCCCTTTTGGTCCAGCCCTGAAACAAGCATCGCCAAGCATCGCCCTGTCCCTGGGGAGCATTGCCTTGCTCCAGCTCCACAGCATCCGTTCATCTGCAACGTGAGGCTTGAGCACTTGGGAGATTTTGGGCCCCATGCTCCAGTGAAACCAGTAAAGGGTACAGCATTTGGCAGCTGAGGAACTGGTGGTTTGGCTTTCTACTAGGATAAAAGTTTAATTCCTTCCCGCTTCAGCACTGCTTCACTGCACAGCTCCGTTAGCAACGCCTGCACAAAGAATTTTAGGGATTAATGAGACAGGTGATTAAATACAGTTCTGCTTAAATTCAGTCCCGAGAGGATGGATGTGGAACTGCCCTGCTGTGAATTAAGCAATAAAGCAGGAAAAAGTAGAAAACATGGCAGGGAAGTGGTTCTATTTCATTAGCACTCTCATGCCTAACGATCCCAGCATCTCTGCCCATTTAAGGTGTAATTGCAATTTTGGTAAACCTGCACAGGCTCTGGTCTGGGCTCGCCACAGCCATGCTGCAACCTGCCTCCACCGCCCTGGCTCTGCTGCCGCTCGGCCAAAGCCAGGGACAGATGCTCATGCAAGGGCCAACAGTGCAATCAAGAGGGGAGAAAAAGGGCAAAACATGACTTTTTATTAAACTACTGCCACTTTCTTATGCTAATACTCTGTTTAAAAAATCTCATCCGTGCCCCACGTTCACCTGCAGCACTTCCTTTAAACCACTGTGGCTGTATCAGCTCCGACGCGGCCCTGGGGGATAGTGCAAGAGGTACTTTGCAGTGCAGAGCAGCAGCAGCACATGTTTTCAGGGCAGGCAGAGCCCCACAGTATCTCTTCACATTTGCAGGAGCCATCCAAAATCCTGTGCAAGTCTAAAAGTAGGGAAGCTGGAAAGAGCAATGGTAAACCCCTTCCAGTGAGAGCACTTCAAACCCACAGCTCTCAAAGGGCTCAGCAGTGGCCACCAGCAGCAATTACACCCCCCCTTACAGTTGGGGAAATGAGGGAAACGATTTGCCCCGTGTAACCCAGGAGGACTGGGAATGCAGCAAGAGCCCAGATTAGGGAAATCTCAGACCTTGGACCATAAGTGAGTCGTCAGATGTCAGCATCAAAGACTACAAAATCTGAGCCCTGCTGCCCAGCTGGCCTGTGTGCTTGGGGATATCTGAATGCTGGCAGGTCTGCGCTGCAGCCAGGACTGCCCAGCCCCGTGCCCTCTGCGAGCAGCTTTGGTTTCCTTCCAAGATACTGGGATAAAAGCTTCCTGTGAGCATCACTAAAATTGTGGAGGGCAGATAACTCCGAGCCATCCATCTGCTTGCAAGTCTCCACTGACCAATAGCCACAAGGGTGTGCACAGGCTGAGCTCCCTCCGCTCAGTAGCGGTGTGGTGCCCACTAAAACACCTGTGTTTGTGCTCTTCAAAACCTCGTGTCTAGATGATGTGGTCCCTTGTGCTGATCAGAAAAAGACCAGTTCTTGACTGCACAGTCACTGGGTTTCAAATTCCCATTTTCTTCCCTGCTGCCGGGCACCAGGGTATTTTATCCACACCCTGGCCCCTGCTGCCAGCTATAACACAGGTGTAGGGGACTACTCAGCCACTCAGAAGCAGAGCAGCCTGCTTATAATCTTAATATTACTTGAGGTTTGCTCAGAGTTCATGCCCCAGGTTGCAGTTTGATGGAGTGAGCCAGTCCCTGGTGCTTCTGATGGATATAAAAAGGATATGCAATCAGTTGTGCACTTAAGCAAGTATATTACCAAGTTAAATGACTTCAGTTTTACTCAGCTAATTAAAAATGGAACAAAGCAGTGATCAGATTAAGGTCACAATTAATAACTCTATAGGTTCAAATTTTCCAGTCACCAAATAAATACCGCATGTAATCAGAATCAGAAGCAGCTGCGGCTGATAACATGAGGGAATTAGTGTCCCATTCAGAGGTCTTCAGGAGGCAAGAGCTACCTTTTGAGCAGTAACCTCAGCCCACTGAGGCAGCATGTTAACCTTGCTATCAAGGAGACCCTCTTCCTGAGGCTTGAGGGTCTATATGAGCCCAGGTTGCTCCCTTAGAGGGAACCAAGTGGACTCAGGATGGGTGAGAGCCTCTTGATCCCCACCTCCCAGGTAATTAGGTCAAGAGACACTACCTACCAGCAGAGATCATCTCCCTTTTCTCTTTCCACACAGCCATTTCTCCTTTTTGACCATTGTAATGCTTTGAAAGTTTCTTAAATTATCCCAATTTTATTTTTTTAATATACCAGCAAAGAATCAGACAATTAATATGGACTTCTAGAGTGTTCCAATAGTTTTTAAACACAAAATATAAATGCAGGTTGCCTCTTTAGGAGCCTGAAGTTAATGAAAAGTTTCCCAGGCCAGTTGCAGTGTCAGACCAGGACACTGCTCCAGCAGCTCAGTGGGACCCCAAGATGCCAAGCACAACCAGGAAGGTTGGGATCCATCAGGATTGCTCTGCCACACATCCCTCACCCAGGCCATCCTTAAAACATCACCTGAGGAAGTCACTTTACCATAGGCAAGGAGAGGACAGTGATTTTCAGAGTGTTCTAATCACTTCTAGGTTATACCACAACAAGTACCAGCAGCTTTAGCCATGTGCTGGAGCCAGGGCGTGATTCCCCAGCTGCCTGCTCGCCAACAGCCACCGCAGTGCTCGTGGGGAGGCCAGCGTGGCTCGGCTGCAGGCTGCCCTTGGCAAGGCAGAGACCCCAGCGTGGCCCCTGACAGCTCTCCTCACACCTTGGCTGCTGCCTATTGCTCCGCTTTCTGCTATAAAGCCTTTTCCCTGGTTTTACTGTGATGCAGAAGAGCATGAAATGTGGTTGTCACTTGGTTTGCATGAAATGTGGTTGTCACTTGGTTTGCAAGAGAGGGTTTTGGCAGAGCTTTTGGGGAAGCTGCTGTGGTGCATGGATAAGCCCAAGGGAATTTTAGCATAAGCGGGGGCTCTGCCTGGGTGGGCTGTGAAAGACAGACCCTTTGGGGGAAAACCTTCCCCTTCCCACTCAAGCAACCAAACCATCAGGGCTGTGAGCAAAGGAGGGGCATTTTCCAAGTACCTGCAAACTGGGAACCTCACAGCCTCTGGAAGCCAAACACATCAGAGGGCTCAGAAGGGATTAGACAAATGCAGAGAAAGAAAAACTTCTTTAATGCTCACTGATAGCAGGGCTGCAATGCAACCACAGCACTAGAAACCTTCAGTCCCTCAGTTATGGGTGATGGAGACCCTCAACTGCTCCCTCAGCCCTGCCATGGGCTGCTGAGGATAGGCTGCCATGCTGGGGGGGCTTTGGCCCAACACCACATCCTTTACATCAGAAAATGCATCCAAACTTAGATAAAACCAACATAAAATCCTGCATAAAGCCTGTAAATGTTCATAACTGCCTCTGAGAGGCTGCTGGGCTGGCACAGACCAGGAGCTAGTGTCTGCCTGCGCAGGCAGCTTCCTGCTCTGGCCCTGGGACTCTCCTGTCTCTCCTGGCAGATGGAGAACAGGTACAATCACGGATGCACACCTGGAAGAGGAGCTCTCTACATCAGCCTGGCAGGGCTTTCCCATGAAATTTATCTTTAATGATTTTTAAATTTTATATTATTAACAACAACAAAAAAATACATCTGTTGTAAAACTAGCATTTAGCTGTTTGCACTGATGGAGGGACAGGCATGGGGGGGATGCACAAGAGGGCCTGACAGGCAACAGGTCACTTTTTGTCAGGTACCACAGCTGCAGAGCTCAGCTCCACACTGATATCCATCACCAACACCCAGGGAGCCATGGTCATAGCTCAGGGGACCGTGTCCCCTCCTCCCCAAAACAGGCTTTCTGCCTTCAGAAAGGTTCTCCTAAGATACATCAGCAATGCTCTGAGCAGTGCAAAAAAGCCACATAATCAATGCCATGGAAATCCACAACAGCTGAGCCTCTGAGCAGAAAGATACAGAAACCCACATCACCAAGCATCAGGGCTCACACAAACCTGCATCCCCCTGGGCAGTCCCAATCCTACCGCCTCCAGCACCACTTTGCTGGCAGACTTGCCTGGGTCATTCTCATGGCAATGGGCAGGAGATGATTTATTTTTAATCCAGTCCAGCCCTTTTCTGCTGAATTTCCTTCCAGCCCAATAGCCTGGAGGGAGGACAGCACTGACATGCTTACAGCAGCTTTACAGCATCCTCAGGCTTCTTAATTAGAGTAGACATAAACACCTTTGACTCAGGTTGTGAGGTTTCTGTCTTGTTACCAAAGCACCAAACAAACAGGCTTCAAAAGGAGACATAATATCTCAAATGGACACCCTGGAGCTGGTGCTTGCTGATGTACTCACCTCTGGTGCACAGTCACAGCCTGTGCAAAGCCCCCTGGCTCTTTTGGCTCCCCTTGCACCCATCCCATCCCATCCCATCCCATCCCATCCCATCCCATCCCATCCCATCACCACACCAGCCTGGGCTGTACAGGGCACAGAGACCTCACAGCACCCAGCACAGAGGGCAGAAGCATGGCTACAGCACCTGCACCATCACCTCCCTTGGTTCAGTAGAGCTTTGCTGGCTGCAAGCAGGATTTTAGGACCAGGTAAGGCAAGTATGTGCTCCACAAAGCAGCCTACTCTGTGCCTTTACTATGGGCTGGGTGATCCCTCTCTGAGTTATTCCTAGGTGCAGGGGGTTTCTCGCTGTAGCCACCAGCTGAGGAAAATAGCCAGCTCTGCCATCCCCCAACACCCCAGCAAAGAGCAGCTGCTTTGATCCTCTTAAAATGTGATGTGGTGAACATCAGCTGTGGGTGAGCAGCACCTGGGGATACCCCCCACCTGCTGCTGGGCAGCTGCTCGGAAAGATGCATGTCCAGATTTTTCCTCACTGTGGGCAGACCAGCAGCCCCGGGCTGGGGGTGGGGAGGTCTCTGTGCTTCCCATGAGGATGCATTTCTTCCAGCCGGCAGAGTCCATCCTTGGAATATGGCTGAATAATGGCCGCCCATCCTCCACTGCACCTCTGCACCGTGGCCAGGCTCCAGCAGCTGTCCGGGGATGCTCCAGAGGAGCTGGTGAGGGGCTGCATCCCCCTGCGAGGCTGAGGCTGGGGCTGATCTGCCTGGCAAAGCCTGGAGATTACAACCTCCATGCAAAAAGCAATTTATTTTGACAAATAAAAAAAGGAAGTGATGCGGTTAGAGGTAACAAAGCTCTTCTGAGTGCACAACAGTAGAAAAACACACATCGTTTGTCCCGGCTTCAGCAACCAGGGGAGAGAATAAACTTAATTGCTTTTGTAAATTAAATGTACAGGTGATTTTCTCATGAGTTTTGCCCTTCGGTATTGAAGGGGAGTTGCCCTTTCTGCTGTTGGAGGCGTGTGATAGATGCATGCCAGGCACAGGTCTGTTCTGCGCTCAGCAGCATTTGCTGCTGCGGGCTGTGCCCAGCCTCTGTTGCACTGCCTGGGCTGGCACACAGGCTTTTATTTACAGCCACTTATTTCTCTGCACATAAAAACGCACCCTGCCAAGCAGGGCACTGCCCCATGGCCAGCAGAACTCATAGCCAGGCCTGGAAGAAACCAATTGTTCAAAGCTCAAACCCAGCCGGGCTGAAAAATTCCTCCTGGAGTGGTTTGCAGAGCTGGGGGCAGCCAGCCCAGCCTTCCCCTGCCCTCTCCCATTCCTGAAATCTCACCTTAACAACGTAAAGAACTGCAGACTGCTTCATCTCCAAAGTTATGCTCTTTTAAGAGCATGGGGTGCTAGCTGTATCACTGGGAGCCCTTGACGGCAGCAGTGTCCTTCCCCTGTCATGACCATCCAGCTTGTCAGGCGATGGGCTGAGAAATGCCAATGTGCCAACATGCCAATCAATTTCCTAAAACTGAATTAAATTTAACGTTCTATTTTGCCCCAGTCCCCTCCAATATACTATTTGGAGTCATTTAAATCTTTCAACTACTGTACAGAGATGGGGGGGGATGGAGTATCCAGACTTTTATTATTATTTTATTGCTGCCAGCACCTTTGTAAACCCCCACACACACACCTTCACAGCACCACCTACATCAGGGCCGGAGCAGCCCAGAGCAATCACAGTTTCTTTCTGAAACCCCCATTTCTTGCTGAAATGCACCTAGACACCCAAGCAGATGCTTTCAAAGTGCCCCAGGAGCCCTGCCTCCTGCCTCAGTCATCCAAAAGCTGCCCTGTTCACTGGGAACAACCTCCTGCCCCTCCCACATGCCTCCATCACTCTAGGGCACACAACAAAATCCCTCCGGTTTTTAATACAGTGGAAACATCTGACTCCACAAAAGCGTCCTGCTATGGTTTATCTCCAGTTTTTAGCATGGTTGGAGCTTTTTGCAAAGGGCCCAGCGCTGGATTTGTGCTATATTTACACTCAGCAATTTTAAGACCCTCTTTCTGGTTGCTCTCCAAGTGGTTGAGCTCCGACATCCTTCCACCAGCTGATGCCAAGCCTCTTGGGTAGCTGGCTGCAGTGGGGCAGAGGGGGCTGCCCGGCATCTCCTCTAACCTGACTCAGCTCCTCCTCATTAGCTCTCTGAAATGCCCAGGGTGCTGGGTCTTCACACCAGGATTTGTACTATTTGCATTCTAAATGCACAGGATTCGGCCAAGTTAATGTTTTAAGAGGGTTGTTGGAATCATCTCTTAATGTGTAAGGGGTGAGTTTGTCCTCTTATTGCTTAGGGCCTGGAGCAGCTGTAAAAGAGAAGGTAAGAGCAGCAGGGTTTGCCAATTACATGATCCTATTGCTAATTATATTAATTATGAAGGATATGCTGCTAGGTGACATCTCCACCGGAGGCCTGCACTGTAGCATTCAGGTCCCACATCCCTGTGGCTGTGCACAGAGATTCTATTGGATCCTTTTTGGGGCTCCTGGGCAATGGGGGATGAGCCCCAAGTGATGCAGGGAGGAGCCATCACCCAAAGGGCTCCCCAAAGAAGGAGGGAAAGAGCTGGGGGTGCTGGGGGAACTTCTGTGCCAGGGCTCCCCAGAGCTGAGCACAGGGATGCACCCAGCGCCCTGCTGCGAGGGTCCCCGCAGCATCCCGATGCTCAGGGGTGCTGCAGGGGATTTATGGGGGATTTATGGGGAAATTTGAAATGTTCCTCTGGTTCCCCTCTGCCCGCAGCCCCCGGGCAGTTCCGGCTAGTTTGCTCCCTTCCCAGACACTTTCATAGCCTGAAGTCGCTGTTTTCGAAAAGCAAATGTTTTACTGTTAGCTAATCCGGCTTGTTTGCAAAAGCCCTGAAGGCTCATTTTAATTGCAAGTAAATGATTCTTAACGATATAAATCAGAGCCAGCCGAGGCGCGAGTGTTTGTGATATCTTGCACTGTAACCAGGAGTCAAGAAATGAGTTAGTCTCAAATTGAAAAGGGGAAGGTTTCCATCTGAAATTGGGCAAATATGAGACTTCATCAAGGAAAGATAATCACTTCGCAGGATAATAATGAGGCTTCAGCTTATCAGTTTTGCATGGAGAATCCTTAATATGCCTGTAGCGGATTTTGCTGCCGTGAATGGCGCAAGAGACAACTCAATAAGAAAGCTAATGGAGGGAGAACTGCTGCAGCAGCCCTGGCCCTGGTTCTTCCCCAGCCCAAAGGCTCAAACCCACCTGGCTTTCGAAAAAAAAGTCAGGAAAACAAAAAGAAATCATATAAAGTGCAAAGTGTCTGGCTAGGGGTGAAAGCTCTGCTTTGGCTGGTCCCCAGCTTGCTCTGCCAGCATGTCCCAGGTATTCTTGCAGGGGGTAAAGGTGTCCATCCCCAAATGGGGATCCTGGCTTCCTTTCCACCACTCCGCTCAGGGTCCCAACCTGCCCGGCTGGGATCAGCAGAATTTCACTTGGCTGTAATGCCAGCTGGATTAGCCCTGGGGAGGACAAAAACCTGGCTGTGGGTATGCGAAAGGACAGGGACGAGGTGTGGTGTGTTTAGGGTGCTGATTCCCGCCCCATTCCTCTCATCTGTGCAATTCAGACTTGCAGGCTCTCAGCATCCCCTTCCCTCCGCTTTGCAGGCAAGGAAGCCTCAGCTGGGGCATCACAGGGCTGTCTGGGAAGCTGTTGGCACTGCCACAGCTGTGGGCTGTCCCCAAGGTGGGTGACGGTCCCCAGAGTCGTCCTGGCCCAGGGGCTCAGCAGAAACCAGGGGCCAGCTCCTGTATCTGTATACCCCTCGCTCCAGACCATGACCCGTCTTCAACCTGGGAACTCAGCTGTAATTACTTCATAGTCCTGCCGATTTCCAATGAAATCAGGTGAAAGCTTAGACTTGAGCTGGGGACTTTGTTTTCTCACGAGAAAAATGGAAAAGAAAAAAGGGGACCTGGAACATTTGGTTTGGTTTAGCATTCAGGGAAACTTTCTTTTCCCAAACTCAGACTGAAAATGACAGTATTTTCCTCCCCAAATTGCTCCCATTGTTTGCCTTGATTTCCACTTGCTGATGCCCAAAGCATTGCTCACTGAGCTGCTGCCTCTTTGCATGGCTCCAAGTGTCCCTTCAGAACAGAAAAAGCCACGTAGGCACCGAGCCAGTGCCCTGCCAGCTCCGGGGGCAGCTCCTCCTGCCCCGGTGGGGACACAGCCACCCCAGGGCTGGGGCTGGCTCCCAGGGCTGCTGGAGCGGACCAGGCTGGGAGCAGAGGAGAAATCAGAAGGTACGTTTCAAATTTCTCCATAAATCCCCCGCAGCACCCCTGATCATCGGGATGCTGCAGGGACCTTCCCAGTGGGGTGCTGGGTGCATCCTCTGGCTCAGTTCTGGGGAGCCCTGGTGCAGAAGTGCCCCCAGCACCCCTATCTCCTAGCTCTTTCCCTCCTTCTTTGGGGAGCCCTTTGGGTGATGGCTCCTCCCTACATTGTTCGGGGCTCATCCCCCATTGCCCAGGAGCCCTGAAAAGGGTCCAGATGTGTCTCTGTGTGCAGCCCCAGGGATGTGGGACCTGGAACCCACTGGGACAACTGGCAGTGGGTATGAAGGAGCAAGAGGGAAGGGATGATGCTGGCACTCATGGTGCTGGGCTCAGGGAGAGGCAGGAACCCCATCTGCCCACTGCAGGGGTTCCTAGGTGAGGGTCACATGGGGAGAGCAGCTGCAGCCTGGCTGTGCCCGAGCAGTGCAAATGGGAAGATTTGATGAAGGTTTCAACAGCCCAGTGGCTGTGATGTATAGTGGAGAGAGGGATGCAGAGCTGAACTGAGTGCAGCATCCATTTGTCCCTGGCAGATGAGGAACCCAGAGTGAGTGCGGTATCTGTGCTAATCCCCCCTCCATCTGTGCAGCGTCGGGTCAGCAGGACGAGCTCCCTGACTGGGGGATGCAGCCCCTACACAGTGAGTTCCCCATGTGCTGGGAAGGTGTCAGCACCAGCATGGGTCCCAAGGATGAGGGAGGCTTGTCCTGACTGGGTCAGTTCCAATGTCCCCAGCATACGCCGGGGACCTGGCTGGGCAAGGACATGGGGCACCCATCCCATCCCATCCCCGCACGAGGACAGGGGCAGGCGGTGGGGCCAGCCAGACACTGAGGGCTGCTGTAATGGAAGATTTTTCACAGCAGAGCTTCTGGATCTGCTGGCCAAAAGGGCTCATGTGTCATTCTTGGTTTGCCCAAATGGCATCCAGTAACTTGCATACGATTAAAAGTGGGCTGTAATTGCCCCAACGGTAATATCTTGGGCTGTCGGGAGGTTAAAGTTGGACTGGCCAGCACGGAGAGCCAAGTGCTGAGCCAGACAGTGGGTTTGCAGCCACCGGGGCTGCGCCAGCTCGTCCCACAGCATCCTGACCACTGAGAGCCGAGGACACAAATATGCTTCCCACAGAGCATCTCCCCCAGCACAGGATGGGGGTCCTGGCCCCCCTGGGCAGGGCAGTGGCTGGGGGCAGCCGGCTGGGGAGTGAGTGCAGCTGCTGCTGAGCAAAGCTGTGGGTTCATTACCAACCTTTTCAAAACCCGTGCTTAAAAATAACCCCCGTTCGCACGGGCTGGCTCAGCTGCACGGCTGGTCCTTATCTCCCTCTCAGGATATAAATAGCCAGTGCTGAATAGCAACGCTGGCCCAGCGCTTTTCATGCTGCTGCACGAGGGGATGGTGGCATGAGCCCTGATGGGTGGCCGGGGGTGTTGGCCAAGCAACACGGCTCTGTCCCACCACAGGACTCCCAATGGGAACCATTTCCAGCCAACAGCTCAATGCAAAACACAATCAGGGGAGCAGCAAGAAAAAGAGACTGGTGCAGTTTGGGGTGAGGATTGAGGAGGAGAGCCATCCCCATGGCTGGGGTCTGCAAACCCCTCCTGGCCACCCAGAGCCTGACCCAGGGATGATGCTGGTAAGGGCAACCATTTCTGAACAAGCTTGGCTTTCCTTTCACAAGGTTTCACAGGCTTCTGGGGTAAATGGGTGATTTTGTGATTAATTTTGTGGCAAAATTATAAAATTGCCATTTGCAGAAGAGGGGTCTCCTGCGTTACAGTCCTTTGGCGGCATTGGTTGAAGATGCTACCACACTGTGAGTCCTCCAGCAACCCCTGATATCAGGGCAAGGTGGTGTACCCAGAAGGAAAGAAAACAGATGCTAAAACAAAAGCAAAATTATTTTTCCTTTTTTATCTTCCACCAAGACCCTGGTATTTAATAATGAAGGAGAGTAAGATGCTCAGATATGCCCTTATTAAACAAAAGGTGTAACTGTCTTTGCTTAATCCACTGTGGAGTTATCAGACTAAATGCAGGGCAAAAGATTTTAAGACTTTTTCTAAACAAAAGGATGCTCTTGTTATTCTCCAGTGCAGCTGCAGCTTCCTCTGTCCAGGAAGCTCCCCAACTGCTTCATCATGGTCCTCCCCAGACTAAGCCCTGTGTCCTGCCAGTTCATCATTAGTCTCCACATATCAAAAAGATGATCCATCATGCAAAGGAAAGAGGAGGAAAAGTCCATGTGAAGCCTGCCCTTATCGAGGCAGCACACCACATCCTTGGAAGCAGATTAGTCGCAGTGCCACCAAGAGATGCCATGAAATAACCCTGTGTGCTCAGTGGACTAATCTAAGCAGGAGGAAAAATTCATGCCCAAAGGCAAGGTGAAGAGTTTCTTGGTTGTGAATGATATTTTTCAATAGGCAGTGAAGTCTCTTCTGGGAAAGGGTTGGAAAAATCTGCTGCAAACCCAGAAACCCCTCATATCTCCATCACTGCCCATCTGGGCTGGGGCTGGGCTGCAGGGAGCCACCAGCAATGGCTTTGATGTCACGGGCAGGGACTGTACTGGACAGTGACACTGAAGCTGGGGGTCCCTTTCACCCTGTGTCACCATGCTCTGGCTGTGTCACCATGCAGAGCAGATGGGGACAGCCTCCATGGTGATGGAGCTGATCTCTGCAACTCTCAGGATTCCCACCACTGTGTGGGGTCTGGGATGCTTACTTTTGCTCTGTCTCCTATTCATTTCCAAGAGCAGGAGAAATTTGCTCTGTGTCCTCCTTGATTTAATCCAGAGGAGAGAGGCATTTGATTGCTTGCGTTTCCTCTACTTAAATTGTCTCCCCTTACAGCATCTCTGCTAGAGAAAAGGGGATGCTCTGCACTGGCCGCCTGCTTCGATGGAGGAGGAGGCATGCATGCTTGCAGGCATCCCTGTTGTGCTTGGCTGTATTACCTACACCCTTTAAAAAGTACTTTTCCATGAAAAACAGTTATCTCATAACTAGGAAAACAAGGAAAAGCTCACTTTGGGCTCAATCTGCTGAGAGAGGGCTGAATTGGTGCCCAGTCTGGGAAAGGCTGTCCCAGGGTACAACACTGGGAAGGGCCACGAGCGCCTTCATGGCCAGAGATGGCCTTTGTCTCTGTCGTCAAGCCAAAAAAAGCTGTGGTTTGGTATCATCTCATGAGTTATCCCCAGCACATGAGTCAATGCTGCTCCTCGGGTTTATAATTTTTGGAGGAATGGGCTCTTGCTTGTTCCTCTGCATAAGGCATGGTGGGTAGGAGCCAGGGCAGGGCGGGAGGGAATGCCTGGGCCAGGAGCTGCAGCCACCCCTCTGGAGAAGACATCTCTCTTCCTAGTTAGGGAATCAAGCCAAATGAGCCCTGCCAGAGTGACTCTTCAAATCTCTAGCTGCTTTCAGGAAACCTGAAATGATGGTTACACTCACATTGTAAGAAGATTATTTCTTTTCTACTCTGGGCTTTCTGCCTGCATACAATTGGTTACTAATCATATCTGTTTAGATAGTTAACTTGGGAGTTTATCAGTCTGAGCCCTCATCTTTATCAGATCTCAGACTTACTGAGCCAATGAGCATCTCTTATGCTTCCTGGGCTCCCTGGAAGATCTCTGCTGCTTATTTTATTTTAAGTATGCTGAAATTATGCCAAGCTTGGTGAAACTGCCTCTTCTGAAAATCCCCACAGCTCTGAGAGATGCTCCCCAGCCCAGTGCACAAATGCGAGCAAGTGGCACCAAAAAGCTTTGTACCCACCATGCCATAGCCCCAGGGGGGTCCATCCTGGGCAAAACCTGATCCTGGGTGATGCAGGGTCATTGCAGAGCTTCAGGGAGTGTTAAAGTAATTGCAGTGGGCAACAAGAGAAGCAACAGGAGAAAGCTACTCCTGCAGCCCAGGCTGCTCTGTGCATTGTCTCTGTGTGCACACACATGTGCACATGCATGTGCAAACACATGTGCACACGCACACACACACCCACACACACCCTCTGCATGTTGGACTCGGCGCTATAGTTCTTCTTGCTCATGATGTGCCCCAAATGCTGGTGGTGGTGCCCTGAGCAACAGGGAGATGCCATGGGTGATGCTGCCCTGTCCCCAAGTCCTCAGCAGGATGAGGGCAAACAGCCCTGTTTCATGGGTGACCCAAGCAGGAGTCACCGAGGAGGAGCCACACCACAGCCCTGGCTGCAGACCCCCTCCAGCCCCGGGGGGTCATGGTGAAGCCACCGTCCCTGCATCACCTCCTGGAGAGCATTGCTGTTTCATGTCCTGGCAGCCCAGGTTGGGAGCTGTGATTTATTTTGCTGGCTCAGCAAGATACCACCGGCTCCTGGGGCCACATCGTGCCTCCATGGCTTTTGGCAAAGCCCCAGCACTGCCTGTGCTATGGGGTGAAAAGAAGCCTGGGGCATAACGTGTAGGTACAACTACAAGTGGAGCTTTGCTTTGAACACCTGGAGTGCTGGGGAGTGCTACATCCTCAGGCAGCTCCAATGGGGCGTGCGAAATGAGTGGCCGTTTTCTCCTTGAACGGCTCTGCCTCAATTCCTTGCTTGCAAAATAGAGATGCAAATACCTTGGTACATGGCAAGGGAGCTGGGAAAATAAATGGGTTGTTTGAGGAGCGCTCAGAGACTAATGACGAGTGCCACGTGGCAGCCCGGGTGGAAATCAACACCCTCGGCTCCGCTGAGCAGTGCGAAACCTGGGTACCAAAACGCTGCTGGCTGCCCTGCATCCTTCACAAGCAGCCCTTGTGGCATGCGGGCAGAGCAATGTGCATGAAGGGCTGGATCCTCCCGCTTGCCATCCTCGTCTTGGCATTTCTCAGCTTGGCTGCATTTGTCTCTGCAACCTGAAGAAGTCCCTGTAGGTAGGAGAGCGCACAGCTTTGAAGATCCCTTTGCGGGCACCATCCTGCCAAGCCCAGGATTTAATACACACAAGGGTTATTTCCTCAGCTGCCGGTGTCAGGCATGCTGTGGCATGCAAGGGTTAACAGCACAGCCAAACCCCTGCTCGGGCTTATTTTCTTAATTTAAAATAAGCTTTTTTCACGGGAAGCGGCTGGGTGCATGGAGCGAAACTCATCACTCCAGGGATGCTCAGTGCTGCTGAAGCCATTTTCAGGAGTAAATATGTATTTTTAATGTATTTCTTTTTATGAGGCAGAAAGGCGACATGGCTGGATGGTGGAGGACTTACCTGAGCTAATGGCCCAGCTGGAGCTCTTCCAACCAGCCTGTTTAAGGAAACGGATAGTTTTGGACTTTTCTTGGGATTTAAATGCTTTTGAATAGATCTGTGCCATCTACCTGCTCCCTGTCACTGCCATGGTGAAGGACATGGTTTTTGCTGGCCCAGCCCATGCTTGGGTGGGAGGAGAAGGCCAGAAGATGCTGAAGGTGGACCTGATCATGAATGTGCTGGCAGATATGTGCATGATGGACAGCAGCTGAGGAGCCACCAGCTCCTGGGCCATGGTTTGTCTCCAAGGGAAACAAGGACTTTCCCTGCCAGGCAGAGACTGACCAGCTTGTCATCCTCTGTGGGGGCCACCTCTGGCACGAGCTGCTTGGAATGGGACTTCAGTGGGTGTTTAGAGGTCCTTGCACTTGCAGCTGGATCCAGAGTCCCTTGTGGGCACCAGTTCCCACCACCAGTGTTCTGTTCTTCCCACCACCAGTGATGAACTCTACAAGAGGTATTTAGACTCCTTCTTGGCTTCCTACCAGCCCTGTACCTGCACCCAAGGGAGGAAGAAGCACTGTCAGTGAGCCAAAATGATAATTAGCCTTTCTGTTTGGGCCCTGCTATGTCTAGGTCAGTCCATGGATCATGTGATCATCTGTCATTTCCTACATTCGTTGGGGGATTATTTGTTAGACATAGGTGCTCCAGCTCTCCTCTCATCTGGAGAAGAGCCTCTCACCAGCCTGGATGCTCAACCCTGATCTCCAGGCTGGTATTCCCTCTCCTCCTATCTCACTTAGACCTCTCTTCTCCTGCAGTGTCTCTTCACTTCCTGAGAAACACAACAATTCCTGTCCTGAGCACTTTAGTGGAAACCACCAGCTCTCTGCAGCAGGAGAGCTTTGCATCCAAGAATGGCCTCGTGCCCAGGTGGCCAGGACCAAGGCATGGGGTGGTTGGCCAGCAATATGCCAAAGCCATCTTTGAAGTGCTTTGCAAGAAGCTGTTGGGCATTTGCTTGGAGAAATCATCTCTCCATGGAGAGGGTGAACATTTCAGAGCCATGCTTATGGCTATTCACACGGGGTGAAAATCCGAAGGGGCTCTGAATTTAAGCCCATATAAATGAGAACAAGGTTTAGTTCAATGGCAAGAGCCTGCCTCAGTAATGCTGCTGAGTGATGTTCCCACATGGTGGGAACAGCTACCCATCCCACCTATGGAAGAGAGCCCTCCCTGGGGACCAGAGCCACTGGCACTTGGTTTGGCCATCCTGAGAAGTGACTTTTGGTGGCATGATGATGGACTTTGAGCTGCGGTGCTGACCTGATCACAGAGCCCAGGAGATGAAGGTGTTGGCTTAGAGAAAGTTGTTCTTCAGCTAAATTCCCCTGTGGAACTGTGTCCAAACAGCTTCAATAACCTTTTCAGCCCTGTGACAGGCTTGAAAAAAATTTTCCAGCAATGGATTCAAGCAAGTGTATCTTTGTCAGGCCAGATGATGGAATAGTGGTGTGCTGCTTTCAGCTCCCTGTCCCTCACTCTGACGCAGCTTTCAGTTAGCTCTGGTGCATATTCTGCTGCTCCTGCTGAGCTGGGGATGAAAGAACAGAGATGGAAGGCACTGGCCCCACACTGGATGGGCCAGGATTGTGGTGGAGAGCTGACCTGGGGCACGGGGGAGCTCCCTGTGACCCTCAGGGGAGCCCTGGCCAGAGGCCGGGTGGTGCCTCGCAGCCCCTTGGTGTGAGTGGTGCATGCTCTCTGCTCTTTGGCTAACTGGGGTGACCATGGACAGCCAGGGTGGGGATAAGAAGGCTTGCTGCGTGTCGGTGCCAATGCCTCCTGGCTTCCATCTTCTGCAGGGTCCACGCCTGGGAAAAGGGCAGGGACACAGCCTGATGGCAGCAGAGGAAGAAGGGTGAGGAAGAGAAGCCAGGAGCAGTGTCCTGTGACTTCCATGCATGGGCCGGACAGATGCACCAGGGCCTTGGGAGCTGCTTCAGCGTTCATGCGTGGAGGCCAGCAGTAGTGTGCCAGGCTGGGGAGGGCACATCGCATCTGCACAGCAGTGCCCAAGCAGCTGCCATCTTGCTCTGGTGAGGCGTCCCAGCACGGGTGCTCAGCGACACAGCCAGGCACCACCTGCGCGCTGCTTGCAGCTCTACCCGGCAAGGACACTGCGGAGGAGAGCGAGCTGGGACAGAGAACCCCAGCCTGCCTTCATCTCCTCCCAATTATCAGAGGAAACCATGAGCCCAGGGCTTTGCCACTCTCAGAGAGGATGTACCAAGACGAGACACATGTCTGGTGCGAGGAGCCAAGGGAGTAATGAAAATAGCTTATTTGCCTCTTAGAAGCTGCTCTCCCAAATGAGATGCTCACCTGACTCCTCATTGGGAACTTAAAGGCTGTCAGGAGTCTCTGATGGGCTCAAACATGTGGGCACAGCTCAGAGCCGCAGCCTCCCAGCACATCACCCTGTCCCGCCACCTGCCCACTGGCATGGGGTCCACAGAGGACCCCAGCCCCTTCCCCAGCTTGGGTGGGCGTATATATAGAGACACACACATGTGCATAAAATGCTTTTTTTCCCCCATCACAGCCTTATTCTATCATGTGAACAGCCGTGGGGACTGCGGAGCACAGCAAGTCCCTGGGGAGGGAAGTGGCTGCAGGCAGCTGTTGCTGTGGCCAGGCAGGGCTGGCAGGGGTATCCTTCCTTCATCGTCCCCTTCTGCCTGCAGACATCCTCACACCCCTGCCTGTTCCTCCCTCGACAGCCACTCTCCCAAGGGATAGGTTTGAAGATTCCCAGCAAGGATTTTGCTGCATCTGCCAAAGGGAATCAGGGGAAATTCCCCAAATGAGGAACATCTATCTGGGGCTTGTTTTCCTCCAAATCAACAGAAGGGGATTTTAGTGGGCATACAGAGGTGGAACCTCTTGCAGCCAGCAAAGCCCCTCTGTCACCCCATGGCCCCCGGTGATGCCAGGATGCTCTGAGGACCATTGCCCCCCCCACAGGCACAGCTCTGATGGGCACTGATGAAGATGTGGGACTCACCTGGAGCATGTCAGGAAGGATTAAATGCTGCTCGTGCCAGGGGAAATCAATAGAGGTGCCTTGGCACCTCTCCAGGGCTGCTGGGAGCCCCTCCATATTTCCCTAAAGGGACTCAGGGAGAAAAGAAATCACAGTTCCCTCCCCCCCTGTAAATGACAAGAAGGACGAAGACAGATCAGCTCAGAAACTCACTGAAAAATAGAGTCTTTTATATATGTTTTTATATAATTTTTTTTCTGTATAATCTATATAAATTTATATAAAAATATATACACATATATCTATATATATTTATATATAAATGAAATATTATATTTCTATATAATCTATATATATAAAAACCCCTTATTGTTTACCATGATGTGATTTAGAGCTGCTTGCCACCCCTTCCAGCTCCAACTCTAGCTCCAGGGACACACGTGCTCCTGCTGCCCACCCTGAGCTTGCCACATGCTCAACTCTCTCACCAGGATCATCACACCTTTCTTAGCATGCATTGTGGGATCATGGGGTTTGTGGGGCTGGCATCCTACCCCATCCTCATCATACCCATCCCTCATACATCATACCCATGGCATCCCTGCCCCAGCGGGCACAAGGTCCTTCCAGGAATGGGGACATTATGGGATGTGTTACCTGCCCTTGATGACCACAGGGCAGAAGCTGGCTGTGGCCAGCGCACAGCCCAGCCATGGGGCTGGGTACCCCCATGCTGGCTGTGTGGCTACAGAGGTGGCAGTGATGCTGGAAGGCCTTTTGCCAGCTGGAGCAGGGGTGTTGACCATCCCATGAATCCCTTGGGGACCTTAGCAGAGCAGTGATGCTGCTCTCACAAGCCTGCATTGGGACAGCATTTGGGGACACAGGCCCCTTTCCCTGCTGGATTCCAGCCTTGGAGGAACTGGATGCAGCCTGTTGAGTTCCACAAACATCTGCAGAACTGGAGGTGAAAGAGCTTGAAAAAGCCCCTAAACACCATTATGCACCAGAACGGAGCCAAGCAGCACTCAGCAGCCATCTGAGCAGCAAGAGCCCAGAGCTGAGGGATGTGAAGGAGCCTGGGGATGCTCCTGTGCTCCCATCCATGGCACACACAGGGAACTTTAACGAGAAATTGCTTGTTAATGCGTGCAGTGCTTTGTGATTATTGAGCTACAGTGCGACATACTCTGCTGACACGTTACAGGGCTTAGAAATAAATACAAGAGATGACTCTTTAGGTTTACGGTGTGAGGGGGATGCTAATCTGCCGGGGTGTTTTGTCTCACCAGGCTCCTGGGCTGCGGCAGGCACGGGCTTTGTAACTTTGGTGTACAAATTAAAGCTCAGCTGAAATGTAATTCTTTCTGCCTGCTAATTTGGAGTTGGGGGTGCCACATTGTTGCCTGGTGTAGCTTGTTTGCTCCTTTTCCCTTGCACTCCAGTAAACAATTTGCTAGAGCTGTACCTTCCCTCTCCCTCCAGGAGCCTGCTGTTCCCGTGCCTACCAGGGATGCCGAGCATCCTCAGCATCACTTTTAAGGACAGCACATCAGTTTTGCAGCACATAGCTGGCTGCTATGACACGGTGATACTGCCACCATTGCCAACCCTCCCCAAACACCCCATGGGGTTCCCCTGTGTAACCAAAACCCATCACCAGCTCCAATGGCTCAGTCCAGGCAGGAATACTTGCAATAATCCAGTCAAGATGCAGAGTTCATAAATTATTACATGCACTTCCAAACACTTTAGGGAGGTTACCCTAACAAACCCCAGGTGAACTTCTCTATAGTTGTGAGTGGGATAAGCCTGGCTGGATGCACAGAAGAGGTTACTGGGAAGATCCTGGTGGCAATAAGTCCCCAGTGGTTTCATCCGTGCTGAGCTGGGAGCCCTGCTGTGTCCTGTGGAGCAGGGGCAATGCACAACAGCTGTGTCCTAAAGCGAGTGGCTGGTCCATGAGGGACTTCCCAGGACAAGCTGTGCCCACATGCACAAAGGTGGCAAAGAGATGGGAGGGATGAGGGCTTCCCCCCAGGCAGTGGGAATGTGCCCAGGCTGGATGCCTCTGCTGCTGCCTGCATCCCCCAGTCACCCTGCCAGGCTGTGATGCTCTTTCCACAGCTCCCTGCTTACTTATCTCTGTCTCTGCGCAGTCGGCAATAGCTGGGGTGGTTTGTCTGTGTTACCCTTTCCCCCAAACAGCATCGTCTGCTGCAGCTTGCTCTGTGGCTCAGCCTCTTGGAAGCTGTCCCCTCGTGTCCCCTCATGTTTGCTCTGTGATGGGTACTGCTGCTGTGTATTAACACTGTTGGGCCATGCTGACAGGTACAGGACAGACTTTAATCCAGCCTGAAGTTTCCTGGGGTATTTAGTCTCCTGCACTGCAGTGGGACAGGTCCTACCTCATCTCTCTGGGCCCTCATAGGGGTTTAGCAGAGGAGGGAGGACAAGAGCTGGGCTGCAAAAGAAATGATGCTTGCAAAAGGGGCATCTGCACAAAGAGCAGGTGAACACGGTGTGAGGACTATATGCTGTTTTCCCCAGGGTCTCTTTCTTCCTGGCCTCCATGGGGCCGGCATGCAGCAGGCACAGGATCTGCTCCAGGTCACAGGTGAGGACTCTCTCCCATCACAGTGGCTTTGGCCAAGGTTTAGTCCTCGGGGCTCTGATTTTGCACATGAGGAGCTCCTTGCTGAGCCAACCGACAGGGCTTGAGCAGCCCACAGCAGGTCGTGCCAGGGACACCATCCAGGCTGGCAGCAGGGGTGTGGGCAGAGGAGCAGGGTGCCCTGCCTGACCCTGCGCAGCCTCAGCCAGGGGGTCTGAGCACCAAGGCTGCTGGAAGAGAGTGTGGGTTTGAGACACAGGGATGAACAACGCTCTGTACGAGAGAGATGAGAATCCACCCCCTCCCAGTTTATGCACCTGACTCCTTCTCCTTCACCCCATGAGCTCCCAGTTGCTCACCCTGGGGCATGCATTGGTGATTTGCCACCTGCATTTTGTAAGAAGAGTTGAGAAACCAAGTAAGCCAGCATTTCACCATGAAGGAGGGTCCCATTCCCACGGGAACTGACCTTGGGAAGCACCCAGACTGCTACTGAGTGAAGCAGTTTGCCAAGGGCACAGCCAAAGCCAGGGTAGGGACAGCGTGGCAGCATTGGTACTGCTGGGTCCCTCTCCAGATGGGATCACCTCTGCCAACCAGTGACAACCCCAGAGCCCACCCCTCAGCGCAGGAGCTGTGCTGGACCCAGCAATATCACTGCCTAAACAGACAGAGGTGTGGATGCTTCACTCCAGAAGGCCAGTCCAGAGCCAAGGCTATAGCCCTGGTGTCCAGACAGATGATGCCCCTCAGCCATACAGTTTTGCCTCTTGTTTCACCCAACACACAGCAGTGGGTGATGGAAGCCCCTTGAATGATACTCACTCACGCCCGTGCCAAGCCCGCTATCAATCTCAGTGGGTGCTGGATCACACTCCCAGTCCCCAGACTTCATCCAGCCAAAACACACAGGCAACGCTGCTCAAATGCATCTGGGCTGCTGCTTGGCTCCCTGCTAGAGATCGTGTTTGAGTGGGTTTATTTAAGAGAACACCAGCATTTTTCTGGATGAAGGCAGGAAGACCAATTTTTCTCTCTTCTCAATAAATGTAAGTTGCACTTGCTCCCAGATTGACCTAATAATTGTAATTCTAAATTAAATGTAAATGTATTGGCTGCTGGTAAAGGTCATTCCGCAGAAAATGGCTATGTTTGTCTCTTCTTCAGATGCATGAATACTAAACATGTATAATTCACAGGATCATTAGCAGATAAAGATGTTTCTCACCTCTGCTCCCTAATCCTCACACAAACCTATTTTATATGTTAGTGGGTAAAAGGAACACTGTTCAGTCTATTTAATGTCTATAGATTGGTCCATCTACTATTAAAAAAATGTAAGTGCTCAGCATCATTCAGGATCCAACCCTCTGGAAATGAAATTCATGTTTTACAGGAGGCAGAACAACTGCAGGTTATCCTTTAGGGCCCTGTGCAACTGGGTCTTCTGCTCTGCCAGTCACCCAGACTTAAAAAGGATGGCTGGCTGTCCTCAACTAAGCATTGGACTCAAGTGAAGGTCTACAAAATCTCCTCCAAACCCTCTCTTCTGGGAACTGAGGAGTGCAGGTCTAACGAGAACCAAGTGGAAGGCACAGATTACCTCTGGGCTCCTCAGGGTGAGCAGGGTCAGAGAGCTCCTAAAACTGGGGATTAACAATGAGATACTAATGGTTTGGGGCTTCAAAGCTGATAGGGACCCTTCCACCAATGACAATGGATACAGCAACAAGTGCTGGAGAAGGAAAATCCACACCTACAGCTGAAATTGGCCTTTAGCAATGGAAGGAGATGACTGAGGGGCTGCCTCATGTCAGGCTGTGGCAGTAATTCAGAGAGTCCTCAAAGAACTGAGCCTCTTGTCTGAGAACATCACAATTTCCTCAGTCGTGCTTGGGAGCTGAAATCATTCAATATGTTAAGTTTCCCCCCCCCCACCACCACTTTGCTGACAGATTTGAAAACAGTCTGCCACAGTCTGCTGGAGTGTGCCACACTCCAGCAGCAGAATTAACAGTGGATGCTCATGCCAGTGGCACGGCTTTGCTCTCAAGGACCTTCTGAGGGGGTTTCTGAGCTGGCTGGGGGAGTCTCAGCAAAACCCCCTCCCTCCCTGCAAGGCATTTCCCCAGGGCAGCCCTTTGCTGTAGGCTGAGTGGCTGCCAGATCAATTGCCTGGGTGCAGAGTTTAATTTTCACTTGTCTCACTGGCACAAATTAATTGCACATGAAGAAGGTCTGGTGGGGTCAGCTGATCTGTTAACCTCTGCAGCACCAGGGATCCTGTTAGCAGCTTGGGAGGCCACCACCATGGAGTGACCCATCTGCCACACGTGCATCAACTGTTGGCCACAGAAACCTGTGCAGGTGGAGGAGGGGGAAGAGCTCTCCTCTGCTGCTACGGCAGGAGCAGAACCAGGCAGGGGAGTTTAGTGTCACCTGTAGATGCTAAACATTTAGCAGGACCCTGTTTAGCCCAGGGCTTTGTCACAGCTCCAGCTCGGCACACAGGGACTGGATGTATTTCCTGCCTCCTAAAAATTAATCTGTGAAGCCTGGCCCCCCCATACACACAGGGCTGCTTTAAAGCAGAGCTCCAACCCTGGCAGAGGGATGGGGGAGGTCTCACTCCCAAGCAGCCCAGACAGGGCAGCGATGCCACCTGCAATTCATGCCCTGCAGCTGAGGGGGTCTGTGGGGCCTGCTCGCCCATTCCTGCTGGAGGCTCCAGAAACACATTGTCCTGAGAAGCGCACAAAGGTGGGCAACTCAACAGACAGGAATGCAGCCTCAAATAGTCACAAAGCTTGCTTGAAGAGGGGTACAGAAGCTGCTCTTTGGCTTTTCCTGTTTCTTTGAGACTTTTAAAGATTCTTTATTCTCAAGTTTTGTGCCAGCCACAGCCAGGGAGAGAAGCACAGCTATGCTCCGCATGACATCTGGCTCCAGAGACGGTGGTCAGCTCTGTTCGGGGTGGGAAAGAGAAGCATGGCCCTTGCGGATGAAATGCTACCAGCAAGCAAGGGCTCAGGGCACACATCCAAAGCTCTATCTCAGCAGGTGAAGCTGGGCATGCTTTCAGACTCCAGCTCTCACACCCAGCACGTCCTGACCCCAGCTTGGGCTCTGCCTGGACCTGCTCCCACCTTCTGCCCCCCGAGGCTCAGAGGAAGGCTGCTCCAGTGAGGGCACAACCCTACCAGTTGGGGCCAGGCCGCTATCCCTACCTCAGGCACACCAAGAGGTGCTGGGACAGCAGCAGCTCCAGCCAAAGCCCCTCCAGCTCCTAAGAACCAGAGCCAACAGCCACTCCTCCCAGCCGGGGGTACACCCAGGAGTACAGTCTCCACTTACAGTATGGGAACCATTGTGACCAGAGAAGATGTGCCAGGCTCTGCTTGTGTTATTGGTCTTAATTGCCCTCAGCAGCCCCACTGGGGACCCCGCTCTGTATAAGCGCCAGCCCTTCTCTCTCAATCTTTCAGTCTGGGCCAGCTCTTAGGGAGCTGCAGGAGCTGGGCTGCTCTGTGGGGTGGTCCTAGCAGTGTTGTCACTACACTGGGCACCATTCCCTAGGGCTGAGTGGAGCTTCAAGCACAGTGAAATAACATCAGAAACAGCTGAAAGCAAAGTTACAACGCCAGTTTGAAACCATGCAGGAGATGGGACTGGAGGCAAAGCTACCCACAGCATGTGTCTGCAGTCCCCCAGGAGGCCAGGACTTGCTTCAGGCAGGATGGATTTGGCTGGGGTGGGTGCCTGAGCTTCAGGGGGGCTCCTGTCTGCAGGCTAGAAGGTCCTGGGGTGCACTCAGGGTGCAGCAGAGGACATCATGTGGCACTCACTGAGTCCCTGCTGTTCTTCCAAGCATGGCTGTGTCTGTCCCAAGGGCTGGGTGCAATTGGGTGCCTGCCTCTGTATTGAGGAAAAGCTGAGTCTCGGTGGGGTCAAGGTGGCCAGGTCCTCCTGGGTGCTGCTCAGAGGTGGTGAGCCTACAAGTGAGGGTCCCTTCATGGAGCTACAAAGCAGCCAGTGCAGTCCCTGTCCTGCTTGAGCTGCTCTCCCTGCCCTGGCAGCATCTCCCGAACCATAAGGGAGGCTGGCAGGACCAAGGCACAGCTCCTACAGGTTGGGCTGCTCCATTCCTCACGTCCTTCAGCTGGCTGCGGAGGTATGAAGCAAGGAGGGAAGTTGGCAGTTCCTTTCTTGCTCATTCATGCACTGACATGTTTATTTGCATAGAGACATTTTAGGCTTTTTTGTTGTTGGCTGACTTATTGTACAAGTTCTCAAAGCTGTGATATTGAATTATAAATTGAGACACTGTATCCATGAAAGATTGCTCTTTGACTATAGGCAGCATTATCGAATATGACAGTCACAATAAATGCATGCTATAAAGCCAAACTAAATATGCTCTGCAATCCAAGATGTGCAAATCAAGCAAGTAGAAAAATAACCATAATATTTTTTTCACAAACAAATCCCAAACCTTGGGTGATGATTGTGTTTAGCTTTATGTCTTGGCTCCTTGGCAAAATACTCAGGCAGCAGATAATGAAATGACCTACTTTTACTGTCTTTGTTCATGACAACACATAAATTAAGAATTATGCCCTTTCAAATTAAACTTATCATTTTTGCAGAAATTAGAGTGTAAAGCGGAGCTGTGGGTTGGAGGCAAGGGAGGGGGAGATGGGTGCTGGCCCAGCTTCTGTGGGGCTCCCCCTGGGCTGTGCCCTGCTCCTGGGAGCTGGGGGCTGAGCATCAGCGTGGTCCTGGGCTGGTACCAGCCACTGAGTCTGCTCTTCCTATCAGCTTGTCTGACTCATGAGACTTCACCTTATGGTGAACTTCTGGAGGCCTCAGAGGCTAAGCAGTGCCATTTAGCCGATTATTTAAATAACGCTTGGGGTTTAACCTAAATGCTAACTCGAAAGCTACCATAAATGGGTGTCATTTAGTGTGAGTGCCCAGGGAGACCCTCCCTCTCGATGGGAATTGTTTTGCCTCCAACTGCATCCGATGTGCAATGTGTTGTAATGCTTTCTGACTGGGTGACAGCAAAATAATGTTTGCTTTAATTGAATTTCAGATTGGAAGCGCAGGCTGCAGCCTGCAGTGCTGGAGGGGGTTGTGGTTCTTGTTCAGAGAACCTGCTGAGCTGGGGGGGTCCAGGCTCCCAGCAAGAATGGAGGTAATATTAGGGGAAAGCATAATTATTTGCTAAAGTGAGTGTTGTGTGTGTGGCCACTGTTGCCTCAGAATTGGATGGCTGGGTCAGAGCAAGGTTGGTTAATAATGCTGTATAACTTCCTAAGGATGCCAAAGACATGAAGAAAGGTGGAGCATGGCCCAGGAGCATGATGCTGGGTGGCCCTGAAGCAGCGTGCCAGCGTGGGGCAAGGTGGGCTACCTAGTCTGGGATAACTTCTGTCCTCTCCAAACACCACAAATGAATTTAATAGTCTACAAAACCCATTATGAAACCAAAGAATGTATTTCCATCAACAAGAGGCTAAATATAGCACTTGGAATTTCCATTTGTGGGCCCCGCAGGAATGATACAAATCTGTGTGTGCTACGGCTGCAGGAGTGGGGCTGGGAGTGATGGCAGGGTCTCTGGGGCCATGGGCCCCTCCTGTGCTGAGGATCCAAGAGCCTGTACAGCCTCTCTTCCCAGAAGTCACCACTGGGATACAGAGGTGACAGCACAGGGTCGGTCTCTATCCCTGGCAGTGACCAGCAGGAGCCTGGGGCAGCATATAGGGGAATCTACAGCAACACACTCCTGTGAGATGAGCAGTGGCACCTTGAATACATCCCTGTCCCCCTGCGAGCCCCTCTGGCTGGACAGGTGGTGACTACTCTCTTGCAGAAGCCGGCTCCCAGCTTGCAAGTGCTGGGCAAGCTGCATTGCCCCATGCAAGGACTTTGCTGGGCTCCCTGACCCCTGCCCTGGCAGAGGACTGCTGCAGACAACAAGGATGATGCTGTCTTACGCCAGCCCTGGATCTGACCCCGTTTGCACTGCTGACACGTCTGGGCCCTGAAGAGGTTTGTGCCACAGCTGCTGGAGCACTGTGGTATGACAGGAGGCTCAGAGACACTTACATGGCTTTCTCCTAAATCACAGCGCCCTTGCACTCTCATTTCCCAGCTAGTGGCTCACCACTGATGATTGCTCAGAGCTCCTGACTCCCACACACTGGCAGAAGGATTTGAGGCTCAGAGGGAGATCAGGCCGTGCTGCCTAAGACCTGTGCATGCAGCTGGGATGAATGGTGCTTGGAAGCAGAAACAGACCCATCACAGACCTCAAACCACAAAATATCCCATAGTGATTCCCAACCATGTCCGTAGCAGGGTCTCAGCATATGGTATGTGTTTCGGGGATGCTGTGCCTGCCTTGGCCTGGCTCCAGGCTCGTGTGCAGTTTGGACAGGCATAACCTTTGCTCTGCTGGAGAAGGAGAGGCAGAGAGAGGCAGACCCTTGGTCACTGGTGTGGGATACTGCACCCTGCAGAGAGCCCCCCAGCCGTGGGGCAAGCAGGGTTGGCAGCTGTGACCCCACACTGGTGGGATCTCCATCACCTCTTCAGCACTTTGCATCAGCGCTCGTCAGGTTGCCAGAGTTTTCCAGGCTGTCCCGCAGTGCTGCTCCTTGTCCAGGCATTTGGTAACCCCAGAGCAGATGGTTCTGCTCCCTCTCCAGGCTGGCTCCTGTGTCCTGCTATTTTTGAGAAGTGGCTGGCAGGAGTGCTTGTATTTCTTCCTTTCTGTCTGTTGTTTCCAGGTTCAGTGAGTAATTCCTGATGAGCTGTAATTTCTAAAATTAAATCCTTAAGATTACAAACAAGAGTCCTGCAGTGTGTGGTGTGTTGACTCCCTCTGGGATGTCTCACCTGGCAGCTGGGCTTCCCCTGCAAGCCTGGCTCTCCTTCCACTCGGACCAGTGCTGCTGCTGTCAGCGAGAGCAGGATGGGCCCCTCTTGGTTTGCACCTAAACCCAGCTGAAGATGGATGTGTTGCACTGGACCACAGCTGTTCTCCCCACTGATCTCATCTTTGAAAACATCTTATTTAAGTCAGAATTTTTTTTAATCCAGGCAGATCTTCTGCTAGTCTTTGCTTAATCTGAGCTGCCTAACTGGGGGCCCCTAATTCGACTGAACATGCTGTTAGTCTTATTGAAGCAGCTCTGGCCTCATGGCTTGATTTTTTTCTTTTCCCTTTTTGCAGTGGATTGATTTTCCTGCCAATGTGATCTCTCCCCACTGAAGTTCCCATCACTGCAAAGTTCAGGCTCCTCTTTGTTCTAATTATCGCTGTCTCCACACAAAGTAAAAGAGGCAAATGCTCTGGTCTATTTTAAGGTGTAACCAAGATGATAATCCTGCACAGCTGGGAAGGCTGCAGGGAGCTTCTGCTGAGAGGATCATCTTTCCTTGCCCAGAATCAAAGGAGCAGCTAGTCTTTGCTGGGAATACCTAGGGGAAGGCCATGTCTACCTGGCCAGGCTGTCATCATGGAGCAGCATCTTTGTCCCCTGGTTGAGGCAGGAGTTGCTTTCTCTCCCCTGTGGAAAAACTGGAACCTGCACATTCTCTGAGGGTGCTCCTTGTCCTCCTGTGTTACAGGAGCCTAAGATTAGGGGAAGGAGCCCTTGCATGGGCCGCTCCAGGGGTGCTCTTTTCCCAGGCTCTTTCTCAGAGCAGTGCTCCAGTAAGAAGGCCTTTTGCCACTCTTGCTTAGTTATTACTAATTCTCCAGTGAAGTCTCTAGAGAACTTGTTTTTCTTCCTTACCAGGTTGCCATCTATTGCTGTTTCCCATAATAATATCAAGTAGTAAGAGCAATGCAAGCTCAGCTGCACTAACTCCAGGTGAAAGCTTGCTATGGGCTGTGCAACTCTCCCTCCACCCTCACCAGCTTTTAGCTCTGACCCCCAAAATCATACCAGCACCATCTCCCCGTGAGTAAAAAGCTTGGGGACAAACAGCCCCAGCAGCCTGTGAGTAGGTCTGGTGACAGGCGAGCTGTGTCACCAACACCACAGGCACGTCCTTACCCTGAGATGGATGTGTCTCTGGGGAAGTTGCTCTTGGGGAAGGAAAATTAAAAGGGCATGTTGACACATCAGCTGTTGATCCTGTTGTGCATGTACAGAGCCAGAAATAGACCCTGAAAGGTCTAGGGTGACTCATGTACCTGTGTGGCTGGGAAATGGTGATACTGTGTGTGCTGAGTGGGCTGGGCTGGCTTGGTGTTGGGAGCTTCGAGCTGCTCTGCAGGTGTAGGAGATTTGGGGCTGGGAGACTTGTGATTCAGAGGCTGTCCTACTGTGGGGTGCTTGGGGATGGAGGATGGGAAACAGCAGTGCCAGGTGCTGCAGATACCCTGAGTACTAGGGCAGCCTGCATACATCCAAAAAGCATCTCCACAGACTCAGCCAGACCCTTTTCTACCCTGTGCTAGGCAAGCTTCACATGAAACAGAAGATAAAATTCAGCCTTGTCTAATTGCTGAGGATTTTCTCTTCCTAAATGAGCTAAGCAGAGGGCCATGTAGTTTGGAGGGAAGAGCAGCCAAACTGGGAGCAAGTCACAGCCGAGTTTGATCTGAGCTGGGAGCATATGAAGTTACAGAGCCCGTGGCATTTTTCAAGTGAAATGCTCTTTTACTGCTAAGATTCAACTGTTGACAAAAAGGCTATTTTTTGAGAAGGCTTTTCCTGACAAAATATTTGAAAGTGCTTTAAAATAGTTTGCGTGGAAACATGGAAAATCTTAGGCTGCAAGGAGCCATGGAGATCATCTGTTCTGCACACCCCCCACCCTCCACCCCCCGCTAAAAGCAAACCCAACCTGAGCTAGATCCAGCTTTGAATTTATACCTTGTTTTTACATTTTTCAGTGCAAATCTGAATTTTTCATCTTGAAGCAACCTTCAAAATCTCTGTCAAAACAGTTTAACTGAAACTTCTATTGAAAGTAGCTGAAAAGGTTGGCATGAAAAGAAGTATTTTAAAATAAAATGTTTAGTGACCTCGTCTGGATAGCTTTTAGTGATTTTTATTTTATTTTTTTTCCCCTGTCTGACTTAGAGCAGGCAAATATTCTAAAATCTTCACGTCTGGAGGTGGGAATGAGCTGTGGCTGAGCCAGCTTTATCTTGCACTCCCACATGGGATGCTTTTGCTGTGCTGAGCCCTTTTGGTAGCCGTGGGGCAGTGAGTGGTCTGGGGACGGTGGCACAAGAGGCGACAAATCTTGCAGATCTGCAGCAGACACAGTAGCTGGATGATGGTATTGAACATCGCCATGGGCTCAGCTCAGCCTTGCCCGGACCCACGCAGAGACGGGGATGGGTTACGTCAGCCAAGGAGCTGGGGAGCGGGGGTGTGCACAGCCAGACCCCAGCTGCTGAGATTGGGGGTGGCTGTGCCTTGCCCCAGTGCCCCTGCAGAGCATCACAGCAGGTCACCGGTCCCTGGCAATGCCACTTGCCGTTCTGCAGCTCCTGCGAGGTCCTTGCACCCTGGCTGATAAACTCTATTTTAATTAAAAATGAAAGAAGGAGTTTAAACCTTCTCACTGTGTAGGGTGAGAATGGGACTTCTAAAGGTAAAAAGACCAGTACGTGCATAAAAAGGATCTGTATTTTATTACTCTCATTTTGTTGTGTTTTTTTTTCCTGTTACTAATCTCATTATGCTTAGGAGTATAAATTTAGGTTGGCACAAATCTGTATTGCTAAAATATTTTACCTTAAGTTCTTAGAAGCTTTCTCCATCTGTGAGGATAATACTAAGTATTAATTAACTAGCTAATCCTATGCAGTGCTTGGAAAACATAAAATATGACATAGAAGCAAGTCCAAAGTGCGATTACAACCTAATAAAAGCAAACCTGTACTTTATCCAGAGTAGAGGGCTTCGGGATTTCTTTTTTCATTGAGAACAGGACTCAGCTTGCTTCAAATATCTGCTTGAAGCTGCAAATCACCTTTTAAATCAGACAGAGTGAAGCAAAGTGAGCCTCAAAGGTGGCACGCTGTTGGGTGCTTCTGCCCAAGTGAGGCCAGCAGCTATTTCTCTGTCCCTGCCATGGCAGCACATCTTGCAGATGAAGGACTGGAGATCTGAGCTACATGCTGGTGCATGTGCCCTTGACAGGGCTCACCGGGTCTGTTCCCCCTCCATGTGTGGCTGTTCCTGACTCCATTGGTTCCTTGGCACGTTGCAATCATAAAAAGCTCATATTTAGCAACAAACCTGCTCCCTCATCATCTGAGGGGAGTTTGTCTTTGCAACACAGCGAAGCCGCTCTAAGGAAGGCCGTGTCCCCAGCTACAGCATTAGGATTCAGGCAGTGTCTGAGGAGGCCCCAGAGTGAGCACACATAAATGACGAGCTGAGGTTTGTATTGATAGGCTGGCAGCCTCCCCGCTGCATGTTGTTGCCTCGGCATCCTCTGCCACATCCTGAGATTCATGGACATATATTTCAATAATGTGGGGCAGGGTGCATATCATAGCAAAAATGATAAACTTGAGGGCAGCCCTCAAGGTCCAAGTGGTGGTGAAGAAGGGTGAGGTTGGGGATGGGTAGAGGTCCTCTCAGGGGAAAGGGCAGCCCTTTCTCAAGCAGGGCCAGATGTGGTAAGAGGCAGGAGGATGGATTTCCATTGCTTTGTATGCCAGATGGTGGCTCATGAGTCTGGAGATCATAGGATGGGAATCTGGAGGGCATTTATTGGTATCTTCAAAAATCATGGAGGGCTTGCCCCTACATCACATGAGTGTTTTGGAAAGTCCTGCCTCTAATGCTCATATTCTCACAGATTTTGCAGAAGCCTGGCTCTGTTCACCAATGACAAGACAATGCCAAGTGAAATAATTATCTTCTAATATCATCTCAACGTGCCAAGCTTGACATGAGCAGGTTCATTGCATTCATGCTGTATATTCCTAGCTGCTAATCTGGTCCATCCTTTCTCCCTCTGTGTTCAGAAGGGCTGGGTATGGTGGTGTGGGTATACTGGTGCCCTGTACTCCCTTAACCTTAGCTCCATTTGTGAGCTCTGCAGAAGTTATCTCAGCAAAATCAAAAGTTAATTGTAGTGGGGTAATTGAGCTCCCGGTTGCTCAGTGAGTGTGTGCCAGTGAGTGTAGCCCAAGCCCGAAGCTTGCTGAGGCTGCAGCGGCCAGGCTGAGGCAGGGTGGGATTTGCAGCCCTGTCATCACGCTGCAGGGCAGTTGTTATCATATTGGCACAGGCGTGGAATAAGAATCTGCCTCCTGTTGCCTCTTCATATTGTGTTTTCAAAAGCACTTATGCTGAGCCACTCATTAAGAGATTGCAAGATCTCTTGGGTGAACTCTGCAAGGGGACGAAGTTGGGGTCAAGGATTCGACGTGGCATTGGTTGCTCCTCCATGAAGCAGTGGGGTCACTGTCCTGCATAGGGGATGCTGCTGGGGTGAGCACAAAACAAATCAGATTGTTCTGCATCCATCCAAATACTCCATCCTGCCCTTTCTAGTAGCCAAGTTATCTTTAACACCTTTCTCAAGGCAACACAATGATTGTCACATTCTCTGCATCAGTGAAGGGCAATCAGGTTGCCTGGAGAAGATGACTATGGATCAGGTCTGTCAGGGCTGGTGGGGCAGGACCCTGCTGGCTCGAGCGCCCTTTCGCCCCTGCAAGCAGAGGCCAGGTCCGTGTGTCCTTCCCACACACATGCAGCCTCCCCAGGAGGAGCTGTGAAGTTTGCCTCTGGTGTGCACCATGTTAGTATGGTGCAGCGGAAACTCAATGTCCACTTTTGTTGCATTTAGTAGGGACTAAGGAAAGTCAATATATTTCCATGTAGCGTTTTCTATGGGGGAAACAAACTCCAGAGCCACGTGGTTAATAAACCTTGCTGCTGGAGCCTGCACCCATCCGTGGTGCGGACACTTGTATTGTGCCCCCTCACAGGGGGAAGTCCTGGTGAAGCCATCCATGCCTCCAAAGCCAAATCCACAGCCATGGCTAACCCAACGCCATCCCTTTGAAGATCACGTGGATGTGGTGGCCAGGGTCTTTTGTTGTCACAGCTGATGTAGTGTGCGCCTTTGGTACTCCCAGCCTGCTGGGGATTTAGTCCATTGGATGCAGATCTGAGTGGTATGTTTGCTGTCCCCGTGTGACTAAGTGTCACGGGTGGTTTCAAAGGTCCCAAGGTTTCCTGGGGACTTGAGCTGTGCTAGTCATCTTGGTGTAGCCCTGGATGGCCACGGGCAGGTCTGGCCCAGGGTGACCCTTCCCAGCAAGTGAGAGGGGCTCTCCAGGCTGCTCTGCAGAGAGGTGGGGAGAGGAGGGAGCTGGTGACTCTGCACAGAAGCTGCAAGCACCTGCCAAAATACCAGGCTGGAGCCTGGAGTTTGGCTTGTTCAGGAAGTGATTTGGAGTGGGAACCCTGGCTGAGAAACAGATGCTCTTTGCTCCACCCCACGCAGCACAGGGGCTGTTGGACCAGCAGCGTGGTTCCTCCACCGCTGCTCGGAGGCAGCCTTGCAGTCAGGACCAACTCCACACAGGAGCACTGCTAAGAGGTAGGCTCTATAGGTCAATGTGTGTGTGAAAGACTCCTGGGCTGTGCAGGAAGTTCCTCAGAAACAGCCGGAGCCCACTGCAGAGAAACCCATGAGGTGGCTGGTGACAGTCTGGCTCAACCTCATATTCCAGTGATTTTTGCTAAGTCAAGTGATGTATCGGTAGGATGTCACTCAGAACAGCGGACCGATTTTAGCTCCATGGTTTGCTGAGATGGTATCAGCCACTCATGTGATGCTTGCTGGTGTGCAAAGCTTGCAGTGGGTGAGGGAGCTGCCAGCACTTGTGCCCCAGGATGCTCCACAACCCTGGAAAAGTTTGCACGCTGTATGTGTGTGTGTGTGTGTGAGGAAGCCTCCACAGCACAATGAAGCCCGGTGGCTCTGTGGTCCAGCTCACAAAGCACAGAAGCCCTTTGGGCAGCATGTGGCTGGATCAGGGCCAGAGCACTGCTGGCGTTTGCTCTTCAGAGAGGCGATGTTGTTCTGCTGCAGTTACAGTGGAATTGTGAATGCTGACACTGTTCCTGACTTCAAATCAAACTCCCACACTCTCTCCTACTTTCAGTGCTCACTGTTTTTCTGCACTGTTTTCAACCCTGTAAAACACTGAGTGCAAACTGTACAGGTTGGTAAACAGAGGATGGGGATGGAGGTGTGATGCAAACCATGGGATCCAGTGGTCAATGTATGGCAAGCCAGGACACCTGCCTTCAGCCCCAGGTTCTGTCCCACCTTGTCAGCAGTTTCTGACCAGCTGGTTCATCTCCGTGCACCCCTGTGGAACCATCTGCGAAACCAGCATGGAGGGGTGTTGAGATGTGCAATGCGTGGGAAGCATTGAGATCCTGCACTGAGGGTACACTACTGGAGTGCCAACAACTGGGTGCCCAGTTACCCAGTGCCAGCAAAGCTCCCCTCTTTTTTACAAGAACCCATCGCTAGAACAAACCATCTACTCCAAATATTGCTCTGTTGGTCTTGAATTGGTGTTAGTATTTGAAAAGTTCTCATTACTCTCCAAAAAATCCAGATGAAAAGAAATATTTTAAATAAATCCAGCCAAGTAGAGCAGTAAGTTGGGGAAGGTGCTCCTTAGTAGCATAAACCAGAGAGTTATAATGCATGAAGTCAATTTTCGCCCTGAACATGGAGAGCAGAAAATCGAAGAGTGTGAGGAATTTAAAAGAGAATCCGAGGCCAAGTGTTGCCTGTGTGCCAGGAGTTATAAAGCAAGGGACTATTTTATACAGTGCTTGTGAGAAGAGACTTTCTGCCCCAAAAAAACTCTCCTAACCTTGCTGTGAGCCAGGACCTTGATTTGCCCCTTCTCCTGGGATCCAGGCTGGGGCAGGGTCCCCATTGAAACTAACCCGTGCTGGGACCAGCACCTTCTCTCCCTCTGTCCTTTGTGTTCAGACTTGGCAAGTGGCATCTGCCTGCAATTCCTCAGCAGAGCTCCAATAAGAGCACAGGATAGTCCTGCTCTACCTGCCCGGTCCACAGCAGTCACTGCTGCCCACCAACAGGCAAGGTCAATCCCAGCAATGCATGTGCAAGAAAAGCTGCTGCTTTTAACTGTCATGCTGGCTTTAAACAGTAAATAAGCTAACTGAGCAGACCTGGAGCCCCCAGAAACAACAGCATTCCCCTTGGTGGCTCTTACTCAGAGGTACAGGGCGCTACTCCTCAAGGTCAGAAATGCTACCTGAGAAATGCAGTTTTTGCCCAAGACAGTCATCAGCAGAACCAGATTGTGGAAGCCCAAAGCTGGAAACCCAAAGCTGGTGCCACTGCTGTTGGACCATGCTTCTTACTGCTTGCACGGGATCTCTGCAGAAACTGGAATATAGTGTCTTATTTTGGTGTTGTCAGGTTTTTTTCCTTTCGTTTCAAATTATCGATCCAAGTAGTAAATGTCTGTTCTTCCATCATCCAGAATCACAGAGCTGTGAAAAGATTATATCATTACTTTAACTCCCTTTGGTATTGGCAAGGTCTGGGGGGAAGAAATACCAGTACAACTATGCACGGTGCCTGGGAACTGCTGGGAAAAGATTGTTTGTATCAGCCAAGGGGCTGGGAGATGCATCTGTAGCTCTAGGAAACTAAAGAGCTCCAGGGAAGCAATATCTCCTGGAGATACATGATTTAAATGCTGTTGCATCCTGCCATTGTGCTAACCTTCGAGCAGGCAGCAGTGGGACCATTTCTAGAGTAGCTGTCCTTGCTGGGAGCTCTCTGCACAGCCTTGTTGCGAGTCAGTTATGCAGGTATGTTATGAGTGTTTTAGCTTCATGCTGATCTGATGTGACGTGCCACATCTGTCCTGCTCACAGTGTAAGCATGGCCCATGCTAGACAAGGTAGCGCCAGACCTGCAAGCCCTCCTGGCATAGACTCACCTCACACCAGCTGGAGGTACTTTTGTTGCAGGGCTTATGCCAGTTCTCTCTGAGACATAAGCTGGAAGCCCTTTTTGCCACTCTAAATGCATAAGAATTTCTGCCAGTATTGTGATGTCACATGGAAATCTGTGTCTGCATACATACCTGTTATTACTGGACCAGAAAATGATCCTAATATGGACTTGGCCAAACCTCTCCAGTTTGAAGGATCGGTGCACAATTGGAGTGAATACTTCCTCAAAGCCAGTTTAAAGAAAGCTGTTTCACCTGCAGACTGGTCATGGTAGGAGTGCATCCCATCCTGGCCTTGGAAATACTGTCTCCAAGTGTGCTCGGGCAGCTCATATAAGGCCTTGCCTCCCCACAGAAATACATGCACCTATTCACCGACTTAGGGATGTTGTGCTGCCCATGTGCAGACAAATCTGAACGTGTTTAGCCCCCCAGCTGCGCTCAGTCCATCTTTAGCTCATAGCTGCACAATTTCAGTGTTGCACACCTCGTGCTGAGCACCTCTGGGGGATGGTTCCCCCTCCTGGGGCAGGGCACTGCCCGCTGTGTGGGTTTGCTGCCTGTGGGGCATCCCTGCACTGAGAGGTGTAACATGGCTGTGGGATCCCTACTGTTAAATGGACACAGAAAGCCTGCACCTTAAACAGGATCCTTGGTCGTGGCAAAACACCAGGAGCAGCCCAAATTGCTCGTGGGCAGTGACCATGCCTTGCATGGCACCGGGACGTGAACGTAGGAGCTGCTTTGACTGGCTCAGACACGGGTCCAGCTCCTGCCTGCTGGCCTTAAACCCTACCACCTGGCTCCCCAGGGTGAAACCAGGATACAGCCTGTGTTGTTTGCACTCCCCTGTAGAGTTGCTTCAGATCTGTTTATAGACACCTGTGAAATCCTCACCCTGCTCAAGTCAAAGACTAAACTCCTGTTGACTTCAAAGGGGGGACGATTTCACACTGAGCCTGCATCTCCCATCCCCTCCTCCTCAGATCCTGCTCCTGGACCTTTAGATATTTTCTCTTTCAACTCTAGACGATTTGTACAGTCTGGAGCTATATTTGGGTTGAAATAGGCTGTGTTTGCCCCCTAACATCATCTGATGAGCAATTTTAAACTGGGTTTTCCATCACTTGTCAAAGGGCTGTGTCACACGTAGGTGCTGTGTCAGATGTGCTTTTTACAGGGAGCTGCTCAGAGAGCAGATGTGCCCTCAGGGTTGGGGTTTTTTTTTGTCTGGATTTTAGGTTTGTTCTGACTTGGAAAAACACAGTATTTCTCTCTGGAGAAGCACTAAGTTCTGCCCTGGCTCTATGGACTGTTGGAGCCTGGAATCTGTTTCAAAGGCAGTCCCAACCCTGCCTGATTTCCAGCTAAACTTGATCAAAATCTCCATGGAACTTCCCAGTTTTGACAAATCACTAATTTATACCAGAAAACTGTTTAGCTCTGAATTTTTCTGGCTACTGGTGATATACCTAGACTCTAGGAAACAACCAAGCAATGCATTATCCTTTCCCCCTTTGTGTCCTGAAGACACCTGTGAGCCAGCCAGAGATGCTGGGATGCCCCATAGGAAACACAGCTTGTTCCTCTGGAATTATTTTGAATTTACACAGTGTCATTGAAATCAGAATCTGAAACACTATCTCTAATTATAGTGAAGTTTTTCTCTACCACTTCATATTTTCCCTCAGCTTCGCAATATTCTGATAATTGCAGCCTTTTCCCCCCTCTCTCTAGCTTTAATTTGCAGCCCATCACAACGTCGGTTAAGAGAATCAATCTTTAAGTTCATTACCTCAAGCTCTTTCCCAATATGTTCTCCTGTAGTTTGAATAGATTGTGGTGTTCGTCTGTCAGATCTTTATTTTTCTCCTCTGTGGCTGATTGAGACAAATTACCCCAGGGTGAGGAACAAGCCTGATGCTGCGTCCTCAGCACGGACGTCACCAGCGCTGGCTCTGGCAAGCACAAAATGGCCCCGACAAAGATGTGCCCTCTGAAACATTGCTTGCTGAAGATGTTTCTCAATGCAGCTCCATGAGGGAGCCAGTATTTCTGCAGCTGTGATGATGAAACTCTAATGTGGCCAGGAAACACCAAGCGATGCAGAGCATCCCTCCATGGGTGCACAATGCGCGCAGTCCTGCCGCTGGCCAGCCTTGGTGGGGCCACCAGTAAACCTGCAGCTGGGTTTGCCCAGGGATTTGCATCTTTTTCCTGCAAAAACCATCATGGTGTGTTCATAAGCGAGTGCTGGAACCCTAGGCCTCAGAGCTGGCCCAAGGACACCCCTCCCTGCCCACCCTCTTGCACCAGGGGTTTCAGCAGGGACATGAGCTGGGGCTGTCTCCTGCTTCACCATCTTTGCCACCACAGAGAGCCGGACGTATCTGTGTCCACGCAGTGATGCCCTTTATTTAATTGGTGTGGAGTGATCCTGTCGGCAAAGCAAACCAGAAGACATTCCATGTCATGAGTCAATTTGATCTGTAAGAGCGCTCAGGCTTCAGAAGCCGCAGCACGTGGGTCTGACGTGGCATCGGTGCAATGTAAGAGATGGGCAATGTCAGAAAAATGTGATATGGCTTTTCATTTCCTCTGCCCTTCAGTGTGTAGCAAGGGCAGTTCAGTGTAATATATAATTATAGCTGTGCAGCAAACAGGGCTGTATATGGAAAGAGTTTTCCCTCCTGCATGCTGGCTATAAATCACCTCTTGACGCTGAGCGCTACCTGTAAAAGCTGAAGCTTTTCTTAGCACCTCAGCATCCCTGGTGGGCAGTAACACTGCATGAGGCTCTGTTTATATTCAGGCAAGCTCTTCAATAATTCCAGATGTCATGTATTGATATTTTTTTATTTATAAGGCTCAAACTAACTGTTTTGGCCCAAAATCTGACTGTATTGTTACCACCCCTGGGAACCTTGTTGCTCTTCACCTTGCAGCACCTCCGTCCTGCCCGGGAAGTGCCAGCTGCAGTATGGGCATTGTTTTTATTTTCCTGATGGCAGAGCCAGGCTGTGGGTCTGAGGCTCACTGTTGTGGTCACGGCTTTTTATCACAGTCCTTTGGTTTGTCCTGTGGGCTGGGGAGACTCTTGTGTCCCATGGCTGTGGCAGCAGGTGAGGAACGAGTCTGTGGATCAAGTTAAGCATCCAGTGAAAAACTGCCTATAATCACAATTAATTATTTTTTAAAAATGTGTTGGTCTTTCACTGGAGATCTAGACAAAGAAGGAAAAACAGTTTAAAGGCTTGAAACATGAAGTCTCAGATGAAGTATTTATTTTAACACACACACACACACACCCCTTTATCCCTGTTCCTTTTAAGCAAAGTGAGCTTTTATAACCTTGTTTGGCCACTGTCTGGATGGCATTCAGGATGGCAATAACTGTCTTTTTGGGGGTGGAAAGAGAAAAAATTAGTCAATATGTGCCGGAGAAATTGCTGCTGTTCTTCTTCTCAGTGTCTGATCCCATTTCCCTGAGGATGAAGACCAGAAGAGGCATAATAGGGGAGGGAGGAGCAGCGTCTGCCTGCTCTGACCCATCCTTGGTCTGTCTGCAGAGACCCTGTTCCCTCCGGTGGAGCAGCAGCAGCACTGGGCTCTCCCTCCAGGGCTCCATCCACCCAGGAAGGTGCAAGGAGCATTTGGGAACCAGGGCACGGGGGCAGGGGATGGCTGCCTGCCAGGACAGGTCCCTGCCCCCAGTACCCATCCTGGGAGAACAGCATTGTTCCCCAACTTGGCTGCCAAAGCCCTCTCTGATTTGGTGCCTCTGCTGGGAAAAACTAGTAATTTTTATGCAGAGTAAAAAATCCCAGTGGATCAACTATAAAACCTGCAGTAAAGGACACATCCTCCTGGTCCTCTTATTTGTGTGCTGGCCTTCATCTGCGTTGTCCCCAGCTCTCATTAGTGGAGATTTATTCCTGCAGCCAGCTCAGTGGGTTACCTGCCCACGCTGCGGGCAGTCCATGCTGCCCCTGCCCTTTCCAGCAGGGCAGGCAGCAGCGGGTGCCTGTGTGTCAGCTTTGCCCCCAGCACCCCTACCCTCCCTGAGCAGCTTCCCGGCTGGGTAAGAAATCAGATTTGCAGCTGATTCCCTGTTCCCTCCTTAATTCAGATCCAGCACAAGAAGGACAGCAAGCAACATTTACTCAGGAGCTGCGTTCAGGTGTGACCCTGTGATGCTCACAGCCTCTCCTGCGGCTGGGACCATTATTTGCTGCTTTCCTGTTTTATTATTGCACTTCAGAGATGCTTCCCCAATGCTTTTACAACTGCAGGTCCCATCCTGCAAGCACATGCATATGATGACTTTCCATATGTACGCCGTGCCAGCAGCTACACGTGTGTGGGGTTATAGCTGGCTGGATACGCAGAGTCGGGCGGCAGGGCTGGCCGTGCTGGCAGCGCCAGGAGGCTCCCCGGTATTTATTTGCTTTCCTTCATTCCTCTTGTTGACTTTGCAGGAGCAATATGTGCACACAGGGGACCTGAATACAGATGTCCCTAAGCGGCTGGGAGCTGAATCACGCATTGCCTCCTTCTTTTTCTTCAAACCCGGACCCCGCTGACATTGAATTAAGGGCTTTTATTATCACTTGTGCAGGGCTTTTTCTTTTTCTGACTGTTCTCCACAGAGCGGTGGCTGTGCAGCCACGTACAAGTGAGCTGCCATCCCGACTGCCCCGCTATTAATAGCTGCTTTTCTCTTTCATGTGTGAGGCCCAGCACTTTTATTGCAGGCGAGAAGCAGCTCTTTGGATGTACTTTAGGTGTTTCCAATTCTCCCAGCAATGTCTTCTCCTATTTCAAATTCTTGCTGCCTATTTTTATTTCCTTTTATCTCAAATCCTTTTTTTCCCACCCAGAAATGATCCCGCCAGAGGGTGATTTTGTCGGTAATATTGCTTTTGCATTTTAGACTTTTCAAGGACTAATGAACTTTATTAGATTATAATGAACTTATTACTCAGTGTTGCTGACCTGCTTTCTAAAGAACTTGAATTATTATTTGGAACAGGCCTGTTGAGGGACTGTATTTTTTTGCAGAGCAGTGTGGGTATATTAAATATTCAGAGTCAGATTTTTTTGCTTGACTTCAATTATCTAAGAATCATGTGAAATATAGCTGCTCTGCATTGATGGAGAGCCAGGGAGTGGGGATGGGGACTGCTCCATCCTCCAGGCGGGCTGGAGGAGCTGTGCCATGATGGGTCTCTCCTCCCTCCAGAACATCATTCTCCACCTATTCCTGAGACTCAGCCCTCCAGCAACTGGGCTCCAGCTGCACCAGCTCCCACCCTCAGCAGCCAAAGGATGCTCTTAGTGTAAATCCCCAGTGGTCCTTGCACCCCTGTGCTGGCTCTGATGGTGCTTTGATGCCAATTTATTAGGTTTGGGGTGGCCCTGGAGGACCTTGAGGGCAAGTGGGTGAGCGTGGCTTTGGAGGACAACTGCTCCTCACCACTCCACGGGGTCCCAGCCGGTGGGTGGGCACATGATGGGCAGGAGCACTGGGACAGACTCGGGGATGCAGCTTGGTGGATTCTAGCAGTCCCACATACATCAGTGGCAAAAAAACAGTGCTGTTAAATCCCACATGCCAGGAGCAGGGAAAGGCAGACAGCACTGGGGGATGATAAAGCATCACAGCCAACAGTGGGACAAGCGGGGTCTGAAGGTTGGTGGTGATTAAAGGTAGCTCCAGCCCTAGATATTATCTTGCCCTGGGAGGCAAATCGGTGCCCCCTCCGTGAGCCAGGGACTGACTCGTGTGAGTTAGACTCCAACAGAGTCTTCTCCAGACCCACTGTTCCCAGTGCACCGGCGTGCCACACATGCACAGCATGCAGGGCATGATCCTGGGTTAAAAGGGAGACACAGCTGGAGCGTGAGCCCCGTGGCTATAGCTTTCCACCTTTCCATATACCCTGCTTCTCACTGTGGATCAGTTGAGCACCTTGCCCTCTCCATCCATGCTCTCACCATCATCTCTTGCTCAGTAGGTTTTGGTTCCCAATTTTCACCTCTCGCTGCCTGCCTTCTGCTGTGTAAATCCTTGATATTTTCTCTGCGTGCTGTGACTCCTCATCAGTCTTGCTGCGTGGCTTGGGTTTGTGTTAGTGTTTTCTCAAACCCTTTTAAAACTCCTGAATGTCTGTGCTCTCTTGCAGCGCTCCCCCTCCACTCAGCGGCACGATGGTTTATGAGCGGTGGGGGGGATGTATGCGGAGTGAATGGATGAGTCAGGCGTTGGCAGGGCACCAGTTCATTGCAAATCAATTTTCACCTGCCTGAAGCCTGTGCTGCAGAGGAGAAAAGGGAGTGTGTGGGGGAGAGAGGGCTGAGGAAAGAGCCTCCCCTACACCAGCCAGCTGTCAGGATTTGGCTGCAGCCCTCTTCTGAGCGGCAGAAGAGAGGAACAGCCAGAGCCAGGGAGGAAGAGAGGAAAGATAGGTCCTGGCATGAATCCCCAGCCACTGAGCAACAAGAGAAAAGCATGGGCAGAAAAGAACAAGCCACTCCTTGCTGCATCACTTACGTCAGGGCGAGATCCCGCAGGAGAGGCAGGAAAGGTGCCCATAACGTGCTCTCTGGAGGTGTTTTTCTGGTGGGTGGAGGCTGAGATTGCTCAATGCTCCTCAGGAGCTGACAAGTGACCCAAAAAATGCCAGTGAGGGTATCACCCCGGAGAGGTGGCTGTAGGACACTCTCCTGCATCACAGCATCTCCGTGATGCTAGGGGCACCTTCTTACCCCCATGGCATGGACATCTATGGGGCTGGGGACAGCCTCTATGGGACACTGGGAGTGTGGGGGCAAGCAGGGGGTGAGAGGTGCTGCCAGGACTGGGGGAGACCTGCAGCCCTTCCCTTCCTTCCCCCTGCAGTGGTCCCTGAATCATCAGCCTCTCTCCAGTACAGAAACCCACCCTTTTCTTCAAAATCAGAAAATGTTGCTGCCATGTTGCATGGCACATTGGGCAGGGCCAGCTGGAGCCTGGGGGGTCTGTGGAGAAACTTGAAGGGCATGGTAGTGGGGAGCAATCAGCCCAACTTTGGGATTCAGGAGTTAGCAATGCTCTTGGGATGAGGACTGGCTCTTGGCATCTCTGCCTTCACTCCATGAGCGTTGTACCCTGCTTTGCCCCTGGATGCTGGCTGCCATTCTGGGGCAATGCAGTGGGCTCCTTCTCTTGCAGCATTCCTTGTTTGCCTTGTTGTAGGAGAAATTCTCTCCCAGAAGTGCCCCCATGTTGTGCTGGCATTGGTTTTCTGCTAATGCTGCCTTGGGAGATGGAGAGCTATGACCACAGGGTGGATATGGGGCTGGCACATGGGGTCACCGCAGTGGGGAAGGACTCACCAGCTCCCGGCAGACAGAAGCTGTTACAAGGCAGTGGTGGCAGGAGACCCATACGCTGTGTGGGGAGACAGCCACCACAAACCTGTCCTGCCTCTGGGGCAGAGCTCACCCAGAGCACTGCCATCACCGTGGGCTTCAGTGCCCACCCAAGGCTTGCCACAAGCCAGATGGCTGCTCTGCCTGGGTGTTCATCATGTCTCTTCACTGCCCTGGGCCCATTGAGCTGAGGTGCCCTCACTGACAAAATCCATGGCAGAACAAGCCACCCAGTGCCTCCCTCTGAGGCCTTGGCTGGACCTGTGCTCCTGTGTTAACCTTCCTTTCCAGCAGGGTTTGCTGGGGATCCTGCTGAGTCCGGGAGTCATAAATCAGAACAATGAGATTTTTTTTTTTCCCTTTAGCTGCTAAAGTTTGACTGAAATGAGCAAAAAGCCTCCTCCATGCCAGCCTGCTGGTGGGATCCAGCTAAGAGTGGTCAGGAGGGTCTCACTCCTCCGGTTAGCAAATGCAACCCTGTGCCCAGGCTGGCAGGACATTGCTCTGTGGTCTTTGGGAGTTGTAGGGATAAAATACTTCTGAAATGTGTAAGCTGAGTCACAGACAGCATTTGGTCAAGGACAGCCCAAAACACTTTTCCTGTGCTCACAGCATCGCTGAGCCGGTCCCTGAGCTGCCTGGGTTTTAATCAGCTGAGATGCGATGCAATAAACAGCTTGGGCAATCCCTGACAACGGAGCAAAGATAACAGTGACCTTTTCTTCTGTAATTATCTTTTCTCATAAAAACCACATGTTGAATTTAATAAAACAGAGAAGTGAAGTAATGATTTCATATATGCTGCCAAAAGGAGCCTAATCAGTCCCTCCAAACCCAGGGAGATCTGGGACCCCTCTCGGCACTCAGGAAGGGGCGATGCTGGCGGCTGGCTCCAGTTTGCACAGCAGGGTGATGCTGGCTCTCAACACATTATCACTCACCTGGGTGTGAGGGAGATGTGAATTGGACAGGTGATTCAAGCAGCAGATGCCTGTACATGCAGGAGAAACAATTTTTGTTTCAATGCAAGGTGCTATTTTGCCATCACCTGACTGCAGGACCTGGGATTTCATCTGGGATCTGAGAGCCCAAGATGTTTTAATGGCTTTGCCAGCAGGTCTGCTCAGCGAGGGCATGCAAATGGGGAAGAATTGCCCGGGATGTCTATATGCCTGCCCCAGACTTTCAGCAAGCCGCATTTGCAGTGCTGGTGGTTTCCAGCCTCTCCTCTGGCTTCAAAGGGGGTGTCAGGGTCCGGCCTTGTGCTGCCCGTAACACAGTGTTCAGCACAGCCTGTTGCTGTCGCAGGGGCCCGCCTGCAAAGCTACCCACGTAGGCAGCAAAATGCAGGTGGGATGATAAATAATGTACTGGTGATTTACATGACCCTGCAGCTATAAAGCTAAGGGGAAGAGTTAGCGTTGGGCCACTTGAAAATTATGAAGCATCATAAAAGCGTCCCCTTCCATACTGCTGCTGAGCTCCTGGGGGGGAAGGATGCTGCTAGAGCTCATGTCCAGTCGGAGAGCGATGCTGCTCCTTCCTGGCTGTGAGCTGCTGGAGAAGGGTATGTGGCCAAACTGGTACCTGTTAGAGGGGATCATGGATGTGGAGAGAGCTCCGGGAGAAGGAGAGGGAGCAGAGGAAGGGGCTGGATGGTGCAAGGAGCAGTGTAGGCGCTCAGCTGCCTTCTGCCCCCACTGAAGACTAGTGCAGTGGCACAGCTGGTTGCAGACATGTCAGCATGCAGGGCTCAGGGCTCCTGCAGCCAAGTCCAGCCCTAGGCACAGCTCAGAGCAGCCATGGGCTGGATCAAACACCATCGGTGTGGCCACGCTGGATGGAGGTACCCAGGGAGGCTGGGGACCAGGGAAGATATGCCTGTGCTCCCACTCAACTCATGAGCCAGAGCTGGGTCATTAATGGCAGTGCAGTATTAGCACCTTGCAAACCACATCAGCCAGCGTTTTTTCATGTTTTATTTAAACCTCGTGTTTCTTCTTAGTGTTGCTGGGGAAAGAAGATGCCTGTGAATCTCCAAAGGCTTGTCTTCTGATCCTGCCTCTCAGATGCCATTAGAGCCCACGTAAAGTTTACTCTGGAGTGGCAATAGCACTGAAAGCTGGAGGTAGGGTGAGGGCAGCTGCCCTCAGGGCAGAGCTGGTGAGCTGCAGGGACAGCCCCGTTCCAATCACAGCTGCTTCACTCCAGAGCTATTGCCCCTCACTCATGTCCTTTACAGAGAGCTGCTTTAATTTATGGCATGCACTGCTTATCACTTGATCTCAGACCATGCTCTGTTACTTAATCTAAGACTAGGGTGATGATCCCACTTCGAGTGGGATCATCAGATGCGCTGGCTAACATCACGCACGGAGCTGACAGCCCCTTTATATCCATGCCTGTCTGTGCTCATGTTGGCTGGGAGCACCCACGCACAGTGCAGGGGAGTTTGCGGTCCTCCCCATGACCAGCAGTACCTGTGCATCAGGGTGAGGCTCTGCACCAGGCCTTTCCCAAAATAGCCAGGACCTTTGCAAGGAGAAGGGACAGGTGGGCAGAGCCAACCACTTGGGCAGCGGCAAATGGAGACTGATGCTGCTGGATGTGCATTTATGGATGGATATCGCTGGCAATTATGATAATGGCTGGGATATCCAAACTTGACATCTTCCTCGTGGATGATGAATAAGCTGTCTGACTCCTGTTCATTTTTTATTCAAAACTTCAACACTGGCTAATCCGGAGCTCCGGGTGCTAAATGCTAATGAGAAATGCGTTGCCTGGCTCCCATACTTAACAGCAAAGTGACTCCCAGGATCAGGGGGGTTAAGTATTGAAATTGTCTTGTACATTAAATAATTAGTAGACAAACAGATTGACTTCTCAAGCCATCACCGGCCCCATCTGTTTCCTGCACATTTGTTCCCTCTCTCTTTACTTGATCAGATAATTGGGTAGGGCTTCACCGAGCGGCACTTTCTTTTATTTGGGCAGTTGCAGTGTGTCAGGAGGGGAAATATGATGTGGTGGCTCTAACTGAGGTTGGCTGTGAAGCCAGAGTGCGAGCACACTGCAAGTCGATGGTAGCAGTACAGATGTGGCGGGACGGCAGGCGTTAGCTCTTGGGTTTGGTCGGAGGGCTGAGGTAATTAGGCAAATGATGTGAGGGGCAAGAGAAGTGGTTGGGCTTGGTTTGAATCTTTGCTGAAGGAATGTATCGGCCCAAATCTCTGTGTATGGGTACACATGTGCGTGGACAGATGCTTGGAGGGAGAAAGTGAGAGCAGAAACCCAGGAGAAATAATCCTGACATGCTTCAGTCCAGCGTACACCAAAATAGCGTGAAATACACACTCTGTGGCCCAACCAGAAGGGAATGCTTTAAAAGACCATTTGCTGCACTGAAATGTTTTTGTAAATGCTTCAAACGGGGGGTTGAAAGCTTTTATTGTTTTATTTCCTTTCCAGTGCTAATGCTTGAAGGTTTCCTGTAATTGCTTCCCTGTTTTTACTGCTCTGTGGCTTTTCTGAAATATTTTTGTTTTAATTACAATATTGATTTAGATACAATGCTAAGAAGACCCCTGAAAAAAAGTAAATGAAAAGCAATTACTAGAGAGTGCTCTAATGGAAAGGAGCCTCACGTGGGGAATCAGCTCAGACCTCAGCAGTTATTATTATTTATAGAGCCCTGGAAACGAGCATTTGGCCAGCCTGGCACGAAGAGTTACAGATGGGCAGGCTGTTTCCATCAATAAAACACCCAGGCGTTCTCCCAGCACCTGCAGACAAGGACCTGCTGGTGGAGACCGTCCTGGGCCTGAGTGTCCATGCCATGTCCTGGAGGAAGGCTGCCAGTAATGCTCCTCTGACCACCCGGAGCAGGGTTTGCACCCCACATGAGCCCCAAACCACTTAGTAAAGCCTTGGCTTTGGCAGAGCATGCTGGGTCCCAGCCCGTGGGATGTCAGGAGAGTGCCTGCTAAGGGCAAGGCGTTCAGGTTAATCCTACCAAAGGGATCTGAGCACGAAGCCACTTAGGCAACCTTTTGTGGCGTGTTTGGTTTTGATTTTTTTATTTTAAAGACTCTCCCATAAAGCTGTTACCATGACAGATCACTATTCAGCTGGAATGCCGTGTGAGGGTGATGTGGGCTGGGGAAAGAAAGGCAGGCGTTGAGAGAGGAGGTGAATGTTATCTTGTCAAGGTAATAAAAGAAATGAACCTGAGGCGTGCCATAAAGAGGAAGTTGACTTTTTCCTAAAATATGTAAGACACATTGCTGGGAAAACTCTATTAAGAATTTTAAAAGGTGAAAACCTTTTATCCAGTTGACTCTTGAGAAAGGTTCCTTGGCACTGAATAGATAAATAGAGGCTTTTGCCCTTAGCTATTCTAGCATGAAAGGAAAGTCTTATGAATACTCACCAGATTAATGAGACAGAGGTCTCATAAATATGTCAGAAAAACACAATCGTTGGAGATGAAATAGATGCCTCTTTCGGATGCAGATTAATATTCACTAGGCTGAGGGATTTGCCAGAGGTCATCCCCTCCATGTGAACTGTGCCCCTGGCCAGCTGTGCCAGGCAGGGTGTCCACTGCTTCCATCCTCTGATGAAGGTTTCACTTTGCAGGGGCTTGGCTCCGGCAGGCAGAGGAGATGGCCTTTGCTGTCCCTTCAGGATGGCGGGGCTTGACCATCCCACATCAGCTGGGTTTCATGGCTGCGATAAAAATCCTCTCTTTACGGTGTGCAGTTAGGGATGTTCACGGTTTGTCTAGGTAGGAGCAAGTCCAGGCTGCAGAATGAAGAGCAACAGCTCCCTTGGTCTGTTCCCAAAATGCACTGTAGCCTGTAGTGGACCACTGTCACGGTCCAGCATCCTACAACAGCCCTGTAGAGACACCTCTTGCAGAAGCTGTCCCAGAAGTTGGCAAAACAGTATCTGCTGCAGCTCTTGTTCTGCACCAGGCATCTCTGCTACAGGGTGCTCTGCCTGAAACAAGGGGCCATTGAGAGGTGTGGGGTGAAGAGGGGGTCAGGGGATGATGCCCTCTGTGTTCACTCAGTGAATGCTTGCAGAGAAACTGCTTTTTTAAAAAAAAAAAACAAACAAAAAAAACCCCAAAACAACCAACAAAAAAACAAAAAACCCAGTGTTTTTCTCCTCCCAGCTCTTTTTCTCTCGCAGAAAAAAACACTTTGTGGGTAGGTGACCCCCACAGTGACAACTCCCCTGGGCTGCTCCTGCAAGACCTTGGGAGCTGCTCACCCCAGTGGCTAGTGGCTCCAAGGCCGGGAAAGGGAGATGAGGAGCTGCCCTGGACCCTGCAGCTATTTCTGCTGGGGGCTGCACAGAAACAATTTGCTGACAAATGCCCACAGGCTTGTACTGGGGGTGAACCTGTGTGCAGGGTCCTGTGTGCAGTTCCCTCCTGCCTCTGGATCCCCCAGGAAACACCCAGCATCAGTAGCAGGGACTATCAGTGGTGTTAGCCTCATAAATACTGAATCAGGGATGCCAGGAGGAAGCGATCCTAAAAGATGTAGCATGTACAGCATGGCAAGGTACTTCATGTTGTACAAGTGAGGCAGAACCACGGGGCCACATCGAGAGTGCTGCCTGTCCCAGGCAGCAGCCCTGCAGCAAGGGCTGTGTGTAAGCGGGTTACACTTTGCCATGGCCATGCTGAGGTTATAGAAGGGTGTTTAACAGTGACAAGTTGGATTTTTAAAGTGCAGGTTGAAGGTGGTGCTCGCTGCTGGCCCGGGGCTTGTGGGCATCTCTCCTCCCTACACCCACCGTGCAAGCCCATAGCTGTACAGACCAGCACGCAAGGTTGGCTCTGACCTTGCATTCACCCTCCTGCCGGCCTCTGCATGCTCCAGGAATTTTGGGAAACTCCCTGGGGATGTCAAGTCACCGCATGGGAAAATAGAATCAGTTCCTCCAGCACTCACTGTGCTCCTCTCTGGGGTCGGGGGATGGGCAGGAGGGGATGCACCCAAGCATGGGGTGCAGGGAAAAGTTGTGGCATGGCAGGGGGAGCTGGGCTGATCTCGTGAGGGCTTGGGGAGCTCGTCCTGGTGGAAGCAGCCCCATGTGTAGGTGTTTAATAGGACTATCACATCGAGCGGCACTGCATTAATCACCATGGTAACATGGCAGCGGTAAACTGTCTGAAATCATCCCAGAAAATATCACGCCAGTGTTCACATTGTCCCTAATACGAATTAACAACCAAGTTGGCAATGACTCAGTGTAGCATAAACTGCAGCCATGGCATCACAGAAGTCCCCCAAAGGGTAATTGCAGAGCGTATCAGTCAGGGAGCAAGCCCCACACCCCCAGAGAGTGGGGTTTGTTGGATGTCGTCCCACACAGGCATCCCCTCGCCTGTGGGCAGCTTTGGGAGGGCTTGAGTAAAGCAGCTGGACATACCCAGAGCAAAGCATCTCCTCCTGCTTGTCGTGGGAGGTGCTGCGGGATGTAGGCAGAGCCTCGGGTTTGTGGCAGGACCTGCCAATGGACTGTTTGGGTGGCCTCGGCCCCCTCAGTGCCATTCATCATCACTTGGCATCTCGTTAAGCCATTTTCTGCAGCAGAATTGGCTTTTCTCATAGCAGCAGCTGACTGGGGAGTTCAGCCCACGGCTGGGCTTCACCAGCCTGTGTGTCCAACAGCAATCCCACAGGATTTACACTCTAAAAATCTCCTTCCGGTCTGGATTTCACCATCATCCCTGGCTGGATGAGCCACCATGAGCTCTTCCCTTTCCCTTGAACTCAGCAAGTCAGTGCCTCCCTGGCACATCGCGTTAGGTTTTCCAAGCATCCAGCCCCCCAGCCATTGGCAAGCAACAGCAGCAGCTGAAATACATCCTCAAGCACAGTGTGTGCTGCTGGTCCTCAAAACCACCTCCCTTGGGGCTGTCCCTAAGCTCTCCCGAGATGTAAGACTTGACAGAAAGTATTACACAGGTTCCCAAGGTATTTGGGGTGTCCTGGAGGAGAACATCCCTGCAAGTCCCCATGGCAAGGATTTGCAGCTGACTGCAGCTTCACCAAATCGTGCCTCAAGTCTTTTCCCATCTTTCAGACATTGCTGCCTGAGGCTGTTTTTCCAGTTATCAGGCCTAGCATAAAGGACACAGCATAAAGATGAACCAATAACCAAACTGTATTTGATACAAAAGGGTCAGTACATGAGTGAGCACTGGGGGTACAAACAAGTCAGACTGTACATAATTGACATCAATCCCACTGACCCCAACAACAACAATGCACAACCAACAATGGGTGGAATAAATGGTGAAATGCAGTCTCTCATAGAAGGGACAGGAGACAACTGAGTCAACAAACCAAACATATAAGACCACGAAAGCTACATACTGAATCTCTACACAGCCCATGTTTACAACAGCCAGACCTGACTGGGGCCCAGGGAACTCTGGAACTCCTTCTTCCAACAGGGAACTCTACAGAGTGCATCTACCTCACAGACAGACACTGCCCCTGCCTGCAAGTGGTCCCAGCTTTTATCCCTCAGTGGGACACCTGACCTTGGGTTACTTAATGGGGGACATCTGGGGCTCCTTTACCCAATGGCTCTGTCTGCCAGGCCAGCACTACCCTGGAGGGAAGCCTAAAGGGAAACTCACCCCCACCTTTGTGACAGGCTGTGGGAATCACTCATATGTCAACCTTAATTTGGGGTTTGGGATTGAAACCCCAGAATTTCAGAGGCCAACACCTGTCTTGGTATGTATAGTGAGATCGTATCCCAAAATTGCTGGCAAAGGGGAGATGGTGGGTCTGTGAGGAGCAGGTTGCCAGGCCCAGGGAGCTCCACACAGGGATCAGCATGGGGTGGAAGATCACAAAGACAGAGGGATTGTGCCCAGGTTACCAATTTCATCAAGCACTGACAGCAAACTAAGGAGAAGGGAGGCCTAGAAATTTGTGATCCCAGTCTAAATGACGATGTTTCACCCCAAGCATCCCCCCGGACCCTTTCATCATGCAGTTCTAACTGCAGCTCTTCTCTCTGCACTGACCCTCCCCACGTGGGGGGCGGATGGTGGTTGCAATCCACAGCCAAGCCTTTCACTTGTCCCCTTCACTCTTTATAGGACCCTCCAGACATCCCTGGAGGCCACAGAGAACCAAGGATGCTCATGACACCTGTGATTGCCTCCAGAACTTCTTTCAGCCTAAATCACCACAGTCAGTAGCTGAGCTCTCAGTCCTTGAGTTCAGACTGTCAGATATCATTCCCCATTGAAAAAAAGTGTACTGAAAGGGCAGCCTTCCCCTCCTGGGCATTGCCTGACTTATCTACCTTACACCTGAGCTCTGCTCTCAGCCCCAGCTGGGCTCCGTGGCAGATATTTGGGGTCTCAGGGCTGCCTGGGCACAAGCGTGCCAGGAGTGTGCTGGAAGGACTGCTCTAACCATAGCTTGATCTTGGGTTAGACAAGAAGCGTTTTGCTTTTCCTGTTACACTTAATCCCTCTTGGTCTAATAGATGCATGTGTTGATTTGTCTGGCTTTATCCTGCCTTCATCCTTGCCTCCTTTTTGTGGTCTGGGTGCTCGAAAGGGTGCTGTGTAAAAGATTGAAATATAGTGATGATACTTGTGCAGCACTTGAATTAACCAGATGGCAGAGGGCTGGGTCTGGGACTTCTCCACAAAACCTGGAAAGGTACCAAACTCATGTAGTTTGGGATCTTCTTAAAATCAGCTCCAGCATGGAAGAAAGACAGCACCTGCCACATCCCTGCCGTGAGTAATGCTCGCCTCCAAATAAGCATCATCTTGCTCACACAGAGGGGAAACACCTGTAACATGCTGGCAGATGCTGTCATCATGCTGGGCCTTTCCATGATGTCAGCCAACATGTTAGTCATTGTCATGGAAACAAGGAGCTGGTGGCAAACAACAGGAACCATCCCCGGAAAGCACCCTGCCATGCAGGTCTGTGCAGTGGGACAGAGATGACTCAGGGCGATGTTGGACCTACCCAGCAAACAGCCCAGGAGCTTCCCTCAAAGTAACACTGACACTGACACTGCCAAAGGACAAGCAAGGAAGGATGGGGACCTCAATGGATCATGTTGCTGTGCAACAGGTCACCTGGGCCTGGAGCCAGGGGAGCCACCACTGAACCCCAAGACCACCTCATCCCTCTCCATTGGGTCCATCCCAGTGTGTTGACCAAAGAAAGGAACCCAAGCCAGTTTTGGCCAAGATGTGCAGCAGGTGATGCCACACATCACGAGAAAATAGCAAACAATCCCCCTGCAGCAGCTGTACGGTGCATTGCGGGCCTCATCCCCAGAGCCACTGTACAGGGGTGTGTCTGGGCACATGTCCCTGTGGCCATCAGCCAGCCCCAGGAGCCTGCTGCGCCACCAGCCATGCGGCCAAAACCTCTAAACCTCAACACTGGGACAAGGTGCATACAAATTCTAACCTCTTTTGGGTCATCTGCAGCTCTGGGAGATGAAGCCCCGTAAAACCTCCTTTAAGTGTAAAGAAACATTTTGTGCCATCACCAAGTGGAGGGGAACCAGCAACGCCTGAGGCTGTGTGTCCCCACCAGGGTGTCACAGGCAGGGTCACACAGGGATGTGCAGAATATTGCCAATACCTAGACAGGCTGCATCGGTAATGGTGCAAGCAATGCTTAGCAGGAATGAATTTTTGACTTTGAGTATGTTTTGCCTTGATTTAGCAGGTGGAGATGGAGCGAGGGAAACCACTCAACAGCTCTGCCTGGGCAGAAAGGGACGAGGATGGTGTCACCATCACAGCAAACCACCTCCATCAGGGATTTTGCACCATGTCTTGTTTTCAACATTTCAGAAACTTCCTGGTATCCTTATGCCCTCCACAGGGTTTTGGTGTGGAAAGGAAGGACATCTTCCCCATCAGGCACCCAGACTGCTCTGCACCACGGCCAAGAACTACTGGTGTCCGCACCATGTCCCCAGGCTTTGGGTCCATGAGCCCACCAGTCTGGTGCAGGAAAAGGTTACTTTCAGAAAGTCTTTTTCCACATCAGTTTTTAGTATTTGTCTTTTCATTAAGACCCCAAATCTCCTGCCTGCCCCTCTTAACTTCTCTTGCTGAGTTTCTTTGTGCTGTAATTTCAGAGACAGTTTCAAGGTTAGAGCAAACTCCTCACGCTGCAGTGACTGCAGCTCTCCAGGGGAAGGTTAAAGGATGCAAATTGTTGACAGAGGGCTTTTCAATTTAGCATGCAAAGATCTGGTGGTTGAAAGGTGAAGCTAGACAAATCCAGGGTAACAGGATGGGTGATCAGCATTTGCAACAATTTGCCAAGGCTCATGATGGATTCTCCTTCACAGATGATTTTTAAATTAAGATTGGATGCTTTACTAAATGATGTGGTCACGTTCAAAAAGCATTAATTCAGGGAAATGCTTCAGAGGAGTTTGGACTGGTCCTGCCACAAAGCCATTAGCCCTGCAAGCCTCTTAGGCTTTTCTCTATCTCCTCTTTCTCAGCCTTGATCATATAATTGCATAGTCCATGGGAGTGCCACAGGCCACCTGGCATAGACGTGTTATCCTCCTCAGATGCTTGTGGGTGGCCCAGAGCAGCCCCAGCCAACTCCTTCAGCCTCCCACCCTTCTCCCACCACCTCCACTCGTGGCCGCTGTGGTTGCCGCAGCAGCGCAGGCTAAGCCCACCGCAGAGCTGCTGCCAATGCAGTGGGTCACTCAGCTCCCTCCTGCCTCGCTGATGCCCTTTGTTGCCAAAGCCTCCGGGAAAGCTGGCTCTCCTGGGCAGGGTGAGAGCTTCTGGAGGCCACTGTGCTTAGCAGCGGTGTCTCCCCTCTGCTCGGACCTGTCCCAGCCATCCCTCCATCTTCAAACGATAGAGGCCATCTCTTCCTCAGTCCCTCTCACAGACAGATCCCACTTTCGTTAAGTACAACTGCCAGCAGTAAATGCCAACTTCTTCTCCTGTGAATATTACTGTATGGGCACACAGTACAGAACATTTTGGTTCAGCAGCACCAGTGCACGTACCCAGCAGCCAGCTCCTCCCTGCTTACTGACACTTGATGCTACAAGGAAACTGGGGAGCTTTTATGTTATTTTTATTGCTTAATGTTTTCAGCGCACAGTCTTCAAAATGACTGTCCCCTTCCCTGCTCTGTAACTTGGATATGCCCCTTGGGTTTATTTAAACCATTTGCCTTTCTCTTTTTTTTTGTTTTTTGGGTTTTTTTTGTTTTTTCCTGCTGGAATTTAGTGCCCAGCTGACAGATCTTGAAAACAGCATCCAGTCCCTCACCCTTCCAACACTGCACATCCTGCTCCTCCAGCCTCACAGCACACCCGGCAGACCTGCCCAGACCAGAGTCACCTTTCCAGGGGGGAAATGTGTTCCCCCTGGTTTCTCACTTGCATTTTTGGCTTTTCTACCTGCATGAGTTCCCAATGATGTCCTTGAGTTCTTAGCAGTGGTGAGCACTGGTTTTCCATGCTCAAAAATCAGTGGGACAACCATCATCTAGTTACCATTAAGTGTTGCTGTTATTTATTAACAATCATTTCAGTTATGCTCATCATCTTTTTTTATTACTTGGGTACAACATGGGCATCAACTGGTAGCTGTACACTGAGACTGTGAAGCAGTTCAGCCTCCCTGCAAGTGTGCCCCAGTTGAGCACTGCCAAACTATCTCATGTGAAATGCAACAGCCAGGGAGTGAGAATCTCTATATATTTTCATCATTCTCTTGCTTTTCATTTAATGTAAAGCTGTGTCCTTCATAATGTTCTAACAAACCACTGTGTAGCCTTCTTGGGCATTCAGATCTAAGAATCCTTGTTTTGCGTCGTGTGTATGAAAAGAAAGTAATGAATGTCTCACTTAATGGTCTAAAAGTCTTTCTTGCTGTGCGAAAAAACCCAGCATCCCCAAATCCATTTTCATTTATAACATTATGAGTAATTCTACTGGCAGCAGTTTTTCCTTTCCATATATATTTATTAGATGGAGAAATTCCCCATCCTCAAATAATGTTCTTGGTTTTCAAACTCCGACTCGGTGTTTAACCCTTTCATTGCTTTGCATGTGCTGTTTTATCACATACCGCACAGGGTGGAGTGGTCCTCTCAGAAAAAGTGACACCCAGGAGCACAGAAAGCAGCCTCAGCAGACGAATGAGAAGCAGAACAGAGGCAGTGCTCAGAAAGTAAAATCAAAGCAGCTTCAGAACAAGCTGTTCCATTTTTGTGAGAGCAGGAAGACATGGGGACTAGTACCCTTCTCCCCCAAGAACAGAGAACTTCTGCCCATGCTCCTCAACTAATGACCATGACGTTGTCATTAAGGCATTGCCACCTGCACACAGACACCCTGGGCTCAGCTGGGCTGCTGGAGAACAGGGGTGAGTGTCCAAGCCCAGCTGAAGAGACATACATGGTGGGGCTGAGGGTATCTCTAGCTTGTATGGACCTCAGTGTGGTGGTAATTGCAAGACAGTTCGTAACTCCTAAGACCGAGTCACCCACGGAGGGGCCACCTCCCAGCTAAGCTTGAAGGTAAGGGGCTTGAGAAGAGGGTATCCCCCCTGTTTTCTGATAAAATGTTCCTGTAGCATCTATTTCTGGCAGTGTGAGAAGGAGAGGAAGAGAAGTGGGTGCTGTCTGGCAGGAGGAGGAGGAGGCTGCCGTGGATGGGGCTAGAGACCTCAGAAATCTTGATCTGCTCTGGCTGTTTGGTGGTGACTGGGGGCACTGTGTCCTGATGAGCAGGGTATTTTTCATCATGTCGGTGACAAATGGCTCTTGGTTGAGTAGAAAAATGGTTTATTGATTGGCTAGCAGAGGTGCACACAGGGTTGTGCCGCTAACAAACTGTGCCTGTTCTGCCAGCTGCTCTCTGCTGGGGCTGCTGGGGAGATGTGGGGGGGACTTGGCCAAACATGGCCTCTTCCTCCTGTGGCCATGGGTCCTGCAAAACAGAGGACAGGGTACAGCAGAGCTTAGGGCAGCCTTCTCCTGCTCTTCTCTCTGGCTCCCTTTTGGGGCCTGTGAAGCAGGGACATGTCACTGTCCTCGTGGGCAGGGGACCACCTGGCTTCCAGGGACTCTTGGTGACAGCCACCAATAGGCAGCAGGATCATCTTTGCAGGTTACCTCTTGGCAGTCCGTCCCTCTGCTTTCTCATGTCTCTCCTTTCCATGTCCACCCAGGCTAAACCCAGCTCTAACAAAGCATCCCAATGCTCAGTTTTAAAGCAGGCAGCAGCCCTGCTGAGCTTGGCTGGTCTATTCAAACCAAAGCTGCTTAGATGCTGTAGGGTAGGAAGCCACACCAATTGTCTGAACTGCCTGGGAAGACCACAGTTTTAAAGGATTTCTCCCTACTCAGAGCTTCATCGCTGGAAAAAAAAAAAAACAAAAAACAGCCCAGTTACTTTGTTTTCCATTTTTATTAATCTTTAGCCCCTGTGTGTCTACCCACAGCACACCTTGAGCAAGTTGAGCATAATTAATCACAGTTTGCTTCCCTATGTTCACATGGGATTCCTAATCCGCCGTAAATTCTTCGGGGAACAGACGCAATTATGTAAGAAATGCTTATTAAAAAGAACTATATGTGCCATAAAAAAATGTCAGGACAATTGTCCTTTAGTTGTTTGTAATGTTGCCAGCTGTAATATACGATCCTAGTGCTACGTCTCAGCTGTCTGTGTCCCCTGGTACAGTGTGCCTCAGCAATAGCTTGTGCTGGATTTCACGTGCAGCTGCACAAAGCCCCCAGATTTCAGCTGTTCTTCCTTCTCTCTCCATCCTGCAAGCACCTATTCTTAACTCATCAAGCAAAAGCCTGTCACAGCCACAAACCTCCTGTAGCAAACACTATTTTTGATCTCTCCTGACTGAAATGGATGAGTAGCTGCTTGGAATTAATATCTTCTGCACGTGTCAATGTGACCAGCCACTGGAAGAAGATATATTTGACAGTGATTTGTTGGTTTGACTGGCCTGGCAGAAGAAGGACTGCAGCAACTGAGCTGCGAATGTGCACTGCACTTTTCCATCTGGTGTTTTCTTGCCTGGTAAGGAGTGAAGAAGGAGGTTACAACCAAAATCCATGTGTTCAATGCACCTAAGGTGGCATTAATCACCTGAGGACAGCAAGTCTAAGGAAATGAGGGCTCTTGGGTTTGGCCAATCAGTTTCTCTCTGTGTGACTTAGCTTTTCACCCATAAGACTGCTGAAGTGATGTCAGTCCAATTCTGTAGAGAATTTGAAGGAGCAGCCAAACAAATACAGACAAAGAGATCTCCAGGAAACCTCTCTAATAGCACAGCTGGGTAGCCCATGACTGAGGACAAATAATTCTTGTGCAAGGGATGGTGTCAGAACATGGACCAACTTGTCTTGGAAGAAGAAACAAAGGAAAAGAGAGATGTTTTTTATATATGTATTAATGAGGTGCGTGCTTGCTGCAAGCACTAGAGGATAAGGGGATGTGGGACCTACTGAAAAACTATGAGTGATTAGTAAATATGATCACATATTGCGAGGCTGGTGACCAATATGTCTTAAGGTGAAACAAATCTTTTGTGGGCAAATAGGAGAACCATCCAAATCTGAGGAAACAGAAGGACACGAGGTGTAGCAGGGGCTGTTTCAGGTCAGCTCTAGCTCATCACTGACCTTTGGGAGAGGAGGAAAGGTTGCAAGGACAGAAAAACAGGTCACATTCCCAACAGCAAGTTGGGCAGTATGAGCAGGCATGAACAAAACCAGGCAGCTCAGGGTGCAAACTGCTGTGCAATCAGTAGGGACTGTAAAGGGTGATAAGGATCAGCTGCAGATAAGTATTTTCAAACTGACCAAAGCCAGAACTTTATCCTCTGTTACTCAAGGAATGGGCAGAAACCATCTCAGGCTGTTACAGTGCTCCAGAAGATTGGCAGAGGCAAAGGTAAAATCTGTATTTACAGAGGGATAAAAGGAGGAGGCACGAAGAACTGTTATTAGCCTTGTAATCTAATTGGTTTAAATTCAGTTCCCAGAAAAATATCATTTCTAAGTACCAAAATTATAAAAAAGAATCCCCCTCAAAATTAAAAAGCACACACATATCAAGCCAATCTGATTTCCCTATGTGGTGAGACTAAATATTTTGGATTGAGAAGAAGCCAGAGATGTCGGATGTCTTGGCTTTGCTAGGTTTTTGCTGTATTTCACATGATATTCCTTTTAACGAGGTTGGTAAGCAGGTCTCATAAAACTACTGTGGGAGAGGTGCAAAATGTGGTTGGAAACCAGACAAGAGAAGTCAATGATTTGCTGTCAAATGAAAGGATGGATTGAGTGACTTTCTGCAGGAATCCATCCTTGATCTAATAGGAGTCAGTATTTTCCCTAACGATCTAAATGATGGAATATTCTCTGCTCAATTTGCAGAGGTTCAAGATGGGAATTAGCGCTGCAGTCACAGAGAAGGAGATTTCTAATCTTGTAACAGTAAGGACAATTAAGTGCTGGGAAGTTTTGCCTGGGGAGGCTATGGAGTTTCTATCATTAGAAGTGTTTAAGAGTTTGGAGAAACCTCACTCGGGAATAACACAGAGCTAACCCTACCTTGAGGCAGGGCCAATGCTTGAGGTCTGTTCCAGCCCTATTTTCTGTGATTCCGCATCATTCTAAAAGCAGTGTCGCATCTCCTATGACTTTTAGGGAAAAATATGAAAAATGACACAAAAAGCAAAAAATGTGATGACTTTAGAAATAAAGCCTCGTGCTTTTATTTGCTAAAATCTCAGTATATTAACTCAGTCCTCCAAACAAGTGGCAGAAATCGAGTAGCTTGGCCTTTAAGCCTCATTGACTGCAAATCTGCCAGAGCTCTTTCTGGCTTCCTCTACCCCAGTAAGGTCTTACCACCGTGGAAAAGCATTGTATTTCTAAAAATGAAATACAAACAAGGGTATTTGTATGAAATGGGAATGAAAAATTCTTTTCCATCGACTCCTCTGGCAAAGACAGCTGGGCATTTGGAGTGATGGTGTTTGAAATGCAAAATGCACCTCATTGGAGAGTTGTTTCGTGCAATTCATCTTCAGAGTACACTCTTACTGCTTGTTTGCAATGTGCAGCTATAAACCATGCTTTCTGAAAGTGCTCCGTAAGGCAGAGGGGAAGGATGGTAATATCAGGCATTTCAATCCCCATCGCAGCCTACATTGCTCAAAGCAAGATGACTTGCAAACATCTAACACAAATGAGGAAGATGGATCGTATGCAAGGTCAGGCGCAATGCCAGGAAATGGATAGAGGCAAAAGCAGTTAATTGCTTTAGATTCCAACAACCTCAAAACGTGCCCTGTGTACAGACATCCATTCCTTGCACAGTGGTGGACCTCACCATCCAAACCAGCAAATAAAATAGGCAATGGAGGTGCTCGTCATGATTTTTAATGTCAAAATTAGATTCGCTGTTGCCTTGCGGTCTCTGTAATTACTAGACATCACTCATCATTTTTCCCAGCTCAAGGGATACTCTGTTATTGACCTCACTGGGAAGATAAATACATTACTGAATGGAAATATCACCATTTACTATTGTGGAAAGGTCTACACCATAGCTCAAAGGACTCTGAAATCTTTCTCTCAGTGTACCTACAGCAGAGGAGAATGCCTGATACTGTTGATATGATGGTAAACCACTGCTACTAAGGTCTTGTCTTAGAGGAGAAAAACTTATTACAGGTTATTAAAGGAGAGCAACAATAGCAAACCACAAGCTCAAAGGAACTTGCTACAGTCAAACAGCTAAAAATATCATGCCAGGCTAACACAGAGCTGCCAGCAATGGATGTGGTCAGAGGGCATGGTGGTCTCACTGGTCCCAAGCTGGTGGGGTCACAAAATCTCTTGGCAGCATGGAATCCACAGAAGATGAAAGAATGATATTTCCCCTGAAAGTGATGAGCACAAGATGCCAGGGAGATGCTGTTGTGAAGCCTTGTGTGGTGAGGTGCTCTTGTGAAGCTGTGTGTGGAGCATCGTGGTAAACATTCAGCTCTGTAATTCACCCCTGAGGCTGCCTCTGAGACGTGAGTTGCTTACTGGCTTGTGTTTGCCACTCCAGAGTCTGCAATGGGGACACTCTGCTGTTGCGTCCGTGCTGCCCTGTGAGACATCCCAGTGCTGCCTGAACTGGGCCTCCCTCCTGTCTGCTAAAGCAGGTGTCTCTTGGGGACTATCTCCTTTTTGAAGAAGTTCATCGCAGAGGCCATGGGGTCAGCCCTTGCCCGGGAGGCTGCTGATGCTCCCCAGGATCTGCCTGTTACTGCTGGGTGAGTGGCCCAGTCCAAGCCCCCAGCACCCTGAAGCAGGGAAGCATCTCTGAGCCACTAAAAAAGGGCTTTGTAGGTAGGGATCTTTGGAGGAAATCAGCTGTCCTCATCCACAGGAGTCATGCACCTTTGGGTCTTTGGGCAGCCACAGAGAAAACATCTATGCAGGCATGGCATGAGCTCAGCAGGGGACACCTTCTTCCATGCAATCTGCAACATCCTCTAAATGAGAAATCATGACCGACGATGCTCAAGCTGAGAATGTGTCTCCCCACCAAAGGATTTTAGTTTAGCCCCCATCAGCCCCCTGCATCCCTGCAGTGAGGACAGGGAAAGACACCCCTCAGGTGGGTCTTGATCTCCTGCCTGCCTGGCTTGGCTTTCGGCCCGAGCACATCTCTAATGAGACGGAGAGCTCCTCTGTGCCCTGGCAGCTCATGCTGGTCCTCATGAGCCCTGCTCAAGCATCCTACCCTCAGCGCAGTACTGCTGAGGGCTGGCGGGAGCTGGCTGGCCCCTGCTGCATGACCGCTCACGCATTCGGGAGCTGGAGGGCTGTTAGCAAAGATTCTCTGGGATGGAGCAGGTGGAGCTTCTTCATGATTTTCAGGCTTTTTAAGAGGCCCCATAAAAGAGTTCCATCCATTTTGAAGGATGTTTGCAGACAGACAAGGCAATGACAAAACAGGAATCATATCCACAGACCCTTCCAGAGATTCTTCAGCCATTAGGTTGTTGCTGGTTTTTTTGAGATTCATAGATTTCTTCCAGGAAGGACAAGTAGCTCAACACATGCTTGGCTAAAGTAGGTTCCTGGCTGACAAGGACACTGTGACTTGATGGAAAATAGATGGTGAATCCCACCATCTCTTGGTGACTTGTTCCCATGACTAATCACCCCCGCCATCTCATTCGTTTTTAAAACAGTGTGTCACGCAAATCTGTCAGCTGCTTGGAAAATCCCTGCCTGTACTCTTAACCTCCCGAGCGAGGCTCCCGGCATGGAAAGCTGCACACCGCCCAGAGCTGCTTTAGGCACCAGAGGGAGAGAGGACCCAGTGCCTGGCAAGCTGGAACCCTTCCTGAGGTGACAGCTGTCACCAGGATGCTCGCCATGCCTGGAGCCGAGTCACTAAACCTCTTGGTGTGGCATCACTGATGGGGTAAACAAACTGTTCAGGCAGAGTCCTGCAGTTCCCCCCTGCTGATCTCCACACCGCCAGCATCCCAGGGCTGAGCTCTCTGGAGGTCTTGGAGGGTGTGGGGGGCAGTGACCCCCTCACTGATGAGTACCAGCAGAGGGAGGGCCCTGCTGACTGTGGGACAGTGAGTGAGAGGGCTCCTGGTACGGGGAGGAGGTGGAGGAAGATCTCTGGCCTCAGAGGACATGGCAGGATGGAGGGAAGAAGAGATGTGCATGCAGGCACTTGTTTCACCTACATTTGCTTAGTTTTTATGGTGCCTAAAGAAACAACCATGACTGAGCCCTCTGCAAGGGCTGCTTTATAAGTGAGCGTCTCTGGTGTGGAGAATTGTAAATCAGATGTGCCCTCGGCTTTGGGCAGGGACACATGTGGCAGAGGAGACCCCCGGGGATGCAGCAGGGCTCAGCCCCGGGTAGAGACCAGTCTCCAGCCTGCAGCATCAGTGGGGAGAGGAGCAGGACAGCCCGGGAGAGATGCTCTGGGGCTGGGCCCCCCTCTTCCCGTTCTTAATGGACCATGATGAAGGGAAGCCAGCCAGAGCCTGGCCGAGCCTGTATCCCGTGGAGAGCGCTGGCCCTGCAAATTACGGTTTCTCTGCCTGCGAGTGCTTATTATAGTTTATTGAGCTAGGGAGGTTTCTCTGCTTTCTATTTTGGGCCAAGCTCCCCTTGTATTTATTTACAATCGGCAGAGCAGCTTGTAGCCATTGGAGTTGAAGAAAATTGCTGTGAAAAGCAGGAAATTGGCTTCTCACCTTATGAGAGCAGGAATGGGCTGAGTGCCCAGGAGCTGCGTCTCCCCCCAAGGGACCCCAGCCCTACACTTGCTGCAGCACGGGTGCACTGTGCCATGGGGTGCCCTTTACTCCCAAAACCCACAGTGTCAGTGTCTCATCTTGGTCCACATCACTGTAAGTTCAGGTCTTGTGAGCATGCCTGAAGTCACCTCCAACGCTGGCTTGAGGCTACATGGCAGCGTGTGCTCAGAGCTGACTGCAAAACCTGCCTTAGGTGGTCAGTGCTGCATCTCATATCAAGACACAAGTCATCAACTTTAGTGTCAGCTCATATATGTCTTTGAAAGGTACCTAAAGTCTTTCAACAGTGCAGTCATCCTTAGGGATGTATCTTGGGAGGGTGAAGGAGTGGTGAAAGCTTCTGCAGAGGTCTCTGGGGTGCACAGCCCCGTGCAGCCCCATGTTCTCCATCGTTCCATGCTGCAAACTGGCCTCACCGACAGTGCTTCACCCAGGTATTGCTGCTCCTAAAGTCATAGCAGTTTCCAAGCTGAGAGATGAGAAAGCTGCTGTGTGCTGGGGTGACAGCCCCCAGAAAATCCTGCAGTCCCTCTGGGCTTACCTATCTGGTTTCACTGTGCCGGCGGGGTGCTGAGCACACAGTCCTCCAGCAGACTCCGGCTCTGAAAGCAGAGAAGCTCCATGCAGGTATGGCTGTCCCCAGCCGAATCAAGTCCCTCGGAAGAGGAAAAACATGTAAGTGTCTGTGCAGCATCTCTCTCTGGACCTATTGTAAATGTCATGGCAGTGTCTATAAGTGGCCTAACATATTAAAGATCAGGCAGCAAGGGGAGGGAAGGTGACCTTTTGCATTTTGCCCAGAGCAGGCAAGGGTAATGTAATTATAATTTCATGTAATTCATCTCCTGACACTCTGTAATAGCTGAACTTCACTTGGCCAAGACAAGGATGGAGTAGAGAAGACAAGAGGAGGGAAGCACCTTGCCCCCCAGCTGGGACAGCCTCCCGCAGGCAGGACCCTCCACACTTGCACGGCTCATCTGCTTGAAATGGTCCTTGGTCTGGCTGGGGTGCAGATGGAGCCTCTCCTCCTCATGGGAGGCTGCCAGGGCTGTTAGCTCAAAGCTGCTGTGTTCAGAGGCCAGCAGCTAAAATGCTTTCCAACCCGGGGGAGCATATGGCATGGCCAGGGACGCTTGCTCCGCCAGCCTCAATCTGCTCCTCTACGTGTTTTAAGCTCTCTTCTTTCCCTTCCCAATATTGTTTTCTGGGGTTGTGCTTTTTGAATGACACCAAGCACAAAACTTCTCTCTGGTGGCAGGGGGAGGCGAGGGGCTGTGCCTCCCTGAATACCAGATTTGGAATTGAGAAAATCTACCCCCAAGAAAAAACAGCCAAACACCCTTAAACAAGTTGAACAAAACTACCATTAAATAAGGCTTTTCTCTTGTCCAAGCATGCTACACCTAAAGCCCACATAGTGCCAGACTACTATTAATTAGTTCCTTGTTAATTTGCTCTGCTGTCCCTGGCCAGGACTGCTTCACTGAGGTCTGCTCTGGTTTGTCCATGGAGTGATGGAGCAGAGCACTCACAACCCCTCTGGGCTGGTAACGGGAGATGCTGTGCCCACTGTGTGTGGTGCAGGCTTGGGCAGGTTGAGTCTGCAGGACAGTTTATTAGCAGTGGAGATACCATGTTTTCAGAAAGAAAGTTGCATTTATTTTAAAGCTGCCACCACCTGAAATTTATTTTTCATCACTAACTGATTAAATTCTGCCAGTCGGAGACTTTATCTGAGAGAAATCCTCCAGGAAGCTCTAATAGCAGAGTCAATCTTTATAACATCGGGAACAATAAAACAAGAGACCTCATTTTGCTGCAGGTTTTATCTGCGGGTGCATGGCTCTGTGTGCCTACCAGCCCCATTATCATCCCAGCACCCAATAGGAGGCATTAAATATTTATTTAAAAGGTTTTCATCCCTGAATGGTGAAATAGAAACTGGCAACGATTAAATGGTTTTGTTAAGATAAACAGTTTGGAGGAGAAAGCACCACATTGCGTGGCTCGGGGGACTGGGTCTAGATGCTGCGTGCTCCTGCGCTGCTTCAGGGAAGATCCTGAGGCAACGCTGGATAAATTAACCATGGGGATTCGTTACTGAATGATATGGCATTGGGTAATGCTGAACCCAGAGGAGCTGTGAGATCTCCGTGAGCTGATGTGGGGACATGGCACCCAGCACTTGCAGCATGATGGCCATGCTTTACCATGGCAGTTTACCAAAGGAGGAAGAAGCAGGGATACTGGTTAGGGGGTTTTATCATCAAATCTGCTGCAGTCTGGATTCTCAGAGCCCAGAAAAATGCCCCAGGTCCATCTACCGCAAGAGAAATGCCTTCAGCATAGGGCTGCATGGGCAGCATTGCTTTCTGCAAAGGCTCCATCCATGAAAACAATTTCATCAATATCAAGCCTCTAAGTCATCTACCCGATCTTGCCCTGTATGCCTCCTGTGGATCTGTCACAGCAGTCAATTTGAAACCCTTAGTAAATATATTTTTTCTTATTAAAAATTACCCTAACCCTGGCTAGATGAGAGTGATTTGCTGGCCTTTCCCACTCTGTGTGAACTCAGGGTTTGCCTTCCTGGTGGCAGGGCAGGATATGCCCATCTTACAAGTTCTCTCTTCCTCACATTAAAAAGCCGCCTGTGATTTCTCTACCTCTTAAAAAAAAGAACTTAAGGGCTCCCCTCCTTCAGCTTTCTTGTAAAGCAGCTCTGTCGGGCACAGACCTACGTGGGTGAAATGGGCTGTGCCTCGGTATTGGCATTTGTCACCTTTGGTGCCATTGAAGGAATTGGGTCTCCACCAGGACGTTGGAAAGTGGGCACCACATCCCTCCTGCTAGGAGGAGCTTCTCAGCCATAGCCCAGCCCGCTTGAACATGTGGCAAAGCAGGCTGGTGTTGGGGTGAGGAATGCTGGCAGCTCCAGCACCAGTGGAGCAGGAGCCAGCCCCACGCAGTTTGTGCCCCAAGAGCCCTTTTAAATGCGGAAAGAAAATGAGCGTTTTCCACACTGGTGCTGACAGCCAAACTGCTTTGCCTTTCCAAATCTATATCAACACCTAAGGCTTTTATCGGGATTTTCTTCTCTCTCTTTTTTTTTATTTTTTTGTGTGCAGACTAAAAAGGAACATAGCAGCTGAAACAACACGGCACCTCCCATCTATGGATTGAATATAATACTTACCCTGTTATTTTATAACATTAAAAAAGGAAGAGTCCTACTTATTTTTGAAGCATAGATTTTTCTGCATGATGAAAGGGAAAGAGTTTTTTTGGTCAATGAGATTTAATTATGCTACAAAGCACTGAAGAGCTGAGCTGCCATCCCCTGCCTCCCAGCCCCCTCAGCTCACTGGGGAGGACAAGGGCACACCGGCCCGTCTGCCAACATACTATAAACTTTCCTCCCCCTGCTAGGATTCCTCTAGTTTTCTTTCTTGTTGCACTTTTAAAGGCAGTTTGCCAAACACCCTTGATCTGCCCTGAATCAAGAGCCTCCACATCACATGGAGATGATCTGGTTCCCTGCAGGCATTGGATCCTCACCTCAGCCACCGCAGCCACAGCCATTCGGGTGGCTGAGTCCCATGTGGGTGGGAGTCCCCAGCTCCCTCCCAAGCTGATCCAAACACCCATCTGATGTAGGGGCCTGGCCCCCTTGTTCCAGCGAGACGTCAGTCCCAGCTGGCCTGGACTATGAAGTCCCTGAAGCCCATTTAACCTCCGGCAGGACCGGCAGTGCTGGTGCGAGCGGTGCACACGATGAAATCAAAGGGCTCTTTGAATGCTGCAGAGCATTTACATTCAAAAGTCTCTGAAAGGCTTGGGATTTATCTCCATCCTGGGAGGGAGCCTTATTAGTGGCTTTTGCGTACACCACTCCTGAATAATGAGGACAATCCTGTCTTGGGAAGATAAATCCCAATATAATGATGCCATTGTCTTTCCTTATTGTAACTCTCCGTCAGCCCCTCATTTAACTGCTGTTTTACCCAAAGATTTTGACAGCCTGTTTTAGCACAGGAAGGATAATACAATGCTTTTTAATTGCCACCCAATCTAAAATTAGCCCTTTCTTCTCTGGCTAATGAGCCACCGCACAGTCCTTTGGGGACGATGGTTCAAGCATGGCCAGTTATGTCTCCTCATCCTCACAGCCGTGCTGGATCTCCTGCTGCTTCTCCATGTCCTGCCGTGTCCGGCACATCACCTGACCTCCCATAGCAGTGGATGCTCACTGCTTGAATCCCTCCTTTCCTACACCTGCCCACTTCACATGGGAAGAGCAATCAATGGGGAAAGGCTTTTGCAGCTTTGCAAATTCTCCTACAATTATTGCATGCAAGAGGGTGGCTGAGAGAAACAACCTCGGTACAGAAATACTGCTTGGAAATAAATCTGTGAGAATATATTTCTGCCGTGACAGGTATGGGGAGCGCCAGAGTCAGATTAAGCAGGCAGGCGGCTCATAGGTCATTACGAGTTCAAATCAGTTACCAGGGGGATGTAAAGGAAGCCGGAGATGGATGTATTGTAAGAAGGTTTTCTGGAGAGGATTTGAGCAATTTCAACTAGCTGCCATGGTTGGGATCGGCTTGAAAGTTTCCTAATGAATTTCTTTGTCAGCAGGAAATTGGGCTGTTGAGTGGAGGAACACGCAGAATAGAAAAGCAGACTCTTTCTGTTGAAAATCCACCAGTAAAAAATCCAGGTAAAGCTAAAATTCCTTAACCTTTTAGCATGGATCCCCTGGGAGCTGTAGTTTGCAATATTTGTGTCCTTAGTTCTCCTCAGGCACTCAAGGCAGCAGCAGGTGCATCCCTGCTCTGCAGAGCTGGGGTGGGGCATGGGGGCAGAGACCTCTCTGGAAACCATCGCCGTGCTGGGATGTGCAGGAGCACAGTCCAGGCTTTCCTTTGCATGGGGCATCTCCAAGACCTTTATCCCCGGGCTGACAGGCCTCTGACACACAAATACGCAGGTAGCAGCATCCCCGAGTTGAGGGCTCTTGGCTCCCAGACACTACGCTGCAGCACTCAGCTCGCTGCCGAAAAGCCGCGTGTCCCCGAGGAAATTTTGGAGAGCAATTTCGTGGTTTAAATTTTCCAGTGATTTGTGGTTTGCAATCAGCAGTAGGCAGAAGCTTCTGCCCTGCACACTGCCCCCGTGGGGCCGACAGGGAGGAGCACTCTCGGAATCTGGACCAGTATCTGGACAGGGTACAAATACTGCTGTGCATGCCTGTTTTCCTCCACTCTAATTTGCTGTCCTGATTTAATTTTTTTTTTTTTTTTCTCCAGAGACTGGTGTCCCTGTGGAGGAAATTCAGAGCAGCCTTACAGAGATTTATGCTGTTCCCAGGCGTGTGTCTTGGAGTCATAAATGAGGTATATCCCCCTACAATAATGTAGGGGGAGCAGTACATCCCCACTACAAATGACCGTAGTGCTGAGGTTATCTCTGTTATGTGTGTAAACCTCCCAGTCTGTCAAGAAGAAAAGCTCCTCAGCCATTACCTGGCTTCTTGGTGTTGGGGTCTCAAACCTGCTGAACCTTTGGAAAGGGTCATACAGGTTTTGCGTGCTTTGGACTGAGATGGTAGTTGGTTAAAGTAAGATCCCTTGGGAGTCTGAGCTGCCTTTTGTATTTATTGCAGCTCTAGTGCTTTCAAATCCCTTCAGAAGTCTAATTTTCCTGCTTTTAGCAGGGATCAGGTGATAAGCAAATATCCACGGGAGTTGCCACTTCCCTAGCAATGGCTTCACTGTGCAGATGCTCACAGGGTAGGTGTTTGTGGCACCTCACTAGTACAAAGGACCCATAAATCAGTTTAAGCAGTGAGATAATCTCTGTAGCTTGGTGCAGAAGATAACTGAGCAAACAGTGAATCCAGATCCCTGCCCAGCCGGGGATGCCATTAGCAGGTGTGAGATTCACCGCTGCTGTGGGAAGACTGATCGTGTGTCCATGCCTGTTTTGCTCCGTCTGTATTGTGAGCATCGACCCTGCCATGATCTCCATGAGCAGGTATGCCTTCAATACCAGCTGATGTCTGGACATAAAGGACAACATTTCTGTTGAAATGGACTGCCTGTGTCCTCCTCACCCCAGACTGTTTCAAAGTTAGAGCAGAGTAAGTCGTGCTGAAGCTGCTGGCAGCTGTGGCGTTACCCAGAGCTGGATGCTGCAGCGCTCGCTGTCTCAGTTAGCACAGCCACTAAACCCAAGGCCAGGCTGTGCAGCCACCTACAAGCCTGCAGAGCAGCGGGATGTGCAGTGGGATGTGTGGTGACAGTGCAGGTTTGGCTGCAGGGGCTGCAACCACAAAGAAGGTTTGCAAAGGAGCCGGATGCTGCAGATCTTCTGGTCCAGCCAGGACTGGGTCTGCCAGCAAGCACTAGGGGACACGTTGTGCCCAGTCACAGCCCCTGTGACATTTGCTACCCACAGTGGCCACCCCATCACCTAGGCGAGTGGGATGCAGTAGTGATGTGGTTTTCCTAATTCCCAGTAACCTGGCAGTTGGGATGCCAGCACCTGGTGTCCGCTTTTCACCTTGCCCCTCCATTGAAGGAGCCATAACCTGTCTCTCTCACAACCCTGCAGTGGCATTGATTTGCCACCAGTTCCCACTGGAGCAGACATAGGGCACTGCTGGTGGTCTCTGCTCAGAGTAACGGGCTGGGGGGATGCTGCAGGAGGGTGAGGAGTGGCCACATACCCACAGGCACAACCTCATCCCCTGTCCTGCTCGCTGCCTGCAGGTGCAGACTGAAGGACTAAAGCAAGGCATAGTTTTGCACAGAGGTGCCCTGCTGCGAGCACAGACAGGATGGGTTCATGTTAAGGACCCGGCACCTTGGAGAAGCAGCTTGTCCTTAGGATGCAGGAGCAGCCTGGAGGCTCCTCCTGACTCTTTTCCCCTGTAATGTGATGCTCTATGAATATTGTAAGAATGAATACAGTTATGCCCTGAATAAAGAAAACTCATTTATTTATGAGGCTATTTGATTTCCTCTGAAATGCCTCATCTAGCATCCCCCCTCCATTAGAAACCCTCTGAAGCTATGTAAGAAAAAGCCATATCTTATTATTTAAATTAATAAAGCAGCTGCAAATTTTTGCTTCATTTTAAAATATGACTATAGAAAATATCCTTCCATGGACCATTTTTCCTGTGGTTTTCTTCTTGAATATTCCTAATTATGGCCATAATTAATTTTAACGAGTCACCCACCATCAATTCCACAGCAATTTGTAAGTGTCCTGCAGCTGACTTAAAAAAAAAAATTCAAAGTGATGCCCTCCTCCGGCTGCCTCTTTAATGAAACCTGGGATTACTTAAGGAATTGGCACTTGGCCCCAGCAATGCAAAATTGCCTGGTCCTCAGTCAGAGCTGATGCTGTCCACCCATTGATGGATGGCATCATTCAGAGCTTTTATAGGCACGGCAAAAGAGGCCAATCTGTCCAAACTGATAAATCTAAATCTTTCCTAATATTTCATAGATCTACTAGACATATGTATGAAGCCAATGTGATGCTTCATTTTCCCAGGGAAACAGCTCCTCCGAGGCCAATGGTCAACACCAAAGTTCTTGGACAAATTTTTACCTCTGGGAAAGGAGATTGGGAAGGTCTGGGAAGGAGATTGGAGGGTTTGGGAGGGAAGTTGGGGAAGTAGAAAGGTCTGGATGGAGAAAGGAGGAAAAGAAAGTGCTATGGAGTCTCATCTCCCACACCAGGATAATGTCAGATTACAAGAAGAGATTCCAGCTGCTTGTAGACACTGAAGAGTGTGGGAGCCCTCAGAGGGCACCCCAGACTAAACTTCACCATGTTATTCTCATAAGAGTGAGGAAATTAGGCAAAATACCAAAGTCAACAGTCTTTAAGAACAGGGCTGGCAGGTGGAACGAAGGGAGGGAGAGAGAGCAGAGCAATCCTGCATCTTCGCAAGGTCGGTTGCAGATGGAGAGCCCCCATTATGGCACCCACTGCCTTGGCATCGCTCTCCGCCGGGACTCGGGGTCATTGTTTTCTCACCACTAAGCACAGTGTGGGCTGGGCAGCAGCACACTGCCTTCAACCATTTGTTTTAATAAAGAGCATCGCTGATGTTCTCATTAGAGCCTTGCAGCGGAAAAGCAAGGGCTGGAGGCCAGCGAGCGGCTGCCTGCTCACGAGGGCTTTCTACTGACATTTCAGAGCTCATCAGGCCTGCCACCACTAGCCAGGGGTTGACATGGAAAATAAAAACCAGGTAACAAGGAGATCCTCTGTATTATGGTATGGCTGGTGGCCATGTCTCTCCTTTAATTCCTGTACACATATATTACTGGTTGTCCCCTCTGATTTCCTTTGCCTTTTCAAGTGCATCCAGAGCCAGTGCAGGTGGCCACAGGGTTTGGGCTTGTGGCAGCAGAATTTGGGACATGTTCATGTCTACTCACACGAGTCCAAGCTTGGGCTATTGCCACTGTATGCTGCTGCTGGGAAAATGAATTTTTCCTGCTGGTGTGTTGCTGTGATCCTCCTGCAGCACATCGCCTTGTTTAACTCCCCCAGCAGTGACCCCGGGTCTGGCTGCAGAAGCAGGGTTGTGTTGGTAGAGCGGAGCAGGGCTGCAGGAAGGTGGAGTTGGGAGGCACGTAGAAAATCCTGACCTCTTATGGCAGCTATGCCAACCAATCTTGTTGCAGCCCCTGGAAAAGCACTTATCACTGGGTCTTAATCTGCAGTAGCTACAAAAGGGATAATATGTCTGTCTGGGGAGCACCGGGAGGCTTATCGATGTTTATAAAGAGCAGCACAGAGAGAGACAGGGTTCAGAAACCTCGAGTCTGTCTCCAGCATTCAAGGCACTGGCTTGAAAACTGTGAAAATATTGAAATATGATGTATTTTTAAATCTCCTGGTCGTGTGCTGCTGACAGCACAGGTAAAGTTTGCAGAGTGCTGTGCACAACCAAAGTGTTCCTGGCTGTTTCTGAAAGATGTGCTGAGGTTTCTCTGCAACCAGTGTCCTGGGAACATTGCCCATCTCACCTCCTGGACTATGCATCTGATACAGGCACCTTGGGATGGCAGCAGTCCCTGAAGGAGAAATACCCAGGTTAACTTTAGGAAGTCAGAAGTAAAAAGGGACCCAGAGCCATAATTTCGCTTTAAATGCTTAATTTCCATTGCATTTGATGGGTGTTGGAGGCCCAAGCAGCATCTTGGTGGCAGCCTGCCTGACTCCCAAGCACAGGGAAGTGAGTGCATTAGCATCGTGAGCAAGGAAAGCAGGGATGGGAGCATATTAAAGGTATTCAATCGACTGAAAAGCCCATGAGGACGTAAAAAAATGCTCACTCTTTACATATACAAGATTTAGCGATGATAGCATGAAACCATGAAAAAAATGTTTCCTCTTTACTGCAAGCTGAAATGGTGAAATACAGGCTGACCAGCAGCTACGGCAACCGTTTTATCCTCCAATTTACTGCTCTTACTTCCAGGCTGGCCCCTAGAGTCTGGCTCCCTTTGTACCATTTTTCTATTAGTGGGTTTTATTTGCAGCTGGGAGCTTTGTAGTTGCAGAGCAAAACCCGTCTTTGCTCCTAAACCATCGTGCCTGAGCAGTGCTCCAAGCCCCGATGCCTAGCCTAGGGAGAGCTGCTGTACCCGGCTGGGTAGTGCTGAACAGTGCTGCCACTGGGGATCTGCCAGGTTACAGTGTCAGGGGCAGGGCCTGACCCATGGGAATCTTTATGTTGCACAACCATATCAAGAACAGGCCAAGGAGAGCAACTAGGTCCAGTGGTGCCTCAGTTTCTCTATCCTGTTTCCCCCCCAGGTGCATTACAGGTTGAGGAGGGGTGCAAGAGGCTTGGAGACCCCATGGTCTGGCACAGCCACCCAGGAGGCACCCCACCAGCCCAGGGGACCCCAGGGATACCTGGGGCTGCCCATCAGAATAGGGAGCAGTCCTGGTTTTCGGACAATCTCAGTTTTCCAACAATTCTGGTGAGATTTGCTGGAGGTGCCAATCCTACCTCTAAGCATCGTTTCCAGTGTCTGGTGGCTGGGGTCTTCTGTGGCTTTCTCTGGCCTCATTCCCAGTGCTCCCATTCCTCAAAGAAGAAATCCAGTTGAAGTTGCCTTGTGCTTGGCTGAAGGCATTTAATCACTGTCTTGGAGTGATGGAAATATGAGCTACTCCTGTGCCAGTTAGGACATGCTCTTCTTGCACAGACAAAGATGAGCAAGGAACCATCCAAGCATGAAATAGTTGTCAGGCTTCCAGAGGGTCACAAGATATATGGATTATGAAGTATAGACTCCCACAGATCTCAGATTATCAAACAGAAAGGCTGCGGGAGAAGATTGCTTCAACATGTCCTGAATTCAGAGCTGGGCTGAAACACCAGCCCAAAGGATGGCTGAGTCCATGGGACATCTTGCTCATAAGCTTTGGGTTCACCCCTAATTTAGCCATCCCTGCACAAAGCTTCTCAGTTATCAGAATTATCTTGTGCCTGTTTCTATCTCCAGTTTACAGGAATGGGCAGGTTTTATGCACAGGTGTGCTACGTGGAGCAGAACCCATCTAAAGGTTAGAGCATTTGAAGGACTGGAGATCAGGATTAAAGAGGACAATTCAGGCAGGTTGAACAGAAACTAATTGGATTAGACACATTAGGTTGACATCAGCGGGACCTGCCTTGTGTGTGCAGATCAAGTGCCTTTAGAGGAACAGGCACTCACCATGGAGGGGGGGAAGCGCAGCAATGTGATGGCAAACCCTGAGGGGCTGTCGGAGCCCCGGAGCCCCTGCGTGCCTGGGATCCAAAGGGATGTTTTTGCTGGAGAGAAGACACTGCTCTGCTCTTGATCCTCTTTCCTAGGCCCCAGAGATAACAAGTAGCATGGGTGTTAGTGCTCAGAGGCTGAGGAGAGCTCGCTGGGGTTTTGCCGAGGTGGGTTTTATCACTGACAGCTCTGAGCTGCGATGTGTAATGGCCTCTCACAGGTGAGCACTGCACTGTCTCCCTTTTCCAGGTTATAGGACATGAAGCTGAGGGTAGCCTTCCTGTTGTCGTGTCTCAGTGCCCCATGTGCATCGCCAGTGGCCAGGAACATGGCCCTGCCCAGGACCACTTCCCACCAGGAGGAGCTGAGCCACTACCACAGACAATGGCTGTGAGGTGCCAGGGCTGCAAGAGCAGGGCACGGGCTTGGTGACCCAGGAGGTCCCTTCCAGCCCTGGGTCCCTATGCCCCTGCTGGCCAAATCCCGAGGTCACCCTCAGGCAGTCCCTGTTCCAGATTTAGGGGAAATGGAGAAAAGGCTAGGTGTAAGTCGAGGACCTAGCAGAGAGGTGCAAGCATGTTTCCCTCTCTGTGTTTCTGCTCTGTCTGTGCCCCCTCTTTTTATTCCTCCATCCCCCTCAACTGCCCCTAAAATTAAAGAGTTTCACTGATATGTTCTTACACGTCCTGAACAAGACTGTTCATTAAACCCAGCCCTAATAGAGACCACGGCTACACACCACCCTCCAGCTCAGTACATGACTGCTTATTCTCTGCTTTCACTACCACCCACCAGTTATTCTTCCCCAAAGCCCAGGCTCAGCCCAATCTGAATTAATTGCAAGAGTCAGACGTCAGCTGCTTTTATGTAACGCTCCTGTGTAATTCCATCTACTCGTTTCCGCTCCCCCACTAATTTATTCACTCCAGGTTTGTTTAAATCAGCTTTTTTTTTTTTTTTTTTTTTTTTTTTTTTTCTTTTTTTTTTTTTTTTTCCCCACAAAGTCTCTTTGTAAACTGTGTTCCTAATCCAAGGACTTGGCATTCCCCAGGTAGCCGGGGTGAGCGGGAGCAAGCCCCAGGGGACCGTAACAGCGGGGCGAGCGCCTTCGCGTGGGTTTTGCTGTGCTGAGCGCTGCTCATGACTTGCCTCCTTCCCTAATTACTTCTATTTCACTGTTTTCTTCTACTGCTCCAGCAAAGGGATAAGCTAGACCTTTGAAACAGACCCCTTTGCAGCATTAGCATTTCTTTTTTTGATTTTTATTTTTTTCAAAGGTATAGTGCAAGTTTTTGGAGAACAGCTATACTTCACAGTAAAATGAAGAATTATCCTATATACTTACTGATCTTCAGGAGATCTTATACTCAGAAAAAAACCCAATCCTGCCAGAGGAGTGGGAATTGCCCTTCATCTCCTCTCCCTGGCTCAACACCACTGTGTGCTGAGAGGTGCCGGGACACACCAGCAGTGCCGGGCTGTAGCCCATGGATTCACCAGCTTGCCAGCAGAGCTGCAATGGCTGCAGAGCACACTGGCCCCGCTAATGAGCCGCCTGGCTCCGCACGCTGAGAAGGGCCTACAACTCTCTTACAGCACTCCTTCAAATATGAAATGGCTCTTCATTTAGCTCTTGTGTTGACAGGGCTCAAATTAAGAGGTAATTCAGGTGGCTCTTAGAGCAAGAGATGCATGCAAGTCCGTCTGAACAGACAGCAAGGCTTGTAGGGAATTCCATATCCCAAATTCCTGCAGACTTTAGTGGATAAATTACCTTGGGCTTCATCTTCACATCATGGTTAGCCCCATCTCGTACTCATGACTTAATCCATCCTTACCTGCCGGCAAACATCCTGAGCAGAGTTAGACATGGTCTATCCATCACAACACTGAAAGAGTCTCAGAATGGGTTTTGCAATACCTGGGCCCTGCAAGAACAGCTATGGAGGTATTAGGATCAAAAAATCGTCTTATTTGCTTATTGATTTCCAGTAAAATCTAATAATTAGAAAAATAGTCCTGCTGGCCTGTGTGTGCCACGCTTACAAAGAAAGGAGGCAAAATCATTCAGAGGATGACAGTGCTTCAATACTCGCCCTGTAATTTCTCTGGGCAGACAGACAAGTCTCCCTGCAGCTGGCATTAGTCTCTGTCTCTAGGGAAAGAGTGGAGAGCACCAGCGCTGGAAGCCCGGGGCGTCCCCGGGGCACGTGCAGGGCCAGGAACAGACTCCTGTGAGGACAGGTCTGCCACAGATGGGACCATGAGGCCAGCGCTGTGGCATGGGTACCAGTCCCCTGGGCCAGCTGCAGTGGCATTACAAGCCCGTACACGATCTTGCCTCTGTCAGCATCACCTGCGTCTCCTTTTTTTCATCAGCAGGGTGAAAATAGCTGCTGTGAAAATAGCTGGTGCTACATCTCTAAGCATGTAGGGCAAGGCCTGTCCTGCCATGAAAGGACGGTCCCTGCAGCCAGTGCTGGCACAGCAGTGAAGGGGACACTGCCGAGGATCAGATGTGCCCCTTAAGTGAACAAACAGAATATTTTGCTTTCCACAGACTCCTAATATAGTGTCTTCTACCATCTGTGAATAGAACACTTAAATAGCAGTTTATCAAAAACAAGTCTCAGGGAATTATCTGAAATCAGCCTGTGTGATGAAAGGTGTGTGAGCTGGAGGGCCGCATCCTGAACGGGAGTCTGAGAGCTGAAGTGTAACAGCAATGTTGAAGTCAAAACACATTTGCTGTTGTTCTGCTACCCAGACTCTGAGCAAAACACCCCTGAGTCCCTGACATTACAGTGCCAGGCACAGGAACAGCTGTAACCCGCAGCTTTGCACACTTTGCACATGATAGACCAAGTAATTGGGAGGTTTTTGCAAGCAAGCTGCTATTTTACCTTTGGAAAATCAAACTTTGAAACATTCTTATCCCAAACAGCTTGTTGTTTTCTGTCTTTCTGCTTCCCAACTTGCTTGCCCCTTCCTGCTGAACTGCACTACCTTCCCTCGCAGGGCTTCCTTGGTTGACCTGTTTGCTCCTCCCTGTCTAGAAAACTAAAGAAATGTTAATTGCTGGAGTGCATTGCACTGGCCAGAGATTTTGGGAATGTCCTGGAGATGACACCCCAGCAGAGGTATGCAGGAAGCACAGGGCTCCATGCAGTGCACATTAACCCAGACAGGGCAGGCATCATCTGGGCACCATCCCTGGCCTCCAGAAACCATCCATCCTGTTTGGTAAGGAGGGAAAAGAGATAAAGCATCATGGCTAAATAACGGACCTATGGGTTCCCAGTGCCCAGCTGCTGACCATTCCCATGGCAGTTTCACGCTGCAAGACGAGGACCATGCCTCACTCATCACATGTGCTCGCTCAGCCCCAGCCAGCAGTCCCCAGCACCTCAAGGCTCACCTGGTGTCCTTGGTATTTATCAGAGGAGTAACAATCAGGGAAGGAACTGGGAGAAGGCTCTGCCTGATGGCCAGGCATGCTCCAGGGTGGGAGCAGTCAGTTGTGAGGAGACATGCTCTGTGCACAGAGAACTGGAGGAAGGGAGGCTCCTCTCCTTTCGGCTCAGGTTAACCCTTGTGTGGGTCAGGAGCGATAACTTCATCTTGCCAAGTCTTGCCGATTAGCATTCTGCTCCAGTCTGGGTTTCATAAGCTGGTCTGACTTTGTAAGATAAAAAAGTAATAACACTGCCCTCTATTATTTATTAGCCGCCTTTATGTCTCCCAGCAAAAAAAGTCCTTCCTCCTCCGCGGCCTCCAAACAAGGCGCGATGCTGTTGCTCCTCAGCCCCCGTCAGCCAGAATTTCACAAGGCTCCAGAAAACCCACCTCATGGCTCAGGAGTTCTACTCCACACATGACAGGCACTCATTTGGCTCCTGTCCTGCTTCCTGGGTGCCCAGGGTGGCCTCGTGCACTCCCCTGAGCCTGGTGGGGGATAATACAGCAATCAGGGTATGGCTGGATGGGGTCCCCATGAAAGCATTTGCCTTTTGCCCTGATTTCAGGGCTATTAAGCTCTTGCATTTAAAATTATTTCACCTCCAACCTCTAAAATTACTACTCCAAATAAAGCAGGCATTTGTTGTTTAACCTGGGCTGTGTGCTTGTCTCAGATGATTTGTGCTAGATCCTTTGGTGTCCTGTGAATGTTTTTTGAGTAGAAAGAAGTCCCTGGTGTCCTGACCAAGTTTTCCTAGGGTGTTTGCCCTGCCTGGGAGCTGTACACAGTGTCCCCCTCCCTGGGCCCAAGCCCAGGCACAGGGGACTTGAGTGCTGGGCACGGCACTGGCATCCCTGCATTGACCATGGTTTGTGTTGACAGCATTGATGGAATTAGTTACAGCTGAGGTTCAATATTGAAATTACTCAGAACTCCAAATAGCCAAGCTGAATCAATTAGTTTATTAACGAGATCCAAAGCCAGCCGAACAACAAAGGGATGTTGCACCCTCAGAGAGGAGGCAGAGCAGCTACCCTTCATCACAGATCAGCCCCATGATGCACATTTAGGGCAATCTTTGTGGTTTTGCCCAACACCATATCTTTGTTTTAGCTTAATACCCCAAACCTGGCAAGTACATAATGTAACCTTTGCTGTTTGCTGTGGCTGGGATGGCTCCTTGGACAGCTCTGTGGGAGCACACAGCATCCTCACGCACTGGGGGTGCCGTGTAACACAACCAGAAGGGAGGCCTTAATATCTGTGACTGACGTATATGATATTTCCAAGCCCCAAATATGGATGTGAATAGCAGCAATAAAAATACATCACTAACTAATATAAAGATGTAGGATTTGGGTTAATGTATGGATATGTGCCCCTGGCATGCTTCATTAGACACCCCGGGATTTCCATCAAGGAAAGATTCTCTAACATGCAGTCGCTATATTCATCTTGCTTACTGCAGCATACCCTGGCCATCACACTGGGAATTAAACAACTCTCTGCAGTTCTCTTCAACTGCAGGTATGTCTCTGACAGGAGGTATCAGGTAGGAGTTTGTCTCTCCTTCCAGTGTGCTTGGTGCACAGCCCATAGGCATTTTAAAACTACAGGCTTTAAAATCCATCACCTTCTCACCATCCCTGCTGTAGATGTAGAAACAGCAGCGCCTTTGCACATGCAAGCATCCGGCTGGAGATTCACTGGGTTTTTCTGGAGAAGCACCTGGAGAGCTGTCTTTGCTGGGGCGTAGCTGGCTGCTCGCAGGTGGCAGGAGGTGGCATTGCTATAGCAATCATCACCTGGGAAACAGAGAGGTATAGAAATGCCAGAGCAGCGGTATTCTCTCAAATTTCTTGAGTAGGTTGGCTCAGTTTGGCACCCAGCCCTGGCATGGAAACCCAGAGTAGAGCCCAGAAGTAGATCCATCTCCACACCCCATTCTTGCAGTTGGCCATGACATGTGGATGGCACAAGCCAACCTGTGGCAGATGGCCACCATGGCCCATCAGATGTCTCTTGTAGGCGTAGAAGAGGCTCAGGGCCAGATGGGATGGGCTATGCCTGAGGAGGTCAAGACTTCAGTCCCTTTCCTAGATGAGCCTCCTGCTTTGGACCAAAAAGCCTCTTTCCTCCTTCTGAGACTTCTTGGGGCAGAAATTTCCCAGCCTGCACGGGATCAGCTCCTAAATGTGTGTTTCACTTAAATAAGATCTTCACAGGGATGCTCTTTGGATCCTTGCAGTTTTATTTATTTAGTTGGTTTAGTTTAAGATTAATCAGAAGTGGGGAAAGAGCCAGAGACACACAAAAGAAGCTCTAAATAATTCTGAGTGATTGAGAGCACCATGATTAATGGGATCTGCTGATGCCATTCGGGTGGAAGCAGCCTTCCGAAAAATAGATTTATGTTAAATGGAAAAATACAATAATGTCATTCACAACAGGAGAAAACATGTGGTGGAAGAACCTGCCTTGAACAGTCGTCACATATAATTCAGGCTCACAATGAACAAAACTTAACTTCTCTAAGCTCTGTGTGTCCTGATTCTAAATTCATTCATTATATTTGATTATCTTCAGTCTTCCCCAAGTGTAATATATTATTTCTTACAGAATTCACCATGCTTCATATCAGGCATGGTTTAATATTTCATACAGTTCATTAAATAACACATTCCATTCAGCTCACAATGCCTTATTCATAATCCCATATACATCCCTGTGAAACCACAGAGAAACAAAAAAAAAATGATGTATGGAGAAATGGAAGAGTGAAGTGAAATTGTTCTGTAAAAGGACCCTTTGCAACTCTGGTAAGTAAAGGAACTTTGCAAAAGGAGTGGTAGAGAAGATGGTCCTGGGTCCCTGTCTGCTGCACGGGTGGGAGAAGCAGCCATGGAAAGAGTAGCTGCAGGGCAGGACAGCTTGGAAAAGGATATCTGGATTTTCCTTTTGGTTGAGTCATGTTGAGCAGGCTTATGCTTCCTCCCTCCTTCTGCACTCCAGGCATGAAATGGAGAGAGCTGCCTCTTGTCTCGTGCTGACCTCATGGATTTAATTAAAGCCGTAAATATGTATTGCCCTCTCTCTGGAAGCAAGATCAGAAGATTGTGAGCTGATATCCAAGCTTGCTCTGGGGATGTGGACAGTGAAGGCTTTTTTACAGGCTCTGGGTGGTTTTAGGTACCTGATTTTAGTTTGGGGTATCCGACTGAACTGACCTGAGCAAGCCATGCTGCCACAAGGCACTCTGTCTGCCTTCATCAACACACCAGGTTTGCATCCTGCTTCCATGAACTTCAGCTCAAGGACAGCTCATCCACGGCTTCATACTGGGAGCCTGTTATTGCCTGGTACCCCGTGCGATAGGGGATGTGCAGGCAGCCCCCACGGAGCAGGCGGGAGCAGGGCCATCGGCTGCGCTGATGCAAGATTTTCCTTGGTGGTTTTCTTTCCAAACCTCACATGTGCACCACTCAGAAACAGCAAAGCAAAATTTAGAGGCTTTCTCACAGGCTTCCACACAGCAACTAGCATCTGCTCCTAAAGGCGGTTTCCTTGATTTCAGGTCAGGACTCTGGCAGGAGGAGACCAAGGGGAAATAATTCACTTCAAGCACAAGAAACTTTTTTTGGCAGTAAGTTAGAAATATCCAGCAGTAAGGGGAAATTCCTTCCCTGCTCCAGAAGACAGCAAAATACTGCAGATATCTCCAAGGAGGGTCAATCTAGTCACTGAATTGCAAGGACACTCTGATGGACGGAGGCTAGTGTGCAGCATAGTCTATTATTTCTTCATGTGATTAAAATTAATAATTTATGCAGGGACAAAGTGACTTCCTTGTAATTTCTTGTGAGGCGCGATTCCTCCTCGGCAGAACCCGGGATGCTGAAGGAGACCTGAGGAAGAACTAACGGGAATGGATGAAGATGCCCCTGTGAAGGGCAGAGTGAGCAGCCCTCATCCTCCTGGTACGCATGGCATCTGCTGCCCCATGAATGTACGAGCTCCGTGCTGGGAGCAGACAGTCGCCCCAGCAATAAATATCCCTAGCTAAACCATGCATACCAAATGAAGATATACATTATACCCAGTCCTCAAGAGCTGCAAATATCATCCACTGTTCCCTACTAGGATTGTTCTGTCCTTGTCAGGAGGACCCTGTGGAGTGCCTGAGCTTAGAAAGGGGATGCATCATTCAAAGGCCAGGAAACAGCAGCGCGCCGGGCTGGGGCTGTCCACACCACTGATCGGTGTATGTTCTTGTGTATGTCTCTCCACTCCTGCATCTTTTTTTTTTTTTTTTCCTCCAAGACCTGCTTTCTCTATTTATACACAAGCTGTCAAAGTGAGGATGGTCGCGTTCATTGTGTCGCACCCAGCAGCAGGGGAGCCTGGCTCTGTGGAGGCCTCTGGTTCCCGCACCCCTGCAATCCTTCCTGATGGCAACACGCCAACCTGCCAGCAGCAGATAAACTGAATCCTGCAAAAATGCTGGGGTTTGAGCTGTTTGCTTATATACACGTTGATGCTCAATTTTTTTCTCCCTTTGCAAAGGGAACCTGTGTTCACTGATATGCAGAAATAGTCGGGAGTGGCTGTATTTAGACATCAGACCCTGTCTGAAACAAGCATGCCAGTCCTCCAGGCAGGAGAGCAGAGGCAACGTCACGCAACGGAGCTAGCCTGCTGCAGATAACTGTTAACAGAAGCAACAGTTTTGTTAACATCTCACGGGTTTGAATCCGCTCCTTGCTCCCCCCTGGCGCTTCATGTGCCACCACAGCAGCAGTTTTGCTGCGCTTCGCCGCGCTCCCCGGAGCAGCTGGGCCGCGGTGCCTGGCGAAGCGGTGCGAGGCGCTGCGCACGTACCGCCGGGCAGCTGCGGGGGTGCAAGGGGTGCTCCTCGCTTGTGCCACCCCGGCTGGTTGCAAGTCCCCGGGGTGCATCCTACATGTCCTTGTCCTCACTAGTGCTGCTTTGCACAAGTGTTTCCTTTGCACAAGCATTTCCTTGCTCTCATCTTCCTATCTTTCTGCATCTCTCCCCCTCTCTTCAGTTGTCCATTGCCCTGATCCCAAATGCCAGATGTTTGGCCTCATCCCCTCCCTTTATAAAGATGAAAACTCCCCCCAGTGTCTGACGTACCCAAGAGTTAGGGCTGGGAAGACAAATTTGGACTTGAGCATTTCAAATGCTGGCGGAAGGGTTTAGCTCCAAAGTCTCTTGCTTTTTTTTTTTTTTCTTTTCCTTTATTTCCAGCACAATAATCCTGCCTCCATCAGTGGGCTGGATTTTCTGCCTTTTTTCCTTTTCCTCCTCCCACCAGATTTGCTAGCACAGAAGAATTACAAGAACAGAAGGTGAAGCTAGATCTTCCTCCTTTATTTTTATTTTATTTTTTTGGCATCCGTCCCTTGCTCTTTTGCCAAGTCGCTCCAATTCCTCTTCCCCAGCACCCACGCTGCCTGCCCAGCGTGGGGGACATGCGGCACCCGTGGAGCACGGTGCCATGTGTGGTGGCCACCAGCTCTTCCACGGCAAGAGGAGGGATGGCAGAAACACCAACCTGAAACCCAGGGGAAGCACCTGTGTGGGTCTGAATCACCCTCCGAGGAGGAGCTGCTGAGTCAGGGGCTGAGCTGTGGCCACCAGCTGTCTCCCAGTGAGTGGGAAAGGCTTGTCATTATGGGGTGGAAGACCATGGTGGATCTCCAGCCTTGGAGCTCCCCACCTGCATCCTTATTCCCTGCCCAAAAGCCATTCAGCATGTTTAAACATCCTTCCCACCTTTCTCTGAAAACTTCCCAGATCTACTCCATCCCTTTTCACCTGTGCAGCATTCAGCGCGTAGGTGCACAGGGGGATTTATACACAACAGCGTGATTTTTTTCTGTTTTGCTCTCTGTTCTTCTCTGAGTAATCCCTAACATTCAAGATGCTTTTTTTTTTTTTTTTTTCCCAATCTCTGCTGAGAAATGAGCTGATGTTTTCGGAGAACTATCTATTATAACCCCGAGATCTTGTTCCTGAGAGTTAATAGTCAGCTCAGAGCCCATCATTTTATTTCTGAAGTTGGGAATGGTTTCTCCCACGTGCACTGCTATTTATCCACACTGAATTTCTCCTGTCATTTTCTTGGCCAGTCACTCATCACAAGGTCCTTCTGCAATTCCTCACAGTCAGCCCCTGTCCTTAATACCCTAAATAATTTGGGAGCATCAAGAAAAGCTGTCATTTCACTCTCCACTCCCTTCCTCTCCTGTTCCAGTGAGCCTTCACATAGGGTCTAGGAGAAATTTTGGGGAAACCTCTGGACCCATGGGAAAACTGTGACCCATGGAAGGGGATGGTGGAGAAGAGCGCCCACAGCTGCCCATTGTCCCCATGGGCATTGAGCATCTGGGAGCAGTGCAGATGGGCTCCAGGCAATCCAAACAACAGATATATGGAGGGACAACTTGTTTTGATATATTGCCCCCACGATTTATTGGGAAATGGGATTGAAGAGCCTTTAATGACCATAAGGAGTGAAAACTTCCAGTGGAGGAATGGCCTTGGTTTTTCTGCACGAGCAGATGCTCAGCAGAGTCAATATTCTCCAGGGAATTGTTCCAAAAGGTGGATGGAATAAAGTGATTCAAAGTATTAAAAAAAATAAAATAAAAGAGAGACATCAGAACTCCTGGAAGCTGTTCAGTTGGCATCATGAGGTCTGCGAATAACAGACGCCCAAGGGAACTAACGTTTTAAGCCAAAGCAATTTGGGTAACAGGACAGGCTTAGGGGGAAAGAACCCACAGTGCCAGAATTTGGATTATGCTGTGCATCGGTGCTAAAAAAGAAGACACACATGTTGTGAAGGTACAGCTGAGGAACACATTTTATATGCATATTCCTAATGTGGCACATGGTCTGCTTGTTCTTATTATTGATAATAACTAACTACAGCTTTGCCTTTAGCTCTTCCTCCTGCTCTTCCCCATTCTGCTGTGGGATTTACAGGCCAGTGAAAACATGTGATCCAGGCTCTGTTAAACAGCTTTAAAAATTTCCTGGTAAACATATTGGCTATTTTGAGGGTCTGCCTTAAACTCATAAGGCTTTACATTGCAGAGCAGTTGTGTCCAGGGTGGAATGAACCAATTTGTCTCCTATATTGGCATCCGGAATGGAGGGCTGGAGAAGCACCTTCCATCCAAGTAGCCTAGGCATCAGCTTTATTTGATCAATAAGGCTGTGTGTCAAGAATGGTGGAATTCAAACTGTCCAGAAGTGCTTCTCTTAAAAAGGTCAGATGATGCTTCAAGCCCCTGCAGAGCCAAGAGTGTGTGTTTTCCTTCTGGAAACTAAAATGAAACCTCTCCATTCCTCTTCATTCACACTAATAAACCCAGAGGCATCACTTGGAACCTGATGATAAATCACCTTTTCTCTGGGAGAGTAGGAAAAAATGTTCTGCCTCTTCTTCCCCTCCAACTCCAGCCTGTGTGCTCTTCACTCTTCTATCTGTGTAAAATGATGAGGGGCATATCACTGCTCCGAGCAACCCTGGACATAAAATTGGGAAGTTTTGTACATCTGTCTGACCCTTAGTGTTGTGTCTGCTGGGAGTGAAGCAGTACAAAATGATTGACACCTGCCAGCATGTCCTGTGCTCCTTTATAGATGTGTTGGTCTCATTCCAGTACAACATTTCTTCATGTGGCTAGTAATATCCTTGGTGACCTTTCTGTATCTGACCCCAATTCTACCTTAAACTTTAAAATGTATTTTATTAAAGTTTTCAGGGAGGTTTATCAGGCTGGTGAAATGACTCCATTTGTGTCTGAAATTCATGTCCCAGCCCTGGGGGACCTGGGAAATCACTGCCTGAAAGGAACCACCAGGAAAGGTCACATTAGCCCTGGTGCCACCAGGCTGTGCCTCCCCTGAGTGCTGCTGTACCACCATTCCCAGGGAGCTCCAGCGCTGGAGCAGGCTGCTGGCCTGCACTGTCTGCAGCCAGGTCTCAGCGTGAACCACTCTCTGGGGGTTCCCAGCATCGTCACTGCCAGTTGTGTCCTCAGGTTATTGATACAGGTAGTTCTTGTAACTCATGTGATGTTCCTCCTGGACACGAACATCCCCCTTCTTTCCACATTCACAGCAGTCCCCATCTTCTATGGACATCTCCAGCATCACAGACCCAGTGCTCTGTAAGTGTAAGCCTTGAAGGGCAACATAAAATCAGGTATCTCTCCATCTACTCCTTTCCACTTGGAGCCCGGAAATTTGCCTGGGGACTTGCAGACTAAACCAAAGGGGTTTGGTGGTTCTGGCCCCTGAGAGTTGATGCATGAGGCTAGTGGGGTGGTGAGAGTGCGCTGAGAAGCAGCCCTTGGCTGGCCATGGGCAAGGGTTTGCAGGTAGGACGATGAGTTTCTGAGGAGACTATTTGCCATGAGCTGTGAGGTACCCGTGTGATGGGGAGGAAATGCACCCTCAGGGAAACGGAGTAAAGCAACAGGGACAGAGCAGCTCCAAGCTGAGTGTCCACAGTGGATAGCAAAAACACCATCAGATTTCAGATTCTGCCCCAGATATCCAGTTCCTCCATTTTTCGGCACCCTGTGGAGGACCCCACACCATCCACTTAATCGGGTGCCACATTGGGCCACCAACCTCCACTGGCCACGACCTCCACCACCCTCAAGAAGCACAGCTCCTCCCAAGACTGTAGGAAGGCAGCCTGGACAGCCAGCTCATCCCTCTCCCCAGTACACCCTGGGAGGGAGGTGAGAAACCGGGCTGAAGACGGGTGCCAAGCTGGGGGCGGCGCGGGGGGACGGAAGCATGGCTCACCCCCGTCCCCTGACTCATGGTGGGTCCCCACGATGCCGCGGGGCTCAGCATGACAGCTCGGCTGCCTGCGGTCGTCTATAGCAACTGAACCACCTTGGAAGGCTGCGCTGCCTGTGTGGGCTTGAAATTATGTGGTTGTTTTTGTTCCCTCTCAGAAAAAAAAGACAATCTGATTTGTATGTAACTCTGAATAAATTCCTTGTTAACCTTTACAGCCATCTGGAGGGAGAGTCACTCCTCACTGCAGAGCGCACCGTGGCTGTAGGAGGGAGCAATGCTTCTGACGGCAGATTTGCAGGAGCTGGTGTGGAGGGAGCTGGAGACACCATGCCAGGCAGGAGCTGAGAGCCATGACTCAGCCTGGGCAGAGCCGAGAGGTGAAGGATGTTGGGGTTCAGAGCATCCTAGTGTTGTCAGGAGCCAGCTGGTGTGTTGGTCTGCTCCTTTCACTCCCAGGCCTGGGCACAGGGGAATGGGAATAACTTCTCACTGCTTGTCTTCGGTAGGAAAAGAGACAGAAAACCCCTTTGTGAGAAGCCCTGGGCAGACAGCATGCTGGAGGTCTCCATTTGTTTGGGTCATGCTGCCCCAAAACCATGCTCCCTGTATGCTTCTAGCCTTGCTGAAGACCTGAGCTCTGGGGTTTGCATTTGAGGGTTGAGGGTTCAGGTCTGCTCCAGTACTCAGAGAGTCTCTCATTTCACATGGGAAGAGCTGGATCATACCTGAAGGTCCATCTGAGCCATTCACAGTCCCTAGGAGCATGATTCAGCTTGGCAAAGACATCTCCGTCCTCAGACCTCTCTGCCTTGGAGCAGTCCCTGGTAAGGCTGCTTTGACCCCACAGGGCATTTGTTTGCCTCCAAGTGCTTCTTGCAGAGTCTCATCTCTACTGACACAGCGTCTGGCAGTCATTACCTGCCATCCTTCCTATTCTGTTGACTCTCTGGACTGACAAGACAGGAAAGTTTATCACCTCTCAGCTGCAACTGCAGCACCCAGCTGGGTAGTGATTTTCTGTGCGAGCCTGGTGCATCCCTTGCTAAGCATGTTTGGTTCCATCTCATCCTGTTGTTGGCTCAGCACTCACGTTTTCCCCCCATGTAGGTGAAAGCTCTTGAAATCCTTCATGCAGATTCTGGGCTTTCATCCTGGATGCAGTGTTTTCCAGGGACACGGCGAACCAGCAGCTCCTCACCATGAGGCTATGGCAGAAGTCCCACAGGACTCACCAGCGTCTGGATGCAGACACTTTCTGGGCATGTCTATAGCTCCTAAAGCTTTCTTGGTTATTCACATCCAACTATGTCAGGCAAGAGGAAAAGACTTCTTGTTGTTTTAGGGTAGTGAGGGACTGGGAGGGGAGCTGAGGACTTTACAGAGGAAAGCTGCCCATGCCATCGCTAGGGAGGATTCTCTGGTATGAGGAATTCCAGCAGCTCCTCTGGAACGCTGGGTTGGATTCCTGTCTGCCCAAAGACCTAAAAGCACTTCCCAAAGCAACACAGTCACAATAACCCCCTTCAAAGACCCCTGAGATGCAAGTCAGTGGGCAGCCATGCCTTTGATCCTTGGTGTGGTGGCCCTTACCCTCAGACAGGCTCCCTTACCCCAGTATAGCACCTCACGTTTGGCTGCATCCCTGCCCAGTTCCCCGTCCCTCCCCCCAGGGCTGGCCCAGTCCCCTAGCTGCTCGGTCAGGAGGGATGGGCAGAGGGGAGAGGGGATGCTGGGCATCCATCCGCTTGCCAATGGCAGCCCCACGGCAGCCTGGACAATAGGATTAATTACAATTCCCGCAGATGAGGAAGAGAAGGGGAGTTCTAGCCAAATAAACACAATGCAACTTTATTTTCTTTCTTTCTCTGGTCCTTTTAAAATGTATAAATATTTTGAAAACTTTCCAAAGGGAGGGAAAAACCAGCAAGTTGCACATCAGTGACTCAATGCAGTGTCACTCTGTTCATTAAGAAAGAAGGAAATCAAATCATTACTGGAATTAATGAAGAAACTCTTGGTTGACTGTGAGAGGGGGAGGGGGATGCACTTTAAACTGGTCGGATGGAATCCAGCCGTGCTGAGCTCTGTCTGAAGGTCTTAATTATAAGCAGCTCAAAAAAAGCCAACGAGAAAAGGAATTTACAACACAAAAGAAATAAATTAGATCTCAGATGCCTCTATACATATTTAATCGTTGGGATGCTGATGAAGAGGAATCTTTAATATTAGCTGCCATGATCCAGATTTGCTAGCGGAGGGTTCTGGGGCAGGCGCTGTGCCCGGCCACCAGCAGATTTGGCTGGTGGAGAGGATGCCACTGTGGTGCATGGCTCTCAAGGCACTGCTGCCAGCTGGTAGCGGCAGAGAAAATCCCAACCTTTAGGCCCGGGAACTCAGCTGGAACAACAGTGGGATCAGGCACCTCCTCGGAGTGTGCTCCAAGCATGATGCATTGGCCTTCAGAGATGCTGAAGGTCAGTGAGATGCTTGCTAAGTTCAAGAGCATCTAAAGCCATGTAGGCAGGGCACGGGAACACCCTGGCTGAACCCTCAGCTGCCGCGAAGCACAATGGATGATTGCAAACCTCTTTCATTTTTAGGCCGTCTCACTAAGCTCTTTCTGAACTCAATTAATTCATTTTGCCATCTTAGCTCTGATACGCTCAAAGATGATTTGCCTTTACACCACAGCAAATTCTGATTCTCTTGAACCTTCTCCTCATTTATTGATCTCCTGCAACCTCCTGGGTAACCATTTACACTGTATCTTTTTAAGGCTCAGCTTAGATATTATCTCTCACTGCTTATGTTTGTGTTTGCATAGCGCATCCTCATTAATTAGGATGTCTTGTCGGACAGAGTGTAGTCTTCGGGGAGTTCCTTTAGTGATTTGTTTACAGATGTCAGGTTAGCAATAAATTGGGAGAAATAATTGACCTTTCCTGTAAGACTTTGCTAATCCTGTTTCTTCTAACTGTTTCCAATTTTTAGTGTACTGCGGTGTTTTTCTTAATCAATTGTTCAGACTGTGAGAACATTAAGGGAGATGCGATCAGGAACACGTCGCGGTGATGCAATTTTAATGATTCATTCTCTGTTTCTCATTAATTCATTGCATTTCATGTTTCTTCAAGTGCTGACTTTGGAAGTTTTCAAGACTTTAAATACTTTGGATTTTTTAAACAGTTACAGTAGCCTTCTTGGTGTGAGTTGTGCTGCTGTAGCAGGCTGTGGGCAGGATCCACTTAGTGGGCATGAGGTGGGTATGGAGCAAGGAGCTTGGCCCAGCTCTAGGACCTGATGCTGTGCCAAAACAGATTCCAGTTAACGTGCAAGGAGAACAGTCAGCAGAACACTTCTATTAAAAACTGTTACTTTAAAACAAGTTAATTTCCCCCATGTATCTAGCCACTGTAAAGAGAAATCCCACATGACAGGCTAAGTACAATTGTGATAGTCTTGTTAGAAGTGCTCAGACTGAATTTTTTATTTTCCTTTTTTTTTTTTTTTAACTGAAGAATTCAAACTTTCGGAAGTTAAATGACTTGGAAGAGATCCAGTTTTTGTTTTAAAGGAAATTGTTCCTTTTGTTATATTGCATTTCAGAAAATATAAAAATGTTTCAGATTTTGAAAACACAACCTGGGGAAATGGAACATTGCATTTCATGAAAAACGAAAATATTAGGGCTTTTCCATGTCAATTATTTTAAGAGTAGTAACATCCTTGTTAAACCAGCTGCAGTAGCATCTAATGCAGCCAATAATAAGCAACTGCAGGTCCTTACTCCTGATCCTTGACAATTAACAAAACAATGATTAAGTGTTCTGCAAAGAAATCCTTTCTTCAGATAATCTCCTAATTAGAAATTCAGAGATTGACTTAAATTTATCAGATACAGTCAATTCAATGCAAGACTGTCTGTCCTACCAACGGCGATAACCTGCAGTCAAGAGTTTCTGCTGCGGCAGGGACAGGTGTGATGTAATCTGCCTTTACACAGGCTCTTGTGTCACCTTAAAAACACTGTTAGACCCATCAGTTTGTAAATCGCATGTTCATTAGTACAAGCTGTTATCTTGTTTCACGTGAAGCTGTCAACTTAAGGCAACATTGCAAATTATGTGTTATCTCCGGGCTGTAATTGCCTTAGGGATGCTCTGCGCTTTCATTTCGCGGGGTGGGAGACACCAGCAGTGTCCTCTGCCAGAAGCACTGGGATGAGGAGGTGTGATGAATTTTCTCGTCCCACCACTCAAATCGCCACCAGTGACTTTGGGCATCCTAGGTGCAGCTCACCCAGAAGCAGGGAGACATCTAAATTATTTAGTCTTTTTAACCCAAGTATGGCCTCCATGAGAGATATTTAAATGAAAAGCCAAGCCAGTAGAGTAAGATGCAGCATCTGCCATTCGTCAGGTATAAGGAGACTCTGGATGTTTAGTTTAGAATTAAAAAGTCATGTTTATAATTTATAAAAGACACAAACCTCCACACATTTCAGGCAGTCTCTCGCCGAAGGAACTCTTGTCCCCTTGGGTTTTCAAGCAAGCCTTAGGAAGTTGAGTTGGTGGCTGAGCCTGTGTAGCCAGGAGGTAAATCTAATTTTCTTGCTCTCATTCAGGAGTTTTGGGCTTATGTTGTGCAATTTTTTGAGCACCACTTCCCAGCGCATAGCAGCGTCACCCAGCCAGGGACCAGGCTGACCACGTCCAGCGTGCAAAGTTCACTTCCAAAAGTACTTCCTTAACTGGACAGGTCTGTGGGTCTGTTTGCAAACTCCCAGTCCATAGAAAGCCAGTCTTAAGGGGACTGAGCGCCAGACTGCTCCCGTGCCTGGGCAGAGGCTGCTCACCATGCCGCATCCTGCAGGCAGCAATCCCTCCAGCTGTGGCTTTAGTTAGGTACTCAGAGGGAGACAGACGCTAATCAGCTAATCCTGCTTTTTTTTTTTTTTTTTTTTTTTTTTTTTTTATTTTATTTTAATTTTCCCTTCTTCCTTCTCCCTTCTCCCTTCTTTGCCGCGATTGAGAGACGGGACACAGCTTGATGCAAGCAGAGTCAGAGAGCGTGCCATCCTGTCTGCTTCTTTCAAGTCCTGTCCCAGGCTTCTTTTTCCTTTTATCCTTTTATTTTGAGACATGTCCCCGTCCCTAGTAGCAAGGGCAATCCATGCAGCGTGCATGCAAAGGCAGAGCTCTGATGGCAGCTCCACAGTGGCTGTGCCCTATCCACAAGGGTAAGGCAGCCTCCTGGGAGATGGCAGCACAGCTCTTCCAGGGGACCTTGTGCACCTTACTCTGTCCTGGGAAAACCTTCTGATCCAGGAATACTTCTTGCCTGTTCAAGTCTGCTGCCACCACGTACATTTGTGATAACACTACCCCCCCTCTGCCCAAAATCACCATGGGGAGGATAGACAGAGAGGCACATCACTGCATATGTACTTACAGGGACAGATGGCACCATCAACACAGAGATTTATGCTCCTTAGGACAAAAAAATGCTAACCATGTTTAAAATTAGGCCATTTACAGCTGTCAGGATAACAGAGCGTGCCGGGAGGTGGATTGCGAATGCCTCTGCCCTTCTTCAGTTGCTCATGGCTTTGTCATGCTGCTCCCTTCCAGCAGGAACAAAACTCCTCCTTGCCGGCAAACAGCCTGGAAAGGATCTCCTGCTCCCTCCCCAGTTAAAAAGTGTGTTCTCACTCCCTTCTGAGTGAGTTCAATTATGAACTAAAGCCAGACCCATCTGGCTGGGTGGGTGGGAAGGGGGCCCCAAACTAATGGGTTGTACTTATTTTTCTCTTAATTTTAGGCTCAAAGAAATAAAAATTATTACACTCTGGCACCAGTGAAGCCTACTGCAAAAGAGCAAAAGAAAAGGGTAATGAAATCCCAACCCCACATCTTCATCCCTTTTCCCAGTGTTAATTCTCATGTTCCGGTGCAGTGTCATGGTGAGCTGTCAGGTGCCCACGGGCTTTGCCTGGAGGAGCACAGTGGGGGCTGTCCCCCTTCCGTTTTGGGTTCATTCAAGGTTATTTTTATATATTTCTAGCTCATGTCTGTTTATGAGTTATACTCTCCCCTCTCGTATTGGTCTCTGCAGTTAGTTGTGTCACAATTATTAAGGTTTATTTGAACTTCTCTCTGTACGATATGAGTTCTTTAATGGAGGGGAAAATCATGCAATTGCACAAAGCTAACCAAAACCTAAGCTAAAAGAAGTCAGTAATAGTATAACTAAAATAAACCCAAAACGACAGGATAGACAAGAGACATCTGACTGCTTTACAGCTCTGACAAGCTGAGCAAGTCATCTGATCCTAGAGAAAGTAGCAGTTATAGCTAAAGTTTCTTAAATAATTTTTGCAAAAATTATTAAAGCTAAAATAAGTGTATTTTAAGCTACAATATGTTCAAAACCAGACAAGGCCTGAAATCTCCTGAAGCTGGTGTGGCTAATTACTGAGGATGCATGGCAACACCAAACTGGCTGGGGCACAGGGCTGCATGTCTTGGGAGGTACGATGAGATATTTGCCATCACCATACAAGAGCAAAGAGCTCCCAACAGGAGCCTGGCAGAGAAGCAAAGGGTTCAGGCCCAAACAGTGCCTATAGAAACTGGAATATTTAATGGCAAAAGCCTTTATTCACAGGGATGTACGCATCTTCCCCACGTGTGCACCAACGCGTCTGAGGCCTCAGCTCTGCCCAGCTGTTTTCATTGCTTCACCATCTTGCAGTCTCCACTTCTGTGGGATTATTCTCATGTGACAGACAACCTTAGTGACTACTTGCCAGCCAAAAAAACTTTCCAGGAGTGTTGAGGAGGATTTTGACTGAAGACAACCATTGAGCGTTGCAGGTGGAGGGATTGCTCCCTCCCTCCCTATCCCCGCGTACGGACTGACTGCACTGTCACATGCGGGAGGACTGCGGTCTCCGTGTAGATTTAACTGTCTGACAAATGGAAGACCCGAGCTGAGGTATCTAAGTTTAGCACTTGTTTTATGAGAGTGACCATATAATAAATCTAAATAGTGCTGAGCTCAGCAGCCTTCCCCAAGCAACTGCAACTAACGACTACCTCCAGAACTGATACAAGTGCAGCACAGTGTGATGTCTGGGAGGCTGTAAAAACAGAAATCTGCAGATGTAAAAACTGCAGCAAGCTGGTTGTGAGAGCCAGCTCTTTGCCAAGAACCATTAGGAGACCCGGGAAAAGTGCCTGATACTTTGAGGCATGCATGGTCCAATACAGAGAGAGGTGGACAGGCCATCCTGGGTGACATTCAACTGAAAAGTCAGACCTGCATCCCCCAGCTCTCCCTGGCCATCTCCATCAGAGAGGATGGTGTGTGGAACTGGGGCCCTTCCCAGCAGTGGTGATACCATGACGGTCTCCACACAGTGTTTTAAACCAGGCCACTTCCAGGGCCTTGGGCTGCAGCCTCCCTTTAAGATGACCATAGCCTGAGTGCAGAGCCCTCAGAGGGGGGCTCTTTTGTGTTTGGTTGGCATGATGCACCTACAACAGGTAGGAGAGGACAGAGGAAAGGATTGCCTTGCTGCATTGCCATTGCCATGGGAGGAGCCAAGAAATACCAGCCCCAAGCCATGACTCCCCCCTTCCAACCCTATCGCATGGTAAAGTCTGTGTGCCCCACTCAAACAGCTCTGCTGACCCAAGTATGGACCTGAGGGGACCACAGCATCTGTGCTGGCTAGACTCCTACCCATCATGGGTGAAAGTCAGGGCTAGGCACATCATAGCTTGTTTTTTTTCTGCTTCCTCAGATCCCAACAAAGTCTTGAGGTGACTAAGTAGTGTTTGGGGTAGATTGGGGGGGAACAGCTCTGTCCTCATGATACCAGTGCTCCACAGCTCCTGCTCCCTAGCCAGCCCCATCTGAGAGATAATCTGAGCTTGACCTGCCTGTGGTTCTTCTGCTGATTGGAAATAAGTTTGTCTGCTGGTAGTGGTGGTGATAAGAAATGTATTGGACCCCGCCCATCTCAAAACATCGACAGGCCTTTGGTGGGATGTATGTTTGTGTTGGGACTGTTGGGGGGCACTGAGTCCCGTGAGCAGTGTCTATGCACATGGCAATGGGCACTGTCTGCTTCCTGTAATTGACTTTCAGTTGTTTTCCTCTTTCCCTGCCACTATTAGCATTTGTAGGATAACAGAATGAGAAAAAAATCCGGGAGCTTTCTGCTCTAATCCTGTCTCTGATGCTGATCCTGTGTGAGGGTTTGGACACCTCTCCATCGCTTATGTTCCCACAAGCTTGCACCCCCCGCCCCCCCAGCAACCTGTAACATCTGTGGTTTTGCAGACTAATGACATTACAGAAGCAATCAAACACCATGCTCCAGGGCCCAGGTTAATCTCTTCTTCCCTCTCTGAGGAAAGCCTTGCACAGCTGCCGTGTGCACCAATGGAGACCTGCACTTCTCAGGAGCCAGAGTGGACCATTGCCCAAGACCAGCTCACTTAGCTCACTTAGTAAACCAATGCCCTCACCCAGCATGGCAACGACCTCCTGAGCTGTAACATCATGGTCATTGAGGCCTGGCCAAAGAAACAGAGAATCCCTAGGACAGAAACTAATTACAAAAACCCAGCTACCCTCCATGCACAAGCAGAGGACATGGCAGGGCTCCTCCCTGGCTCAGATACAGCTGCTTCATTAAGGAAAAGCAGTTAGAACTCACATAGTATCAACCAAGATACTATGATATCTATATTCAAGATCTAACAGCCTTTCCTTTCCTTTCCTTTCCTTTCCTTTCCTTTCCTTTCCTTTCCTTTCCTTTCCTTTCCTTTCCTTTCCTTTCCTTTCCTTTCCTTTCCTTTCCTTTCCTTTCCTTTCCTTTCCTTTTCCAATCTAAATTTGCTCATTTGTTCAGCTTCTGAGTGCTGACAATCCCTTGTGCCAGTTACTCACGATGGAGAAGAACAAGTCCGTCCAGCACTCCTAGTCCTCGGCCAGAAGCTCTGACCCTGCAGAAATAAGAGAATTTGTGCTCCTTTGATTTGCACTGTGCCTGGCTGGGAGATGCTCTTGCCATCCCTCTGTGTCATGGGCAGAAATAGTAATTGGACGGTTGGCAGGCAATCATCATGCATTTCACATTTTTAATAAGCACTTGCAAGAGAAATGATCCATTCATCTTCTCAAGCTTTCCATGAGGACGCATAAAGCTGTAGAAAGCCTGCAAACCCCTTCAGTCAAATGCCTGAGCACTAATGCTGCACAGAGCAGGCCTCCTTCAGTGGTGGGTCAGAGGAACCAAAGCAAACCAGCACAGAGATCGGTTTAGTGCAGCATCCAGAAGCAAATATTAGGGTGAGCTCATCAACTCTTGCCCACATGTTACTGAAGGGATGATTTGGGCAACTGTGTCTTAAAGCAAGATAATACTGGATCTGTTTTCTTTAAAACAGTCAGCAGTAATTGTATTAACAGAATAGGTGCTGACGATTTCCTAGAAGACATGAATATCCCCATTTTAGGGTCATGGCATATTGGGTCTTCAGTGTTGAATGTGCAGCATGTTAATTTTCTGTGGGCACGATAGGACCGCTCCAGGGATGTTTTGATTTAGCTATCAGAGGAGCACTGTGATTTCAGAAGGTCCTTGATTAACATCCACCTTGAAGCCAAGACTCTTTCCAGCTCCTCGTTCTCATGTGCTTTGCTACCTTTGCAGGGCGTTCCTGGATGATTGATGATCACAATGCCGGCTCCATGGCACAAGTTGAACTCTAAGCTATCATGACACTAAATAAAAAGACTCCTTTTCCTAAAAGAGTCACGTGTAACCTTTGAGAGGTGTCCTGCCTTTTGGACTATATCTGCCCCTCCATTCCTTGGTGTAACAGTGCGTGAAAATTAGAAGTTGAAGACATAAGCAAAGTTGAAGTACAGAAGCAAAGCTGAACTCTGAATCGTGCAGAGTCATTCAGAGACAGCTATTCTCTGTGCCCTCCACATAGTACTACCTTCTCATCTTGCTTAGCCTCAAAGCAAAAATGAAAATCAAGGCACATTTTTACTATCCTGTCTCATCTCCTGCACTGCACAGAGCTTTGGTGGAAGTGGTAAGTGGCTCTTGGTTTTCTCATACAAGGCTGGATCTGAGATTGCTGGGAACATAGCTGTGCACAGCTTGCTTTCTTCTACCCATTCTCCCAGCTTTTGCTTTTCTCTTAAGATTCACCCCAGCCCTTTGGCGAGCTTGTCCTGTTTGCCCAGGAGAGGACCAGAGAAGTGGGGTGGAATTTGTGGTTCCAAACAACGTGACCTGGAGAGGGGAACCCACCTGCCTCTGCCCCTTTCCTTTTCCTGCTGAGTTTACTGCTGAGCTGCTGAAGATCTGGCCACAAGTCCCTGATATACCACAAGACCTCAAAACCATCCTGGAAAACCACTGAAAAACAGTATTACGGGCATACACACACATGCACACTGCTGAGTGAGCAAGCAAGGGACTCTCAGACTCAAGCCTAGTTTTATTGGCTTATAAGTGGAGACAGTCATGGCCACGGTGCTTGAGGTGCTTCATGGCATTTCATTCAAAAAATGAAAAAGCACTTGAAGAAGGGATGTGACACAGCAACTGAGAGCAGGGCATGTGGTCTAGGAAACAAAAAACAGTTACAAATAATTTGGGTCTTGCCACCCATTTGGCCATGGTTCCCTGGGGAAGGGAAGGCACCTTTCTCCAGCAAAAAATGCACAGGATGACAGCTAAGCACCAGTGTTTTCAGAGATTCTTAGGCAGGAGTGATGGCATGTAAAGCTGGTGGACCAGGGAGCGTCTCTGCAGCAGAGCATTGCTTTGAGAGCAGAGCCGGCTATGGTGCTGCTCACACTGATGAAAATCAGCTTGCAAGGAAGCAACTGTAGCAAAGATGTGGCCACATGGACTTTGCAGTGCTCTGGTAAGGACAGCACCTCTCCAGGGTACTTGGAAGAGTTTCCATCTGATGTGCTAATGCTCAGGGAAGCCTCTGTGCTCCTCTTCCTTGCTGGTGGCATTCTACTAGCATAGCTCAGCAAGCACAGGGATCTAGTGTGCCTTGTCATCAGATCTTTACTTGCTGTGTAGATATGGCCAGGTAATGACACACTTAAATGGGCACAAAAAAGAAGTGAAGAGCAGTGGCAAGTAGCACTTCAAAGGTTAGGTGGCCGGTTTTGTTTGCTTGTGAAGTCTTGTTATCTATTTACCCCTTTTTGTTGGAATACAAAAATTGTACATCTGCAGGAATAATACATTGGCACAAAGGGACCCAAAACCAATTTTGTTTTTTCATTGCACAAATCAGGAATGACATAGAAAATTCAAAAGGCGACAAAACACTGGGCAGTTCCTAAGATTTTGGGGCCGACATTTTCAGAGGAGCCTCGTGGAGCAGCAATGCCATGCACTACTGGAATGTATCCCCCCAGGCACGCTTTAAAATCCTGGCCTTAAAACTCAGCTTGAACAAAGTGCTGCTGTTAGTACTTTTAGTAACAGCAATAAAGATTTTTTTTATTGTTGTTTCATATAGGAATTTCACAGCATGTCCCTATTGTTATTTTGAGGTCATTCCTTAGATTCAGCTGCTACAGCTGCAATAATTGAAGAGGCCAACGCTGAGCATGTTCTGCACAGCGTCGAGATAGTCTGTAGCCATCTATAAAAAGCTCTGCTGGAGCAGAGAAGGATGTTCATATCCCCTTGATGTGGGAACCTTGGGAGCCCCTGTGGCTGCTTCCAGAGAAGGAGTGAACTCTTGGGAAAGAGCTACGAGGCTTCACACAGTGATTTGTCTAGCAGAGAGCCAGGAGTGTAGAGATGCATGGCAACACCTGCGCTCCCAGTTGGCTCCCAGTTCCTTCGTGCCCCTCACCTACCCTGTGGTGGCACAGGGAGCTGACAGCGGCTTCTCAACGTTCATCCCGTCCGGGCATTCAGCAGCTCAGCTCCTTAGTTGGAGGGGTCAGGGCACTGCATGAGCTGCTGTTTTAACATTCCTGAACATAAATCCTCCCTCTAATACACCAACAATTGATGTGCACGCTGTTTCTCTTGTAGCTCTGCAATGATGCCCATCTGCCGGGGTGGCACCGTGCCCACGAGGGTGTAACGCCAGTAACACGGCTGAGGTGCCAGCTAAACAAGCGTGGAGGGGAACAGCCTGCGCAGCACGGAGAGCCAACAGATCCTCCTGTTTGCAAACAGTGCCAACTTTGGGCAACTCGCTTCACTGCAGAGCGTGCATCTGGAACGGCTCGCGGGCAAGACACCCCTGGCATGTGCCTCGGAGCTGCCGCTCTTCTGTCCGGTTGCCTCTGCGTCTGTATTTCTGCAAGTGGGCGGCAAGCTGGGAAGGGAAAAATATGTTGTTCACTTTTCAGACCAAGGGCAAATGATAACTCATTGGAGCAGAGCTTCTCAGGCAGTTTATGCCAAGAGCTGGCTCATCAGATGTTCCCGGTGCTTTTCCTCCCTCGTTTCCAGCTGCTAAGCTGTCCATTCCTAGTATTCACTTTCACTGGGAGCTTTTCACACCTGAGAAAGGGGAAAGGTAGTCCCTGTGGTTGCAGAAGGTGAATTCATTGCCCATCGCACAGGCTTTGCACTAAAATGTGGTCTTCACCAGGAAGCAAGTATGGAAACCACTGCCTTTAAAATGTAAGCCTTGATGGAAAGTTGCTTGGGTCTTCGTGCCGAGAACAGCTGCGTGCCCTTGGCTAGGGCAGTTTTGAGATCTGAAGGGATGGCAGAGATGGCTGATGCTCTTTTGGGGGAGACTTGAATTTCCCAGTGCACAGATACACTCTGCCAGAGCTTTTAAGTTCCAGATAATTGGAAGGGATCATCTTGCTGACGGTACTCGTTCATGGCCCGGTGCTCTTCACTGGCAACCAGAGATGGTAGGAGTCAGAGTGAGGATTTGTTTGATATCAGGTATCTGTCCCAAATCATTATTTTCTGCATTTGCACTAATCGTGACTTCTCAGAAAGAGGTAACACTGTGCAGACATAACAATGTTCAGATCATAGCTGGACTTAGGGAAATACTTGCCATCAGTTAGCCTGGTCTTGCAGCTGAAAGGCATGAAGGATGAGTAGGAAAGCAACTGTGACTAATGGAAGCTTTTCTCAAATGTATGTAGTCATAGGAGTTAATGAAAAGAGGAAAAAGAGCTGGCTCTTGAACTCTCCATCAGGAGAAGTGAAGTGTAACGCTATGCAGAAAAAAAAAAGGAGCTATCATTTTCAGATTCTTTTCCAGCAATTATTTTGCAGTTTCAAGTCTCTCTGAGCTCCCAGATCAGCTTAGGAAACTGTATTTTCTGAATATATCCTGGAAGGACCCAATACTGCAACAAGAAATCTTGCTCTCGTCACAATCCTACTCTTCCTTGCAGAAGTAGCAAGTGCAAGGTGAGGATTAGCTGAACTCCTGTCCTGACGGATGCTTATCCCAAATGAACTATTTTATCACCCTAAACCTGGCTCTCTCACCTCTCCCAGTGGTATCTGCTTGCCACTCATGCAATAAGCAGCCCAGCTACCAATTCAAGCCACCCTTACTGCATTCAGGAGCGTAAGTCCAAGCAGCTTAACTTTATTGCACTAGGAAAGTTTGTAGGAAGGGCTCCTCTGTGAAAGCAAACAGGGGAAAGAAAGTAGCACCACAGCACCAAAAAAGCTCTCTTGGTTTATGTGAAAAGTTAGAGCTGGATTAATTATTTGTGATTCTTTATGAGAGATGACCACATGTTGCATAGTGGATTTTGAGGTCTTTCAAAGAAAAGCTCCCTTCCTGCTCTTCAGTCTGGGCAGCAAGTTTGGACAATTACTTTTTCTACATCCATGGATTAATCAGCACTTAATCGAAGCTCTGTCCTCGGCAGGTCGCTTGGCACATGGACCAAGCACACAACTCGCAGCCTGGGAACCTCTCCACTGCCTCCCATATCCTCTAGACCCAGACCATGTTGCTCATGTCATACTGATCATTTAGTTAGCATCTGTTTCAGACATTTAAATGGAGAATGCCTCACATGATGCATTTATTTGATTAATGCAAAATATGTCCTCCAAATTCTGAATTCAAGCATCGCAATTGGAGCTCTGCAGCAACCCCCCGTGCCAACATAAGCCTTGGGAGCTTGTTCTTTCACAGGCCGGAGGCAAAGCATGGTTTTCCCTGCTCTGGAGGGAGAGAAGCACTCAACCCTCTCAGCACCCGAGGTGGGCTGTGTACCCCACAAGCCTGAAACCCCAGGGCTGCTGCCAGCTGGGGAGCTGCAGCGCAAGTGGAGCTCTTGGCACATCCAAAGCCTCCAGTCTATGTCAGAGCAAGGATAAAAGGAGCTTTCTTGAATTTGGCTCTTTTATTCAAGTTACATAAAGCTATTACCCAGCTTCAAGAGAGCTGGCCTATACCCTGCTGGCTTCGGTTTGCGTCTACCCTGACAGATAAGAGTGAAGCTGCCTGCTTCCATCAGACAGCAAACAATCTGGGTACAGCAGGTGCTTAAAATATCCGCAGGAGGAAAAATCAATTAAAGAAATGAAGGGCTGCTGGGGCAGGCCAGGTGGTTAAGGGCTGGAGGAGAGTGAGGACAGGAGCTGGGAGGGTTTTTAGGGGTGGGGGATGTTTAGGTAGGGTAGAGAGGAGTAGGTTGGGGGGATGGTATGGGTTAGGGAGGAGGTGTGGGATGATGCTGTGCCTTGAGGTCACTGGCTCTGCATGAGAGCACCATCTCCCTGCTCCTATGTATAAGCTGAGCCCCTGGGCTCTCTCTGTCCCTTTTATCTCCCCTTGATCCCTGTTTCAGGTCTGTAAGGCAGTGTGTTAGCAACCTGACTGCCTGGGTTGCTGGTGTGAGAGTAGGAAGACCTACAAGGACTTTCTACCTGCTTTAATTAAGCTGTTTTTTAACAGGAAAACTCCTTGGGTAAAATCTAGCCCTGGTAATAGTTAATAGCAAAACTTTACTGACTATAGAGGAGCTAGGATTGTTCCTAATTAGTCTTTGATAAACCTTTTTTTTTTTTTCCCCTGTTTCTGTGGATGCAAGGGCTCTGCCTGCAGGGTAGGGCTCACTCTGATCCTCAGTACAAGATTTGCCCTACCTTTGCTGGGGATGCAGGGTGCTGGGGCTGCACAACCTGGTGTAAAAGCCATGGTGCAAGCCCTTGAGAGGCTAGGTCTCTGCTGCCACGTGTGCCTGGGAAAGCCCTGCAGATGTGCTGGGGAGCGCCACGTGCCATTAGCTCTGCCACGAGGACATGTCCAAGCTGGGTGAGATCTCTAAAACAGCTACTTGAACCCATTCCTTGTGTTTATACCTTCTTTGACAATATGGTTTTTAACTGTCCTCCTTGTTTGGGATTTTAGCTTTAAAATCAAGATTACTGCTGGCTGGGAGGCAAACAGCAGCAGGAGCCATGGGAAAGTGATGGGTGAGGTGGTTTTGGGGATGGGCAGGGCTCCCACAGTGCTCTGGCTTTTTATTACCATCCCTTGTTTTCCCTTTTATAGTGCTGGTGAAAGAGCCAGGCTGAGCGAGGCTGGGGGGTTACTGTTGAGGGTTTTTTAATGCTTCTGCTTTTCTTCCTTCTTTATCAATAAGCCAACTTTGAAACAGAGGGAGTGAGTTTCCTGGCTGGTTTCTTTGGGGCTTCTCAGTGACCAAAAATAGCTGTCAGACACTTAATATGCTCCTGCATTTTGTACAACTGAGTCTATATTCCAGTGTATTTACCATAAAGTGTGTTAGGTTCTGGCTGTATATGTTATATTCTAGCTTTTCCTCATTTTTTAGCTTTTAAATATGTTGGAGATGCTCACTGAAATCAATAGCAGCATCAACAATGGTTTTGCTGTGGATTTCACAGTTCTGGTATTTCAGTAAAGCTCAGGGTGTATTTGTGGACACAGCTGAGCAGCGGTGTCGAACATGCACCCTGGGGTGTGTAGCTGGCTGTTGGGGGGGACACAGGGCACCCCACAAGCACAGGGGGCTCCTCCATGTCCGTGAGACCTTCAGGCAAATGAGTCAGACTCTAAAGGCACTGTGGGCTTGATGCTTTCCACATGCATCTCCTGTAAATTATGGTCTGGAAAGCAGCAATGTACTTTTGTGGATCTTGATGTGAAAATCTCAGTTGGCACGGGAGGAAAAACAACTCTGCAAAATGTTGCTAGCCCCTAAAATTAAGGGGGGAAATGCTGGCAGTGTGACCTTCCTGGGGTTCAGAGCTGGTGAGATAGACCTAGCATTCGTTTAGGTTTAAATAGTCTGATATTTAAGACCCTCATTTTCGCGGGGAGCTGGATGTTCCTTGCTGAGTGCTTGGAGTCAGATGCTTCCACTGGAAGTGTTGGTCTCCTTGGACCACGGGCAGAGATGGGTTGGCCAGGGCTGTGCTTGTTGCCTGTCCTCTCCCATAGGCAGATATTTACATCAAGGCAAAGTGGGGATAAATTACAGCCCATGTGAGCTGTGTTGGTTTAAATGAGTCTGCAGAGATGCAAAGTGGTCACTGGTCCATGGGCCCTCTCCATCAATAGCTGTGTCCATCCCTGTTCCTGTCTGGGGCTCCGGGTGGTTGAAGAACTGGGGTACCAACCCTGTGGTTTGGGTAGTGATAGTCCTGGGAGCCATCCAGCGCAGCAGGAGGAGTTTAAAGAGCTTGCCGTTGCATGGAGCTGCTGGTTGTTCAGAGCTATGCTGCTGACCTGCTACAGCCTGCCCAGCAGATTTATAATGACCAGGAATAAACGTTTTGGTAAAATGCTGGGGTGAGCCTTAAGGACATTTCAGCCCTTTCCCCTCAGGAGATATTGAACACACTGTTTGCTCAGGCAGCAGCTGATGCTGTGTTGGCCTGGCTAAACAAACAGCTGAATCCAGTCCAGATCTCCTTCACAAAAACATATCTCAATTTTTTTTATTATTATTTAAAATCTTTGCACTTTCTCCATGCTCTGCAGCACTGTTTGTACATCTCTGGGCAGGCAGGACACCTGAGCTGCAGCCAGGCTCCAGACTGCATGGAGGGGGACAGCTGAAGCAAGACCGTGCCTGCTGACTACATGCAGACCCAAAATTCAGCCCACCAAGCACCAGTTGAGATTTTTTGCCTTTTCCCAGCAATGAAGACCAGTCCAAGCAGTGCCCAACAGGGTTTGCTGCCCTGAGTCCTGGAAGGGTGTTTTGCTGGGGTTTTCCTCATCAGAGGACTTACTGCTCATCATGGCATCACCTGCATTAAGTCATGGCCTTCACTGGGACCTTGTGTGCCCAGGACAATGCCCAGAGCTCACCAGTCAGCCCCATTTGTTTAGGAAGCAATCCCTGCACAGTCTTCTCCCTGCCAGGCAGGCCCCCCAGCACACTCAGCTCTCTGGAGCTGATTAATGAATTCATACCAGCAAACTTTTATCTCACTTTCACATCTGCATGTTCTTGCCAAAATAACTATTTCTTGCTGTCTGTCTGGGATATCTTGCTGAAGGCTGAGGTGGGCTGGAGGGGCTGAGCCTGGATGACCTGGACCCCTTGCTCTGGGGTTCTGCCTTCAGCTGCTTGGTGCAGGGGAGGCAACTGCTGGAGAGAGCAGTGAAACAGCGGCACCCCCCTCCTAACGATGGGGCGAACCCACAGTCTCACTGCCCCAGTGCTGTGTTGCACTCCCTGCTGGGTGTCCTCCAGCTGTGTCAATGCTGATTTCAGACTGATCTCAAAGCCAGAGACCCCCAGGTTGGTCTGAGCCTCTCCTGTGGTGCAGGGCAGTGCAGGGGACCCTCCAGAGCTCTCTGCTGGAACGAGGCCACTCCAGGCTGTGGTGCTAGGAGGGTGAAGGCTGCACGGGAACGGCAGGACTTCAGCAGGATATCCCTGATGAGCCACTGAGGTATCTCTGGCTGTTCTCAGGACCTCTCTGGACTGGAACAATAAGGACTCAAACCCTCCAGTGTCATCAGGTGCCTCTGAAGCACATGAAGATGTGTTCTTCATTGACAGACCTATGGTATATTGGCTGGGAGACTGAGCCCAGGACACCCCTGTGCAACCTCCTCTGCAGCACGGTCAGCGTGGGTAGGTGCTGGGCACCCTCTTGTTGCGCTCTGTTCAGTCTCCAGGCTTTCCTTTCAAGTTACCTTTAGACTTCTCCATCCAATTATGCTCCTGATAGCCTCATCCAACATGCTGTAACGGGAATACAATGCTCTTGCCATCAGCCGTGGATCTGCAGATCCCTGATGTCTACTGTGCCCCTTGCCCATCAGAGGCAGATGCTTTGGCATCTGGTTTTTGGAGCTGCTGGAGGCTCTGAGCTGCAATGAGATGTGCTATTTGGGCTCTAGGTGTAGGTGAAGCAGATCACAGCAATTGTGATGGATTTTTGTGGCCTGGAGAGCAGAGCAGCCTCCCAGCCTGTCCTCACTCCCTGCACTGGTAGGACAAGGGAGCAAGCAAAGGGGCTGGTCACTTTGGGAGAGAGGCCATAATGAAGTAAGAAAAGTCTCCTTTCCAGTGTCTTGTTGAATTTTCAGAGTTTCGTTAACGGTTCTCCCTGAAGCAGGCAGGGACATTAGAGCCATCTTTAAAAGGGAAAAAATAGATGTTACCTGCTGTTATGCTTAACACAAAAAATGATGGATCCCAAAGACCCCTAATGTTCACTCTGGCCACTTTAAAGCCTCCGAGATGGCAATGTCATTAGCTGCACAGTAGGACAAGCATTATCACTGCTTTCCAGTTTCCCCAGTCAGTCATCCAAAACTGCAGAAGCACAAGGAGATGAGCCCAGGCAGGCATTTCTGTCACTGATCCAAGTAGTGAAAGACAGTGGGCACAACCGGCCGAGATGTGGGCTTTCCTTGTCCTGCTCTCATTGCCAGCTCAGAGCGTGAAGGACACCAGTGCTCTGTAGTCCGAAGAATTATTTCTGGTTTTTCCCAAATACAAAAAGCATTTCAGTTTTCCAACCGCAAATCACAATCATATTAAGGTCTGGTTTTCATCAGCACCTGCACAGGCTGGTTTGGAGGCTTGCAGGACCTAAACTAACTGGTTGCCTGGGAGAACGTACCCTGAAGTTTTGGGATCTGCCGTGCAGGAGTACAGTAAATATTTAAAGCTATCAGACTAAGGTTTCCAAAGGACTCTAAAGAGATTGATTTCCCCAAACCCCTGCTACTGCAAATGGAAATTTCATGCCAGCTTCCTTTCAGCCAGCATTTCCCAGAGGGTCTAAATGCAGATCTCAGATGTACTTGACGAAGTCGGGACTCGCAGTTCCCCCATCAGCCGCTGTGCCGAGAGCCCTCTCCTTAGCGGTAGTTGAAGTACACGGGCTGCTTGCAACGACATGCTGTTCTGCTCAGACATGCCATGCTGTAGTTTTTCCTGTGATTCAGGATGTCTGATCATGTTTTTCCTGTTGGCTTTTTTTTTTTTTTTTTTTTTTGACTGAGGGTTAAATGTGGCATCTCAAGCCAAGCTCAGAAGTGCCTGGATCTGAGGTAGGGCGAGGCTCCAGCTCTGTTTGGCATACTTGTGGGAGGCTCAGGCTGGGAGGATGCGCTTGGCAGTTGGGATTGCACCGCATGGTGGTAGAGTTCTTCTTGAGAGCCTCCACCTCCAGGCACAGCACCAAGTGGTGCACAACACCACAACCAGCACAATGCCAAGGCTCAGCCTGCTCCCAGTCAGTGGGCATCTGGCCCTGGAGCAAAGCCCAGCACAGCAATATGTGGCCCTGGTCCTTTCCTGCAGTGGCCACACAACCTCCATGACACCCCATCAATCCACACGCATCACGGTGATGTGGAGGGGGGTCTTGCTGCTGCTTTTTGGGGCCTCTTGCAGGGCTGCACCTTGGGTGGTGACAGCAGAAGTTTATGCTCTTGCTGCTGAGGATCCCTCTACCCTCATCTTGCGACATTCCCAGGCTTTAAGGGATGGCTGGTACATCCCAGGCAGTGGTCAGTCTGTCTGTCCAGCTCCCACCATTCCACTTCCCAGCAGGTCTCCAGCAAGTGAATGGTCTGTGACAAGAATTGGTAACTAGGCAGATGATGCACCAGGCACAAAGATTTGGAGAACCTAGGTGCTTTTCCTCACTTGAGCACTGACCTGGTGCCTGCGTTGCTGCTGGTATTTCCCTCCCGCTCTGGTTTGTCACATTCCTGCATGTCCCTGCCCAGACACTTTGTACTGTGTATAACTATGGTGGTTTTCCAGGTCTGGATGTTAACATCAGTGAGGAAGGACCTGATGTCAGGGCTTGCTGAGTGCATGCAGCAGGTGAGGACCAGAAGGAGAGACACCCTGGAGCCTTCAGGCGGCATCCCTAACCACCCACCTGGGGGCCAGGTCGCACCAGAGGATCACAATGCATGAACTACCACGTGGCTGTGGAAGGGGTGGGTGCCCCAGTGTGTGGGGCAGGCGGGGAGCACCGTGTGGGGGAGCACTGCGTAGGGCACCCTGACCAACTCAGCCTTAAGCCAAAGAAGCATGGGAATTTGGATCTCTACTTGTGATGATATCAATTGTTCCTCTCTCATGGCAGTGAACTTCAATAATACAGTCCTTTACCTCCTTGGATGCCAGAGCAGACAGGCACTGTTATCTTGGCATTGGTCATGAGGAAATGGGGGCAGAGAGAAGGTGCTGACTGGGTGGGGGCTGGTGCAAGGCTACAAGCAGCTCTCCTGTTTCTGGCTGGCACATGGGCCCTGCAGCCACTCGTTACAGACTCAGGAACGTTTCTCCAGCTCAGCCCAGAAATGCTAAAACAAGCTCTGCCTGTGCTTGCCCGAGGCCAAGCGTGTGCTTATGAGCAATCGCACACTGTGAAAGGCAAACTCTCTAGATTAAGGCCAGAGAGCACCGTCCCCAAACTGTGTCAGGGAGCACTGAAGCAGCGCTGGCTCCAAAGAAATATCGGGCAGGATGAAAAGAAGAAACGTAATAATGTCAATGCAAATTCGGGCTGAAATGATGTGAGTGAAATCCCCAAAGATGTGATGCCAAGAAAAATAAAACCCAACAGAACATCAGAAAACCAAATTGCAACAACTAACATAAGGGGGGGGAGAAGAAAAAGACTAATAATGAGGAACAGGCAGAAGAAAATGCAGGCAATTGGCAGAGGCGATTGGCATCAAACTGGGTGGTACAAATCCCAACACCAGCCAGTCACCAGGAAAAAAACCCAGAGGAGATGATGAGTGATGCGAGGCAGAACCAGGGCAGAGCGACTCTGCGCAGAGCAGAGATGGGGCCGCGTGGAGTCACAACGGGCTGGGAGTGACTTGCAAACCAAACAGTGATTCAAGGGCAGGAATAAACTCGTCTGAAGAGAAAAAGGTAAACTGCAAAGCAGAGTGATGTCATGCTGAGTGCAAACAGCCGGGGCTCCTGGAAACACAGCTGTTTGAGGTGGATTGACACTTAGTGACCAAGAAAGCCGAGCTGGGACGAGTGCTGAGGCCAGACCCCTGGCTTTGTGCACGCTGGGGCATTGTGAGTCCCAGGACAGGGCGTGTACCGTGCCTTTGCCATCGGGCTGCCAACCGCTGCAGCCACCTGAGGGAGCTCAGCTGCTCTGTTCTGCAGATGAAGAAACTGAGGCATGGGGAGGGCAGGCAGCATGACTTTCAGGTGCCTCCTTGATGTTCTCCCAACCCTGCTGTCATCCTGGGGCCAGGGTGGGAGCGGGAGCATCACCCAAATGCACCCCTAATGTCCCTGTCCCATCCTTGTCACCCCGCTCTCTCAACTCTCCTTGAAACCAGCACTTGTCTCTTACTACAACTGAAAAGCAAATTATAGAGCAAACCTTGATTTCTGCATTTGCCCCAATAAAAAGCATCAGTGAGCGCCTGGCCCGAGGTCAGGCAGTGCTGGGAAGGTGGGAAGGGCAGCAAGGATGCCAGAACCGGCTCCAGCCACTCCTTCCCGCAGTGCCCATGCGTTCAGGCAGCCCTCCCCAGCACAAAGCCCTCGATGTTAAATTCATGCTGCATGCCTTACAATAAATGGAGCTGCAGAGACAATAGCAACCCTGGTACATTTAGTACATAAATAACTTTAAAATATCAGTATTGTGGAAGGGAGATCTCTGTCATTTTACTGCAGTACTTTTCCATCAATGCCATGTGCTGCCTGTCCCCCATTTTGTGGTGGGACAGGGAGGGTTGTGCGGGCAGGAGTGAGGCAGAGCTTGCACAGGTAGGGCCAGGCTGTTTGTGTGAAATTGGGCCAGCCAGGGAGGACACGACTTCATCTTCCAACAGCTTCGTCCAGCACCTGAGTCTATGCTGGGTTACTTTTGCTCCATCACTCTGTAGTGAGATGGGGAGAAACTCTCACCCCACCACTGAGAGGGAATGTGGACTTTAGTGAGACCTGGGCTCAAAGCAGCAAATATACCAATTTTCTTTTTAATTTCATCAGGAAATCTTTGTTTTTAAAGGCTGAGTGGCAGTGTGAAAGCTGAGAAGTCACCTGGGAGGGATCTGACCCAATACGGCCAAAGCCCGAAGGAAGCCTCTCTTCTCTGTTTTCTTCCCACTCTCTCACCAGCCCATTCCTAGGGGCTCAGGGTCAAGGACACCCCAAAACCACCCTGCCCCCATTCCATCCCCTGCCTCTTGACTTCCTTGCATTTGGGACAGATTTAAAACAGTGCTAACAAAGCCATTAGTCATGTGGGGAACGTCACCCTGCAGTGGAATTCATCCCTCCTTTGTAATCCTTCCTGTAACCTCAGCTGGAGGATTATTTATATCCGGCATGAATTGTCCCCATCATGAAGTGAGGGCAGGCCACCATGCTCTGGAGAACACCTTGGCATGGGGGACGTTGTCTTCCATGGGGACATGTGATGGGGCCGGCTTGGGACTGGAACCCCCCTGAGCCAGCTCTTAGGTCAGGGGTCTTGGGCACCATGACTGAGCCCGCTGAGGTTCAGAGCTCCAGAGGGAAACCCCTCCATGCTGTCAGGCTTCCCAGAGCCCCAAACCCAGGTTGAAGGTGGGTTTGGGGACTGGGAGCTCTCAGCCCTGCCCAGGCTCACAGGCACTGGAACGTGCCGAAGGATTCCTCCAGCACTGGCACTGCCAGGTCCCCCCCACCGCATGCCATTTGGGGGCTGCTGCTGGGGTCCCTAGCCAGTACTGCCTCTCAGTGCCAGGAGTTTCATCCCCATGAGTCCCTTGGCACCCAAATGTGTTGCTCTTTAGGGCACCATAGGAGATGTAGCTGTTACACCAGCCAGGGAGGGGTCCGGTGGGGCAGCATTTAACAGCTAGAAATTACTTCCCTTCCCTTTAAATGTTGTGCATTGAAGCTTTTATACACCAGTGACTTCTTCAAATTAAAAAAAATAAGCGCAAGAAAAGGAATAAATATTAAAATGGTAAGAAGGCCATTTAGCCTCTCACAAACATCTATATCCTGGAGCAGTTTCTCAGTGAGCAATTTGTGTTTCATTACGAGGAAAGTGGACATGTGCTAGCAAAATCCATCCTTTGTTTATACCTCCAGTGACCAAGGCGCTAAGCAGCCTTCCTATCTTTTTACAGCAGCCTCCCAGCAAATCAACCCACTTCATGTCCCATTAAAGCCTTTAATCAGCCACCTCGGTGACTCGCAGCAGCTGAAACACAAACAAACCCTGCCAAGGTATTAAGAGGACCCAGCACCGGGATTTTGGGAGCAAATCCTGCATTCAGTGGGGTTTAGTGTGATGGAGGCCCCAGCAGTGTCTCAGTACTCTCGGGTGCCACCTCGCCTCTGCGTTCAGGGATGAAGAAGCTTCCCCCGAGCTCTCACCTGGCAAGATCGGAGGGCAGGTCGTCTGTGGAGCTGCACTGGGACCAGGTATGGAAGGGGCTGTGGATAAGCTGCCCCAGGAGCAAACCCTGCAGCACAGGGCTTAGCACGTCCCGCTGGTGCCAACTTGTAGGGATGGAGGTCAGGCATGAATGGGGAGTTTCACGGGGCCGCATCCCACAATGTTTTGTATCTGCCCTTCTCCGGGCTTTTTGGCTTCCCGATGGGGAAGTTAAGGCAGACAGCGATGGGACACAGCCCAAATCCTGCCCAAGCCCCAGCCACTACAGGGGAAGCAGGAACTTGACCCTATTTATCTTCTCCAGTGGGAATGGGAGAGGTGGGAGCAGCAGTGTGGCTGGTCCCCAAACCAACTTGGCTGGATTTGTCCCCTGTCAACACCCCAAGCCCAGCAAGGCAGCAGGTAAGCAAGTAAAAGGCAGCTCACACCAATGCTTTACGCCGGGATGTTTCCCAGAGCCCGGATCCTCAGCCCCAGCTGGGCAGTCTGGCTAGAGCCTGCGATAGAGGGACTGCCCACGTGCAGACACAGACCCTACGCGCAGCTACGGACCGGCGGAGGGGACAGCTGGGTTTAATCAGCCCTCCATGCTGAAGGATTAACAGCAGCAATCTTGTTTCCAGCCAACTTCCAGATGATACAACATAACAAGACATATAACAGCCTCTTGGAAAAAAGAAAGTTATAGTTCCCACAGCAACCGTAACTCAGCCATATTACACATATATATATATTAAGGCATAAATTTAACAACATATATTTTAATGCAAAATACCAGCAATACACACAGGGACAAATAACAGTGGTTGAGGGATACATAACATTTGGCTCTCCCCGCTTCCCGCTGCTTGAATCTCTGGCAGCAGCACAGCAAGGAAGATGAGGCCATTCTGGTTGTGAACCCTCTTCCTCTCGCTCTCACGTTTTGGCCCTGGGAGCAGCGCAGGGACACACACAGGGACATATAGGTGCTCACCTGTGTGCGCAGACATGGCGTGATGTATGGAAAAGCTATATAGCGTAATTTCATGGGGCACCCACAAACGTGCTTGGATGCGGCAAAGATTTCTCCTGTTGCTCATCAGGCTGAATGCAGAATGAGATCCTTTCAACAGATTTCTGGGTTTTTTTTCAACTATCTGGTGGAACTGCACAACGGGGATATAATTCTCTATTACATTTTATGAAATGGCTCAAACCCATGTCGTTTTAGCTCATTTTGCCAGCCGTCTTCTGGATGCCAGTAGCAAAGCATGCGCGGCGCTTTCCCTGCTAATGCCACACAGGTTGCTCCTGACGACTTGCAGGGGATAATTGCAGCTGCAGGAACAGAAAACATTGCGTGGGCAAGTACCGACCTGGTCGCTGCCTCTCCAAGTCCCTTGCAAACGGAGATCCCCTGCTCTGCTCCCCTGCAAATGGAGTCGTGTGGCCGGTGGGATTCGTCCTGCCCCCACCATCACTGATTTCCTTCCCAGCCACACGAAACCCATCCTGGAGGAAACAATTCCTGCTGGGGAAAGGCTATGGATTATTGCAGGTGATAAAAGTGCCTTGAGAGGCTCTGAGCACCAGGGTCCTGCTGTGGCACAGCTGTGCCCAGGGCTCCTGCTGCTGGGGCAGCGGGTGCTGAGGAGGCAGGAGCAGCCTCACTGGACACCTTCCCCCTTTGCTTGGGAGATGCATTCAAGTTGAGGCCTTTGCTCTTCGCTTGAGCTGTGGGGTGGCTTTGCCTTGTGCCTTGCCAGCCCTGCTCTGTGGGCATGGTCCCCAGGCTCGTCCTCTGTTCCGATCCATCACTGTGGCCTGGCCATCCCTGGGCTGTGGTGGGTGCCAGCAGCAGGCTGGCTCTGCTCACCTCCCTCAGGCCTCACGGATCTGCACCCCGTGGGGGTCCCTGAGTCAGGGAGATGACTGCTTCCTCTGCCTGTAGCATTTTATGCCTATATCTTAACTCTACATGGCTTTATATCATCTTGATATTGCAGTAACAGGAGCTGAACAAGTGGCTGCAGTTATGGCTGATGTTGCCTGAGTGTCTGTTGGTATAAGCACCTACATTTGCACTTAAATTAGTTTGCTTAATTGCATCATCCCCTATATGGCTGCATTATGGGGAGAGCTGGGCTGTGCTACCAGGCTTTCCTCCACTGCCATGTTCCCTCTCCTGAGATCCTGCAGGGAAGCAGAGCTGGGACCTCTGGAAGTCTGAATTCTACACTGCCTGATTTAAAATAAACTAAACTAAACACATATATATGTATGTGCACTGTTTACAAACCAATCCCAGCTAATCTCTCTATCTAGCTGGGGCTTTAAGATGTCCTTTCAGCAGGGATTTGCAGAGTTTGCTACAGTTATTTCCTAAGAATGCATTACCCAGCTTTTCAGATGAATAATGTAGGTCTTTGTTCAGCAAGTTACTTACAAATGTTGAACCTTAAACCACTGAAGTCAATGGATCTACTTGTGTACTTAAAAGTTAGGCACAGACTTAAGTGCTCCAGTAAATCAGGGCCTTATAGCCTAATCTGGCACTCCTAATAAGGTCTGCTGATATAAATAGCAAATGGTATTGACCCAGGGGTACGTTTGCCTTGGTCAGTGCTGCATCCTGCAAGACAAACACTGATGGTTACAGCAACAAAACCAAGTGTCTGTGTGGCTCCGCTCTGGGTGTCCTCGGCGGATACATGGCACAGCCCCCCTTCCAACAAATGCTTCTGGCCAAGGGTCTGTGCTTTGCAGTCCAGGGGTGCTTTCCATTTTAAACCCCCACTCTGAGGAGAGGAAGGTAGTCCCCTCCCTCCCTGGAGGTGATGGATACGTGCGCTGAGTGCCCTCTGAGGAGCAGCTGAGGTGACCTAAGGGTTTGCTGCTGCTGGGAAGGGGACGGGAAAGCCCGAGCACAAAGGCTTGAGCTGGGGCTGCCAGCTGCCCAGGGCCAGGAGCTGGCTGTCCCCAGGGTCCCCTGGGAGGTCCCTCTGTGCTGTGCACTGCTGCTCCTCCGCCACGGAGGAGGACGGGGCTCTCCAGGAAGGGTTTCAGTGCCAGAGCAGGGCAGACATGCTCCAGAGCCCTTTGGCAACGCTTGCAGGAGTTAAATCCAAGCTCTGTTCCCTGCAAAACCCCAGGGCAAGGGTGCCCTGGCAGGTGGATCCCCTCAGTCACCGCTGGCCCTGCTTTGGCTGGTGCTGGAGAAGTGGACCACTAGGCTCACTGTGGCGTGTGCGGAGCCATCCCAACCACACACGCAGCTTCACCCTGAAGGCTGAGCTGAATAAATGGGAAGTGCAATAGATCTCCCTTGGATGTTCCTGGCTCAGTGCCCTCCGTGGAGCCGGGGCTGCAGCTCTGCCCCAGTCAGCAGGAGCACTACGTGAAATACTTTGGTCTTGTCAAAAGTGATTGTTGATTATTTATTTATTTGTTTAGGCTTGTGTGTGTGCAGCACGTGTGCTACCAATGGGGTGGGACAGGCAGAGGGTCCCTTTGGAGCAGGAGGGACCCATCTCAGAGCAGAGCCCACAAGCACAGAACAGAGGCTATGTTTCGGCAGAGATCTAATTAGTGGTTCTAATTAGTCCTGATTTCCTTGTCACCTGCAGGTCTCCGCTACCACTTAGGCTGCATTGCAGACCTAAAACATCAAGGGGTACACGTGGGTGGGGGATCCCTCACAGCAAAAGCACATGAAGGTGGCACAACCCTCTTTACCTCCCTGTTTCCATGTTCCCCGCTCGTCCTGCCCAACTGCAGGGACACCAGCGGGTGCAGAGGAGCAGCAGTGAGGCAGAGGAGTGCTAATTAAACTCTTCCCCAACCTCCGCTGTGCTGGCAGGGAGCTACTCCAAGGGGAATAAAGAGTCATCGTAGAGTGGAAAAATGAGGGCATGGGGTAGAGGGGCAATAAGGCATAAAATCACAGCTGAACAAAAGAGGATGGAAAACACTCACAAGCTGTGAGCTTTGCTCTCTAATTTTTTCTTGCCTGAGCAGCCCTGGGAAGTGATGCTCCCAGGTCACATCAGCCCATCCTTCCTGGCACAGCTTGTCCCATACAAGAAGCAAGAGCCAAAGTCACATCTTTATCTCAGACCTGTTGGGAAGTGGCTGGGACAAGCAGTGTGGTGGTTGGGATGCCCTTTGGACAACACAGAGCAGGAGAAAGCAAAGCCAAGCTTAAAGCACATGAAACCATGGTTATCCTGGTGAAGAGGGAGTCACAGATGTGTTGCAAAGCAAAGGGAGAGTCTGTGCCCCCTTGGAGAGGTGGGTGGGCTCTGGCCATGGCACTGGGAGCCTGCAGACAAAAATCTTTACTCCCCATCATGGTCCCTTCCCTGCTCTTCAGAGAGGCTCGTACTTCCCATGATTGCTTGGACAAATTCTTGTGAGTGAGCCAGCAGCTCTCCTCTTGTCTCTTGTAATTACTGTCCCAGCATTCTCCTTGAGAGAGTCCATCTGCTACTCCTCCATCACCAGTCATCTTCCCATCTCCCTGGCTTAGCCCTTTCTCCAGAGAATGTGGCTAATTGTGCTGATGGTGCATCTCCCAAGGTCCTGAGCTTCTCGTTATGCTCAATCAGATCAAAGGCAGCTGCTCCATCGGCTGATGCACCAGCCACAATCTTGGGGGGCTCTGCTGGTCCACCATCCCCAGTCAAGAAATGAAAAGTCAGCCTGGTGTCCCTTGCTCTCAGCAATGGGAGCTGGTGACCCCACAAACCCTCGCCCCCATCTCTCCGTGCCTTGCATGGCTGTTGAGAGGACCAAGGCTCTGTCCATAGGGGAACCCCAGGACCTTTTCAGAAGTCATCTGGGGGGTGGGATGTCTTCAGAGAGGCAGGGGCTGGGTGAGGATGAGCAGCCTGTGGTGGATGTATGGGGACCACCCCAAAATGGGGCATTTGGGAGCACTGGAGTAACACTGGGCTCTGTTTGGGGTGAAGTAGCTGAAACAAAGAGTTTTGGAGTCAGAAACGAGATGCATTTTGGAGATTTTGGGGGCTCCCAGGAACAGCAGGGCCGGGCTTCGAGTCAATGCACCGGCAGCGGTGCGGGCAGGAAGCAGCACAGCACTCAGCTGCACGACGGTGCCCAGTGCTATTAGTCTCTTGCTTTTAATCAACAGCAAATGAGACTCTGGGGGCCTATTCTCTCACTGCAGGATACCAGAAACTTTCATTGAAGTCAATAGAAGTTACTTGTACCCTTAGGCAGAAGACTGTGGTCCTGGGAAGTTGCTAGGGAGCCGTGATTTATGCTGCGTGTCACAGACTCAACCAAAGCTAGCGCCTGCCTCTTGGTATAATTCAAAACTAAATGTACATTTATATAAAAAATACAGTAAAACCATCACTTTTTATTAAGGGAGGGCGTGCGATAAATTTTTACGTCAAAGCTTCCAGCAGCCAAAGATGAAAAGCATCTTCAGGAAAATCACTCGTTTGTATTTTTAAGGAATCGCATTAGAGCATTAAATGATCTGTAAAGGGTAAAACATCTTTTTTTTTCAGTGGTTCTGGTGCTGGCCAAGCTTTGAGCCACCACGGAGCAGGGCGGGGGGGGCATATAATCCCAGGCACAGACTGAGCCTGTTGAGGCTTTCTCTGCCCTGCAGCCCCATTCCCAACCTGTCCCCAGCCAGGCAAGACCGTCATTGTTTATTCATACTCCTAACATCCTCCTAAAAGCCCCTATAAAACTGATTTTTCTGTCTGTTAATCAAAATTATTGTCTACAAAAATATACATACACCTCCTCAAGAATTTATCCCAGAGCTTTAGCTGTGTACTTATATCCCCACGCCTGCATATGAGCCAGGTGCTGCCTGCGAGTCTCCTCCATCCAGCTTGCCCATGGCTTTCCTGGCATGTAAGTGGTCCCATGTGCCAAGCACTGTGTGCCGACTCCTTGCAGGCAGCCTCCAACCCCCTGGGCTGGGAAACCCGGCTCCTGGCTTTTGCTCCTGCACTCTCCTCCCAGTCCTGCTGTCCCTGCTTCATTCACCTGCATCCAGAAGCTCGTGTCGCTCTCCCCTCATGAAAGCATCTGCTGGCCCATCTGTGAGGCTTTGAGAAGGGCTTCGTGGGCTCTGTGAGGCCCTTCTGCTCCAGCTCCTGCCCTCCCCTCCCAAATCCCACACCACGACTTTGTGAGTGTATGCTGCAAATGAACAGTTTTTAAAGACAACTAAACACGTAACATCAGAAATTCTTAAATTGTTCCAAAGCCAGAAATAAAATCTACACCTGAACTCATGGAATTATTTCAGTGCAGCATTTCAGGTTTGAAACTGCTTGAGAGTTGGCAAGGATGGTTTAAGCATTTACAAGCTTCAAGGCTCACTGTATGAAGGAAAAAATAAAATGGTCAGGACAAAAAGAGATGAGCCATTTTGCAGACATTTGTCCCTTCTTTTAGCAGCATTTCAAGGACATCTGGCACCACCTGGGCTTGATCAGCTCAGCGAGTGCAGCAGCTCTGCAGAGGAGCTGCGGGACCTTCTGTACCAAGAAGATGCACTGCGAGGACACATCTGCAGCAGGGATCAGCCCCGGTGCAAGGAAACCCTTTGCAGTGAGCCCCAAATGCTCCCATTCATCCCAGCCTGGAATGTGCAGTGGCTGCATCTCCAGCAACTGGGTCCACCCACCAGAACCAGCCCAGCTGGGCCAGGAGAGGCTGGGGAGGGAGCCGATCTGCAAACCTCTGTGATATCTCTGTTATCCTCTGTGTAACCGTTCCCAGCAACATGCGCTTAATTCCCACGAAAGCTTTCAATTCATTATTGTATAAGAAGATTGGTTTTCACAAATGAGTAGGTTCTAAAAATGTCTGAGTGTACATAATCAGAGCCTTCTGAACTTAGCCAAGGTTGGACATAAAACAAATAAAGGTGTGTGGTTGCTTTGCTTGCATACATACTATATTTTTAAAAATGAATAATTCACAGAAAATTATCCCTGTTCCGCACAAGAAGGACTTGCAAAATTTGTGAAGTGCTCAATATTTTTTATGAAGTGTTTCTAACCCTCTCTCTCTTTTGTGAAGAAAAGCTTGGCAAGGGAGAATCTTACCTGTTCATAAATTAGCAGGCAAATTAAAGAGGATGTACAGTCTTATTTTTTTTTTCTCACGATGTCTAACACATGCTTTTAAAATGTCTGGGGGTGGTAGTGCTGCAATGGTGCACCAGGAGGGGAGATTTGGCTGCCAGGTGTGAGGCTGGGACCAGGAAAGCAGCAAACCTGGCTGTGCCCAACATGCCTTCATTGCATCGATCGCGTCCCTGCCCTGCATTTATAACAGCAAAAGAAGTGTTGCTATGTCATTAGCTGCTGAAGTGCTGACTGATAGAGCCTGGGAGCATGTACCAAGAGCAGGATCATTTTATATGTGGCCTAGATCCTATATTTTTCCTCTGACTTTTGCTCCCAGGCTCCATGACACTTGGCCTGGCCATGAGTAGCCCGGCTTTGGCAGCCCTTGCCCTCCAAATGTGCTCATGGGTTTCACACCATGTGGTCACCAGCACTACCAGTTGCAAAGCTCTGTTAATCGACATCTTCACCTCTCATTAAAAAGGGGAAGGAGGCTGGAAAAAGGAACCTCAATTAAAAGAGGTGAAAGTTAAAACATCAGGAAAAGCTTTTAATTGAAGGGCAGCCCTGCGGGGAAATGCAAAGGTGAGTCGCCAGTTTGGCAGTTTTACAGATAGTGATAATGTCACACTTTTTGGAGAAAGGAGAGGAAAAAAAAAAAACCTAGCTGGGGTGGTCAGGAGCTTTAAAGAAGTGCTGCTCCCCATCACAGCCTGGTCCCAGGGATGGGAGGGGACCCAGCACCTCCCTCCCTCTGGCCAGCACCAGCTCCTGGGGTGCAGCGGTGCTCCCCAGAGACGCCCAGCTCAGCCAGCACATACAGAAGCCCCATTTGCCCTGCTGAGTGTTTGAGTCTCCCCAGGCTATGGAAAAGTTTCCCCTATTTAACTCAAAATGTTAAGGAAAAATACAGTTTCCTATTAATCATCTTATGCGGTACTGGCACGGCAGCCCCAGCCAGTGTGCGGTGCCGGCCTGGATGCCGCCTTGGCAGCAGGGACCTGAGGGAGCAGGACCACTGCTACAGCCCTGCAGTTCTTCTTTCTTTCTTCTCCTCTTTCCACTCTTCCCTCTTTTATAATTCTAGCTGTGTTTTTCTGTTGCCCCCAAGTGAGGAGAGGTAACCAGCAGCAGCATTTTGCACAGAAATGTTTTCCACGTCTGCAGTTTATGATCTGGAGGAACAATTAAAGGAAGGTTTGAATCCCCCTTCTACATCCTTAGAGAAACCACCCGAAAATCTCCTTCCCTTTGCAAGCAGGGTGGGAATAACTCAGATAATTCAGTATTTTGCCACTGCAGGATTTTGGTGAGCTCAAATTTTTGCTTACAAGGTTTCACTGCTAATAATTCCTGGAGGGCTCTCAGCATTCGTGCTTTGACATCCCGGATCCCTGATTACTGCTCCCAGAAGATGTTGCCCTTTGCAGGACAGGGTTGCAATGGCTCTTAGTCACAAACAGAGCTCCCAGGAAGAGCAACATTTTCTGGTTTTAGGATACAGTCACCAGGGTTTAATTTCTCTGGTTACAAGCACATTGGCACTACCCTGTCCCTGTGCTCGCTCACTCGCTCACAGAGCACAAAGCCAGCATGGGCTCACTGGTGGAAAGCACCTCAAGGAGTACAAGGTATGGCTCAACCCCAGCTTAATCAGTCTCAAGAACATAAATACTCCCAGAGGAGGGAGTTACGGCCATGAAGGTCCTGCAGCTCTTGAGATTCACCTATGTTTTATCTCGGCTCTGAGTTAGTGGGAAGCATCAGCTGCCGTTCTCGTTAGAAAGATGCTTCTCTGAAGGGCACCTTGCAATGAGGAGGTGGAAACCTTGAAGCTGCTGAAATGGAGGGGGTGCTCCCTTTGGTAGCGCCTATGCCTGGGACTGAGTTGTCATTAATATCCTAAAGAATTGGTTTGCAGGCAGGAGTGTTAATAAAAACGTGACATTTTACCAATTTGATCCTGTACTGAAAACCACAAGACTGGTGGAGGATTGTGAAGAATAACAGTGAAATCACAGAAATCTCAGGGCAGGCTGGGAGCCAAACTGAATGCTGGACTTGTGGCAAGTCAAATTTTAAGTCATCTTTTCCCTAAAACCCTTTTCTAGATTTCAGCTCATTAAATCAAGGGAGGAGACCTCCACATCTGACCAAAACTAACCAGTCCAGTTTTAGTTCTCAAATTCTGTCTGGAACACGCTTACAATGATATGCTGAGGAACAACCTGCAGCTGGGGAGTTATTAGCAAAAATCATTTGTTGAGTAGTTTGGAACAGCAAATAAACTTAAGAAACTTCAGCACTTGGCTGATCACAGGGAAAAAGAAGAGAGAGAACTTGGTGCCTGAATTATTTGTGATGAGTTAATTATACCAGCAAATGATGATGGAAGATAGGAACAGCAGTCAAAATTTTCTGCCTTTCCACCTATGCAGTTTTCTTAGATCTACTCAAAATTAATGTGGTGTTCAATATCAGACCCTCTCAAAAGCCATGTGACTCTGAGCCTAAACATTTTTTGATTTACTATTCTGTTCAGTAGTACTGTGCCTTTTTTTTTTTTTTTTGATCTCTCCAAGATGTAAATCAGGTGGGAAGTGAAAGGCTTTGATAATCCAAGGTCCTGCTTCTGCAGGGGAGGTGACAACCCTCCCTAGATGACCCTAAACACTTCAAGATGGGACAGAGCCTAGAAATAATGCAGTCATATGAAAACAAAAGCAAAATGCAAAGCCCAGGAGGTGGTGGGAGAGGAAGATGAAGCACAAAGACCATGAGCTGAGAGCTCCTGGGGACATTTGGGGCTGGGAGGCGTGAAGCCAGGGGGAACATTTCCCATCAGAGCTGAGCTTGGTGATCCGAACCTCTCCACAGCCCTGAGCAGGTTTGTCCATGCCCAGCCCCTCGGGACTGGCACTGGGGGCATCTCTTCCCAGGTAATTGCAGGATTTACGCAGCTCTAATTTTCCATCCCACTAAAAACTGCAGAACTCCTGGGAAAGCGTCTTTCCCATGAGACTTCCCACTGAATCTTGCACATCCCAGAGGGCTGCAGAGCACCCAGCGAGCTCCAGTATGTGTAGGCTAAGCTAAATCCAGAAGCACACAGGGTATTCCCCATGGGGGTGCATTACCTGCTCTTGTGCACACAGCAGCTACCATTTGAGATGAGATGAAAACCCTGCTGGGATCAGCGCACCTTTAATTAATGGCAATTTTGCAGAAAATGCTGTATGTCCAATGACCCTATGAAGCATTGAGGCATGCTCTCTTGATCTGTTTTTTTATAATCACATGCACTGGGATTTATTGAGACATGCAGGCTGTGTTTTCTGAGCTTTAGGAGACTCTTTCTATTACAAATCCATGGATTTTTATGCATTTGGTAATGGATTGTTGATGGAATTTTATAACTAGAAAGAAGCCACTAGCGGGGACTCTTCAGGGCATTGCTCTTGGCACCTAAAGAAGAAAAAAACGGAGAGGAAAAAACTTAATGAAAATATATATTTGTATAAACAATCAATGAAGATCGCGTTTGTGTGTTAAACAACCACCTTGAAATTGGTCTGTCTCAAAGGACTGAGCAATTGCAGACTACCTTAGCATGAATGATTTATGACATTCATGAACTTGGCAACTGCATCAGTTTTCCTAAACCTGGCAGCAAACACCACCTGCATATTAAGTGAAGATTTATGATTTATAAAACTCACCTCATTATGCAGAGGAACATGAATTGTCTTATGTGTGCAGTCTATAACTCTCGGGACAGATGAAAAGGCAGCTATGACACACAATTTATGTGTTCTTGCTGCTGAAGCTGGTGAAGGAAAAACAGGGAGAATAACTAGGTCTTTGAGTCGGGTATCTTCAAAGCTGTCCACATCCCTCTCCCTCCCCCCAGCATGATGCTGTGGCTGAAATTGCCTGCTCTTCTATAGAAATAAAATTAAAAAAAAAAAAGCAAAAAAGCCTTGCAAAGATTATTGGTGGAGGTCATTTGAATCAATGTGCTAAATGATGTCCTCCCACCAAAAAACAGAGGAATAGGAAGCATCTGAGATGCTTCCATGGAAATAACATGCTTGGTGTTGAGCTCGTCACTCATATTTTTCCCCACCCTGTCCTTTTTCTGATGCAGGTTCCTGGCTTCAATGAGTGAAGATTTTTGGTCTTGAAAAGACCAAAACATGACATGTGGTTAGGTGTGGAGCTCATGTCCCCCAGAAAGGACTGAAGCAGAAAGCACGTGAGCTCAGGGTACAGCTGGTTTCCCAGTCAGGGGTCAGGGAAGCATTTGAGGGGCCTGGAAACAGACAACGTTGATGGACTGAAAAACGAGTGACATGACCCAAGGAGAAAACATGCCAGGGCACAATTTACCTCTGACCTACCATGTGAGTTTGAGTGAATCATGGTTCATATGTCTCGTTTCCTCATTTGCTTGAGAAAAAACAATGCCTGGAGAGCAGATGCTGGTACAGTTGGATAGGCGGTGCTGTTGGGGGCTGTCGGGGGTGCTGGAGCTCCCTGGTTACTGTTGAGAGCCGAAGAAATCCCAGCCCAGGGCTTCCCCTGTGTGTCCAGGGCTCCAGAGGACAGAGACATCCTCTCCTTCACCACCCCGGCCTGGGCAGGGCTCCCACAGACTAGACAGGGCATCTGTGCTGTCCCCAGGCTCCCAGATGCATGTGTCTGTGGAGCCACTGCTGCAGCGGGGCTGGAACCCCACGGGGACAGCAGCGCAGGGACGTCACTGCTGGGGGCTGAGGCGCAATGCCTGCTTGTCCTACCTACCCCAGGCTGCCCCGGGGTCTGGCCGGGGGGTCACAGGCAGGACACAGGGTGCAACGGGGACATCAGGCTCCCTCTGAGGCTCCTGGTATGCAGCAGAGCAGCCGTGGGCAGGTACATCGGATCCAGGCAGGCAGCACCTCCCCTGCGTCCTCGCCAGAGCTGTCTCCTTTTGACAGAGAGGATGTGACCTGCGAGCAGCAGTTTAGAGCTCAGTCGTCTGAGCTGGCCCCTCAGCCGTGCAGCGTGTTGCTAATTACACCCAAGGGTTTTGGCTTCTCTTGCAGGAGAAAAACATGTGCGAAGACTTTGGGTTTGTAATTAGCTGCAGTGCTACTTAAATCAATTTAAGCCGCCTCCATGTCTGGCCTGGCTGCTTGTGCTCAACTTGTGCTGCAGTTCTCTGTGCAGGGAATTGGCTTGGGGAAGTGAGCTGAGGAAAGCCAGCCAGGCGAAGGGGCAGAGAGCCCTCTGGCAACCTGGGCCCCCACAGCCCACCAGCTGAGCACCCCCAGGTAAGCAGGGGCTGTGGGAGCTCTCAGAGATCAAGATGAAGAGATTTTAGATGTGTACTACATCAGCGATGAAGGGGTTGGCTTGTGCCAAACATGTCTGTGCCCTGGCATGATGGTGGGGCTTGGCTGAGCAGGAAGGCTCAGCAGGAGGTGAGGAGCCGAGGCTGGAGGCAGTCAGGATGTGTTCTCCTGCTGCTGCTTGGGAGGGACACAATTCACTGTTTATTTTCTGCAGTAAAAGCCTGCATTGAAGCTCTTCAAAATATATTTTGGTGCTACTGGAAAGGAGGGAGTCAGGAATGTGAATGATTTTATGTTTTCCTCCCTCATTGTCTTATTGCCAAGGTAGCAGAGAACAGCATTTCTTGTCTAAGCACAAATCAGGAATTTTTCTCCTCCAAATGTTACCCTTTTGTTTCATGCCTGTCTCATGAGGCTGATTTCCGAATGAAATTGTTGGAACTGTATGTATTAAATAAATTGCAGGCTCTACCTGGGCCTGGTGTGTTGGCAGCAGCTGATCCAACAGAAGCTTCCTGGCACAGGCCCTGCCAGGCAAGGAAGAGTTTTTCTCTCCTGGCTCTGTATTCAGACAGTCAGCACAAAGCAAAGTGTGTTTGCACAGAGGAGCTGCACAAGGTTCACAGCATTGTAACTTACAAAGGAAAGGACATGTATCTAGAAAATAACAAAGGAAATAGCAAGTATATATCAATGGAGTGATTTGTATTGTTTTCAGCATAAAAAGCTGTATTCTTTTCCAAAAGACAAAGACGCTGCCTTGGGACTTACGTGCTGGCTGGGGAATTTTGCATCCTCGAAGCTGCATCAGGAATGTGAAGCAATGGTTCTTGGCTGGGTGGGTACAAAACCAGAGAGCAGGTTAAACTAGAACAGGTAAAAGGACAGCATGTAATGGCCACTGCGAGGAACTAGCTCAGAAGGAACAGTGTGGTTACACACACTCGTGATGGCCTGGAGGAGGGAGTACAGAGCACTCTAAGTTCCTCCGGCTGTAGATTTGGTGACTCTGCAAATACCAGAGAGGGCAAAAAGAGTGGAAAGGCTGGGAGGACAGGAGGCTAGTAGTGAGGGACAGACTCATGCCAGCAGAGACCTGTATGTCGCAGGACAGTGATCATGCCAAAGCCATTTAATGAGGGAGATATTAGGGAAGTAGAAATGGAGAAACAGGCTTGGGTCTCATGTTGGCATGCTGGAGGGTATGTGGGAGAGCAAATGAGACTATTCCGAGACACTGGGCAGAGCAGAGGATTGACATGTGCTGGAAAAGCCCACCGTGAGCCAAGAGGAGAGGGTGAATCCAGCCCTGCTCAGCAAAGGGCAGAGGGGAGACTGGTGTCAATGCACTTACATGAACTCATAACAGAGAGTCCCCAGGGCTTCCCCTGCCTTGAGGTCAGCTGGCTGAGTCCCGTCAGCCTTCCCACCCTGGCACAGCTTGGCTATGGGTGACCTTCAAGCCAGCCCATCCTCTCAGTAGGGCTGAGACCAGCCTTCAGAGCCACAGCATCCTTACCAAAATCAGTCTCTCTTTGTACTTCAGTCGCTTCAGATCAGGGTCAAAAAATCTACAGAGTAGAGCGTTTGGAAGTTTTCATTTGTAACACACTAATTGCCCTCATTATTATGGTTCCTGGAGGCATCTCAGATCCTTATTACGGCAGCTGCAATTGTATAGGGGCGAGATGTGGTTTTCTGCTCCCTCCGGTCGCCGGCATCCTCGGCTGAGTGACAGGTCTCTGCCACATGCACTGTAGGAAGAAGGTCTGGTGAGCTGCTGGCAGACTCACGGGCAGCCGTCACAACTGTCTTGTTGCTGGTTTGTTGCTTCTATGTTGCTTTCTGAATTATTTTGTGATGCTCTACAGGCTGATGCGTGTTGCCAGCCTCACTGGCATCATGGGGCTGAAACCAGGGAAGCCTGGAAGGCTGCTGTGGGGTTGACCAGCTCTGTGTTGAATGCCCACCCCAAATCCTCGTGTCCCTGCTGCAATGCCCCCAAGATGATTTACCCAGCCAAGCATCAGACTAGTGATTCATTACAACACTGGTACATAGGAGCTATTAAACACCCAAGCTGAAGAGAAACACCTGCATCCCTTCCTCCTCTGCAAATGGGGGGGCTTATTTTTGCCCTCTTCTCGTCACTCCAGCCCACCTTTCCCCCAGCCAGCCCTTCACTAAGCATCTGGGGATAACCCTGAATTCATATACGAGTTTCCCCTCCTGCATACTGAGCGTGGGGTAGACTTGGTTTGTGATTCACCCTGACTCAGGGTGCAGCCTGATGCCATGCTGTGTTTGATCCATCACTGCTTTTTCTATTAGACTCTGTTTTGGTGAGCAGCAAAGCAACTGAAGGGCAGCTGTTTTGGCAGCTACCTCAGCAAGCCTTTTCACACTGGGTCACCTAAAGTCATGCTGTCATCGCTCAGGGTATCTCCAATGCACCTAGGAGCCAAAGATCAGGAGCTGCCCTTAAATCTCTGCCCGTGGGAAATAATGAAGGTGGAGAAGCTAATACAGAGATCCCTGCAGGCCTTGTCACACTGCCAGCAGGCCCGGCCTGCCTCAGCACGAGCAGATGCCTTCAATGTGCTTCTTCCACTGAAAACTGTGTGTAACCTTGCATTTTTGCCATTTACAGTGACATCCTTCTGAGACAGATGCCTATGGAGCTGACAAATGCAGCCAAGTGGCTTGAGGCTTTGTATGAAAGGAGTTATAGCCCCACTCTGCTCCTGCAAGCATCAAGCAAATGCTTTGCTGCTGATCTCTGTGGGAGCGGGGACGGGACATCCACGTGGAGCCCTATGTTTGCAGCTGCCAAAGGGCTGCTTCGCTGCGAGACCGGTCTCTGCAGTGCTTCAAAGCAGCCTTGTGTCTGGCAACAGTTAACAGGGAGAAAATTAATTGGGTCCCCACAGGGCAGCTCCTTCACACTGTTTCTGTGTCACTGGGTTGTGGGCAGCTGGTACCTGGTCCTTGCTGCAGATTGTCCAAGAGGAATCATATCACCCTCCCTCCCTGGCAGTCCCTCACAGTTTTTTGCCTTTCCTTAGGAAGGCATAAGGGCAGGCTCAGGGGCCAGTCCTGCTTGATACAGAGCATCCTCTGGTCACTTGAAGCCAACAAGCTGGAAGCTGTGGCTCTCTTGCACGGGGAGAGCAGAAGGTGCAAAGGACACTGCAAGTGGTGAAGCTGAGGGCAACAACTAAGGGCAATCTGAAGCCCAAAGCTGTGACTCTCAGTGAGCATCTCTCATCTCAGGAGGGGAGACTGAACTTGCCTGCTGGTCTTTTACTGGGGACTTCTGGGGGTTCTGAGGGCCCTCAAAGCCTGCTGTTTGCTGTGCCTGGAAGGCAGACACGCAGGCACTGATACCTAAAGTCAGCCAGACACCGAGGTGCCCTGCCCACAGCTGCTGCACATCACATCTGTCTCCTTACAAGCAGCCGGAGGGGGGATTTTGCGAGCAGAATTTCCTCTTTTACCACCTCTGCAGAGACTGCTGAAACAGATTCGCCTGTTGCTTTGTCAGCAGCTGTCGAGCGACTCCTGTCAGGGCCCCGGGTGAAGGGCTTGTTTGCTACGGGATGGCACATCCTGCCTTTCTCCCCTCGGAGATGAGAGGAGAGCGGGAGGAGTGGTGCAGACAGAGCTCCCGGAGAGCCGCTTCTAAGTGCGTTAGTGTTTTAATTGCAGCCTTGCCAAAACTCGGGAGTTGTTAGTGATATGAATTAAGCTGTCATTCTCCAAGGCTTATGATTCACAGGAGCAGCCTGGAAGCAGCGCTAGCACGGCTGGCTGCTGCCCCTTTCTGGTGATGAGAGAGGGTGACACTCGTACGTACCCTCCTCCTACGTGGCTGGATTAGAGGTGGCCCATCCCAGGACTCCGTATTTACATACGCAAAGATGCCCTGGCGAGGAAGTCAGGTTTTTCTGAGCCACGCAGAAACACTCTGAGCGGTTATTCTGGGTGCACACTAATCCTGGCGCAGTTATATCGGCTGGTATTTCCCGGGCCCCAGCGATGGACCCGAACCCCACGGAATGAACCCGCTCACGCAGCAACAAGCAGCCGAGCCCTGCCTTTCCCTCCGCCTAACACAGGGACCCGTCCCAAACCCGCAGTGCTGGCGGGGACGAGCAGCCGCGGCCCACGCTGCTCCTCGGGAGAGCCGGTGCTGGGGAAACGATGAGCTTCCACGGGCAATCCAGGCATCCCCAGCGGGCGGGAAGGCGGCCTTTCGGGAAGCGGGGAGCGCGTTTGAGCCCGCGTTGGTGGAGCACCGGTGCTGGGCTCCACACTTCTAGCTTCCAGAGGGGTTTAGCTGAATGACTTTGGGGAAAAGTCATAAAACTGCCATAACTGGGGAAGAAATGAAGACACAGCGCAGAGAGAGAGACCTGCTGCGTGCCAAACTGGTACAGCCTTGCCTTCGGCCGTGCCCCCACCCTGTCTCTT
>NW_020799117.1:18832504-18858741 GCF_003259725.1 Athene cunicularia | reverse complement strand
GCGTGCCGGGGTCTGTTTTCAGGGAAGTTTATAGTGAGATTGCACAATTCCTCCCCCACCGTCTGAAAATGATAGCGGAGATGGGGCGGGACGGGACGGCGGTTTGTGAGCGGGCACGGGCGCCAGGCCCGGCAGCCCCGAGCAGGCCTCGGATCCAGACGCGGGGCCGGCCTGCTCCCTCCCGGCCCTTCACCCTTACCCGCGCACGGGGCGCGGCTAGGCCAGGTTCTCGAAGAATTAGTAAATATTTGTGTCTTGGTGTGGTCCTGCTTCTCTTTAAGATGTTTTATTTAAATCTCACTCTCAAAAAAAGGAGTAATGCTTTTGGGCTTCTCCAAGATACTGATTTGCATGCTCAAAGTTGCGGCCACTGCAAAACGTTTAAAGAGTCGCTGCAAAATCTCGACTGCAGATTCTTCGAGGGATGTAGGTCATTTGCTGCTGACCACACATAAAGCTTGGAGAAATGGAGTTAATGTTTATCTGCTGCTGTTCATTCAAAGCTGAAGGTTCAAAGTTAATTGCTGAAATGTCTTTTGCCTGATGGTGTATTTGTAGATTGTTTTGTGAGGGAAACAGCTTGGTTTTGGTAATAGAGATCAAGGTTATTTCAGATGAAGTGTAGTAGTTAGTTTCTGATGGTAATCTGAATCTTTCTCAAATTCTGCCTTAGCTTGCACTTAAATTTTTGAAAATAAAACATTGTAGAAGGACTGTGTTGCTTCTGAAGTTTACCTTTGAAAGTCTTGACTTGAAGATCCCTTAATGTTTAAAACTGAATTTTCATTAGAACATCTTCATTTTATAGACATTCTGGAATGGCCTCAGTCAAAATGTTCTCAGAGCAGCATCCAGCAGAAAATATGCGTAAGTATTTCCTTGTTTTTTCATGTTTGGCCGTTTGAGATTTGTATCTACTCTCTTCCAGAACTGATTATGGAGTCACAGGTAGACTGATGGAGTAAAGCCAGCAAGATAAAACCAGAACCTATGTGTGTAACTTTTCTGTGATTGTTTCTTCCTTTCTTTTGTTTTTTTCAGGGGAACTGTTCTTCCCCTGTTTTCCCACCAACAGTAGCATCAACAAAATGTGGATCATTGAGATTTGTTTGATTTAAAACAAACAAAATAAACCCAAACCAAAATATAAAACAAACAAAAAAATACCCCAAATGTTGATGGGACAAATTGTTTTACACTGGCATGCAACAAGAGTGATGCAGGGCTCCATTTCACTACAGATAAAGTTTATTTCAAATGGCTCATGCATTTTAATCACTTGTTTTTCTTGTTGGAAGATAATGGGTAGAGAGTAGCAGTTAGTTGTGTAACTTAGTCAGATGTTTTGTGGTTGATGCTGATTCAGGACACAGAATGGGAAATGTGTTTGTTTGTGTTAGGAAAACTGCCCAGTTCTGGTTAGCACAGAGAAACCGAGCACTTGCCCATTTCCAAGATCACCACTTTATGTTATTTGATGTGCAGTTAGAGTGACTTAGCACCTTGGAGAGAGAGGGTGATAGCCTGGGAATCAACATGGTCCTGCTCTGCCTTCAGGATGCTTTCTCCATCCCAGAACATGACTTTGTTTATAAGGTAAAGGTATGATACAGGAGTTCACTCTAGCCTTGAAAGGGGTAAGACACCCTTCCTACAAAGGAGGAGGTTCAGATTTGTCTTGTGTAAGAGCAACTTCCATTCCAGAATTAATTTGTTGCTCCTCAGGATCAAAAAGTTATCTCTGGCTCAGAGAACCCTGCGTAGGTTGAGTATTTTTTATCTTTGTGTATTCTTTGTGCTAAGCAATGATAAATAAACCAATTTACTATTAGCATTTTGTATCTGGATGGATGTTTTAAAACAAGTGTGAAGGTCAGAGGTAACCCAAAACAAGTCCTGTCTGTGTAGGGACAGAATTAGTTACGACTTTGCTTTATGTCAGAATCTTAAGAGATGTTGAGAATATATGTAGTATAGTTTATTCTGGGGAAGAATAATATTTTATACAGTTACTTAAACAAGTGAGGATTTGCCTATAAGTGATCTGATTGAACACAGAGGCATAAGGTTATATTCCTGTGTAAGAGTCAGAGAACACCTTAGGTCAGATTACAGTGTGTATTTGCTTCAGCATCTAGTGAAAAAACACTTTATCCTCTCTTCAGGATAGACAGGTTTTTTTTGCTGTTTAGTTATTTTCCTTTAGTGGTAATTTTATTTTTCTCATAATATGCTTTACAGCTCAGAAGCAATTAAAGGTGCCGTTATTGGAATTGATTTGGGTACAACAAACTCCTGCGTGGCAGTCATGGAAGGAAAACAAGCAAAAGTGAGTAAAAAATGAATGCCAGCTTGCAGTAACATTATTAGAAGTGGATGTCCAAACTAGCATTCTTGGAGGCAGTGCTTTTTGATGTCACCCTGTTACATTTTTTACACAGGTGCTGGAAAACTCCGAAGGCGCCAGGACAACCCCTTCAGTTGTGGCATTTACGGCGGATGGGGAGCGCTTGGTGGGAATGCCAGCAAAGCGGCAGGCGGTGACCAACCCACACAACACCTTCTACGCCACCAAGCGCCTCATCGGGCGGCGCTTTGACGACTCTGAAGTGAAGAAGGATATGTGAGTGAGGGTGGAGAGCAATTCCAGTACCAGCAGGAATGCAGAAAATACAACACTGTGTAGCATGACATTTTAAAATACAACCCTCTTTTGGCTGAAGTAGCTACGCCCTGATGTCTCAGGGTGTGATTGCTTATATTCTGGGGGCCAGACTGTATTTTGCTACATTAGTTGGTGATCATCCTAAGGTTTTTGGATAAGAATTAAAAAAGCCTTGCTGATGCTGTACAGAATGGTCAGCATCTACCAATGAAGGCTTTTCTCATTCTTGAGGGCGTTTATAATTAAATCTGTATGATCGTACCTAAGGCTTACGATTAAATGATGTAGCTGATTAAAAGCAGAAGTATATTTGAAATTCTGAGACTCCCTGGTTCTGAGGCTGATGTTGGCAAGTTCAGTATTTTTTGTCTAGAACTTGGGTATGTTCATCTGCTGATGCTAATTGTAGGGTTTTGTGCTGTATGCTGATACAGAAATTTGAGTGTGGAATACTTCTGTTTTTTAGTAAGAACGTTCCATTTAAAATTGTCCGTGCCTCCAACGGTGACGCCTGGGTAGAGGCTCATGGGAAACTCTATTCTCCAAGCCAGATTGGTGCCTTCGTACTAATGAAGATGAAGGAAACTGCAGGTTGGTACAGCTTGTGCAGTCTGTGCCCACAAGTGTGACCTTGGTGCTGGGTCATGACAAGGGGAGGGAGGGGAATCCTTGTATAGCAGGCCCTTATGTGGGGCAGGCTGTGGAAGGGTACAGTGGTGGGCAGTTAGAAGATCAGTGCCTCCCTCATTCTTGGAGCTTTGGTATTAGTGCATTATTTCAAATACACTCATACCAAAATTGAATAGGGATTGTGTTGATGCTCAGTTCGAATTGAATTGAATGCACGCTTACTCAGAAGGGGGAGCCCCTTTCCTTGTAAGCTGCAGTCCCTGTGCCTCCCTGGCTGCAGCTGAAGAGGGGCTGTGGCAGCCAGGCTTTTGAGGGGCTTTATTCTTACCTACTAGGTACATAGCAAGAAAGGGAGTGTTGAAGGGACCTGTTTTTTAGGCTGAATTAATAGCTTCTTAGCTGGTGGTGACTTTAAATCCCTACTAGGGGAAAATATCCATTGGCCTGGAGAAATATTTTTTTTCTTTTCAATTTCTAATGTGTTTTTACACTATAATACATAGAGCTAATAGTCAGTAGTAGTTTCCCACAGCCTTGTTTGGTAAAGGTGGTGCATCCAGTGATAAGTGTTTGGAGGCCAGAATTAAAGGTTGTTACTGAAGCTTCATCCAAAGCTGGTTTTTTTGGACACTTACTAAAGCTCTCCACCCAAGACTAAAATATGAGTATGTGGTATGTGATCATCTAAGTGTGATGAATCTGACTTACTCGTGAGGATGGTGTTCCTCTGCCTTGAGCAGGGGTCTGCATCCTGTAGGTCTGATGGCTTTTGGCCTGGATGCTACATGAATTCAACTATGGAACAATCTTTCTTTGCAGGCAGCACAGAATAATGCAGTGTGTAAAGTCTGGGCACTGCTAAAGCATAGGCATAAGTCCTATCTGCATTCTCACCACATCATGCACATTCTTATTTTTAGCAGTTCTGAATCTGCTTTTGATAACATCCTTCTTCTTTTTCAGAGAAGTTTATGACCTTAAATTAGGGTGCAATACATATTTTTCTTGACTTGCTGTCTCAAATGCTTATAAAGTTAAATACAGTATTTATACTGTATAAATGTTACCATCAGCAGGGTCTATAAACAGGATGAAAATGAGTCAGTTTTAAGTGCATCACATGTTGCACGCTCCAAAGAAATGGAAAACAACTTCAGTCTCAGACACTAAAACGGCAAATTAAGCTCTTGGATTAATTCTTACTCACTAGTGGCATCCAGGCAGTGATTGAATCATGGAGGTGCTTTGCTGTTCTGTCAGAAGTCCACAAACTATTCCATGAAGGACTTGATTTCTGCACAGCCCCCTCTGCATCTTCCCAGAAAGCAGCAAGTTCTTGAGCAGTGAGACTCTTCTATTCTTAGTTCAGGAAAATTATTTCAAACTACATAATAACTTTGTGGTGTTCTTATCTTCTAAGCGTAACTTTGTTTTGTCTTCTCTTTTTTTTTCCAGAAAATTACCTGGGACATTCAGCAAAGAATGCTGTGATCACAGTCCCTGCTTACTTCAATGATTCTCAGAGACAGGTATTCAAGCTGTAAGATTTTTTTTGGCTTATAAATTGCATTTAGTTTCAGTAGTCATCACTCTTCCTCTTTTTTCCTCAGGCTACAAAAGATGCTGGGCAGATTGCTGGCTTGAATGTTTTGAGGGTGATTAATGAACCAACCGCAGCTGCACTTGCCTATGGTCTGGACAAGTCTGAAGACAAAGTGTAAGCGCCTGTTCATAACACCTACCCTCTCTTAAAGAAGCATACTGTAATTTGCTTTGTAAATGCCTCTTCTGCTTTCGGTTTTTTAAAATTATTGGTTGGAATTCTGCCAAAATAGATTTACAGCTGTGAGTCAGTGCTATGTAATGTCACCCCTGTTCTGTGCCAGCCATATTTGTTAAAGAAAGTGAGTCCATAACTTGGAGCTACAACTTAATTACATTGACACTCAGCTTTGATAATTACCTTACTGGTAGCAGTGATGGGTGTGGCTAAGGACAGCTGGGTGAGAGGCTGTGGCTGCTGGTGCTGAACTGTAGCCCAAGAGACATGCTGAAGTTTGGTGCCTCATGTCCACAGCCTGCGTCTTCTTCCCTGACTGCGTTCAGCCTTCTGTCAAGGGTGGTTATATAAACCCAGGGGGGTGGTTACAGATTTTGTATTTGTGATGTAGATTATAGTGCTATGAAAGCCACACATTTTGAAAAATGTGTTTCATAATGGTTCTGGTGTCCCTGCCCTTGTCATTGGATGTGAGTGGGGGTTTTTTTTGAAGAAAGAAAAACTGCTCTCTGAAATAATGGACAAGGTTAAGCATTGTGTAGCACATTTTTCAGAGAAGATTTCCACATGGACTCAGAGTGCTCAAGAAATGTGCACGCTGTGCAATTTGTTTACTGTCTTTAGAGAGAAGCTTTTAAATTTTGTGGACAGTGACATGAATTCTTCACACTTCATCTCCTGAGGAGAGTGATTTTTGAGCCACACAATGTCTAGGAAGTAATGTTTTTCTGCATCTGTCCTTGTAGTATCGCAGTCTACGATTTGGGTGGTGGCACTTTTGATATTTCCATTTTGGAAATCCAGAAGGGAGTCTTTGAGGTGAAGTCCACCAATGGTGACACTTTCTTAGGTGGAGAAGATTTCGACCAGGCTTTGCTACAGTATATTGTTAAAGAGTTCAAGAGAGAGGTAAGGTATCTCATCAGAATTCAATCTTGTGTGACACTGTTTTTCCACCTTGCTTAACTTACAGAAGAATGGGAATTTCCTTAAATTGTTAGGACTTGGTTTGTAATCTATGGCACAGCTGAAATTTAAGAGTATTAAACATGTGTTAGCCTGGCTTCCAGTTCTTAAACTTGTTTTTTTGAGGTGGACTGTACCTCTTCTGGAAGACACAGACTGGCAGGACTTCTTTTTATCTCTAGTGTAACAGGACTACCCTATACATAGTCTGCTTACTTTTAATACTAAAAATCTGTGGTCTCATTGAACGTGTCAGCACAGATGCATATGAAACTGCAATGTCATTCCGTCTCCTTTGCTAATTCAGTCTTGCCTTTATATTCTGTGATGCAGCAGCTTTTCCAAGCTTTGATTTGTAACTTACTGTATCATCACTGCCAGAGCAGAGAGGGCTAGCAAATGTTTTTGAAATGCTAAATACATTTGCCAGAAGTGAGAGAGATGAGCAGAAGTGCACATATCAGCCTGTATCTCTACAAGCATTTTGCAGTCAAGAGTGATAGGAAGGTGAACTGCAGTGCAGAAGAGCTCTCCATGACTCCTGTGCAAAAGGTGAGTCTGTTAACCTGTATTGTTTGTTGCTTAGATGGGTGTGGACCTGACTAAAGACAACATGGCCCTTCAAAGGGTGAGAGAAGCATCAGAGAAGGCAAAGTGTGAGCTTTCATCATCTGTGCAGGTAGGTGGCTGGGTTCAGAGCAGTCCAGTAAAACATTGTAATATGCTGAGGTTTACATTACTTTTGTTAACAAAGCTCTATGAAATTGCTGCTTTTTTCTTGTGGCAGAGCAAGATTCTGTGTAACCAAATGGCATCACTTCAGCAAAGTCCTTGAGCAGGGTAGACTGTTTAGGAGCACACTTAGTTGTCAGAAGCCAGGAATATTAGTGGGTGCTTGGTTTTGCCTTTCTTCTGGCACCATGTTTTCTCATCTTGCAGGGAATGTGACCTTGTTCCCAACTTACATATTTCAGAAGTATGATGGGCAACAGGGAATTTAGCTACAGCTGGTACTGCTGGGTTACTGCAAGCACTTGCAGCTTTTTGCAAGCAGTTCCAAAACCTTGGTGCTGTTCATTCCACTGAAATGGCTAATTTATCTATTAAATAGTTTTTCTAAAGGATCTTTACTTATTCGCCTATAGAAGAGTTGTCTAGATAATGGGTGACATATACTCCCTTTCATTTTTCCATCTGCTTTGTATATTAATGCATTCAAGCATATCCTTTATTCCCTACTGAATAAGGAGCTGGAGAAGCAACGTTGGGGGTTTAATAGTCTTGCCTAAGTGAAATTAAGGTCCATTATATAGTAATTGAAATGGGGACTCTGCCATTTTCTAGGTTCTGAGTAACCGGGGGGGGGGGTTGATGGTGGTCTTTTTGTTGGCCAGTGGGGAGCTCATAGCAAGGAGTTTAGGCCAGTCACAATGGATGCATAGTTCTGCCAGAGACATAGCAGGCTCTGTTTTACTAGCTCAAGAGTTGGCAAATACAGTCTGTTTATACCAGAAGAAACTGAATTCCTTAACTCTTTAGCAGTGAAAGGAAGACAACTTGCTTTTGGCCCTATTTTCCCATAATATTTTTGACTGCTATTTATGAAGTGAATGCACACTTCTAGCCACTTGGGTTTAGTTCTTGTTGTATAAACTTAAATCTCTAGAACTTAAAGCATTCATGTTATATATTGCTTTGATTTGTAGTATCTTTTGATGTCAGCATGACTCAGCACTTGAACAAGATGGTTTCAGTATAAGATTTGCTTTAAAAATCCAGCATGCAAATTTGTAAGATCATTCATAAATAGCCATGAAAAGTGGGACTTATGGTCCCTTGCACAAATGAACTTTGTGTTAAATGGCAGTGGGCTGGCTGTTTAATATGAGTTGTTTGCATTTAGAAAACAGTCATGAGGTATTTCCTTCAAGTAGCTTACCTTGTATGAAATGTTAATCATATGGCAGAATCTTTCAGAACTCTGGGCTTTCTTTTCTGTTGTGCTAAAGGAAGAGGATTAAGGATGTCACTTCCAATGTTTCAGTTCTTACCTCCTGGCTATGATAGCAATTAAATTGTTTTTCTTAACAAGAAAAGACCTCAAAATGACACAATATTAAAATTGGAACTTAACTGATAACCATGAGGTGTGTAACAAAATAATTTTCCTCTCTCTCAACTGAAATGTCAAACATAGCAGTATGCCTACTGCCACTTAAAGACTGGGCTGCAGAGTGAACAGGCACATAGATGCTTCAGTACAGGCAGAACAGAACCTGTAACTTGATCTGAAACCTGTATGTAGCTGCCTTATTTTCCATTAATGTTTTTCACTCCGTGTCTGTTTCTGTGCTGCAGACTGATATTAACTTGCCATACCTTACTATGGATGCCTCTGGACCAAAGCACTTGAACATGAAGCTGAGTCGCTCGCAGTTTGAGGGCATTGTAGCTGATCTGATCAAGAGGACGGTAGCGCCATGCCAGAAGGCTATGCAGGATGCTGAAGTCAGCAAGAGCGACATTGGTGAAGTCATCCTTGTCGGTGGCATGACCAGAATGCCAAAGGTATGAGATAAGTTCCTGTTACAGGCGAAGCTGGCCCAGATACCCAGGGCTTTCTGTTAAGGGTGATCAGTAACAAAAAAGTTGGGAGTCTCATAACTTCAGAGCTCCAGCAGCTGAAGGCCGCAGGAGCAGAGCAGATGTGCTCAGTAGTCACATGAAAGCAGTGGCAAGGGACTCTTATCCTGTTCAGTTAGCTCAGCTTGGATCTGAGGGCTGTAACTGGGTTCCACTTTACAAAGATAAGTGGGAGGTATCAGGAGTTGAAAACTCGACTTTCCAACGTGGACCGAATGTAAGCAGCATTGTTCAGAGGTGATTCACAGGGTGATTTCTCTTGTTGTGGACTTCAGTGGCAATAACCTATCAGTAATCTTTGCCTTCCAGTGGATTTCCTTCCCTGTGTAGGGCGCTTACAGCTAGCTGTGAAGGAACTGCACAAGCAGAATGGCTCTGTTACCTGCTGGTTGTGTGTATTTGGCTTGTTTGAGGCTGGGTGTTGTCAAGGATATTTAATGGGCTGTTCCAAGCACTCATTACCTAATACCTGGCCCTTGTGTTCTGTGGTGATAAATACCAGCAGGTAACTTAGAAGCTTGCTCTGCTGACATGCACAGTCTTGCAGATAAGGCACTGTCTGCTGGTAATTTACTATTCTTGTTCATAGCAGGGCAGACTCCTGCTTAGCTCACCTGAAGTCAGAGCTGAACATGTATGTACTCTGCTCCCTTCAAGGGTACAGCTTGTACCTTTCTACAGAGATCATAAAAATCTCATTCCATAGGAATCAGTCTTGGACTGTTCGTTTGCTGTTAAGATTTGTGATTTGCAGGTCCTTTCTAAGACAGTATGTGGTTCTGCTTGGGACTGATTGGGGGCGGGGGGGGAGCGGAGGGTGTGGTGTTTTCTCCCTGTGTGAGATGAGCCTGCTGGTTGGGGGTGATAGTGGTGTGTGCAGAAGGTCCCAGGCAGGGGAGCAAGATAAACAGAAGCTGCTGCTCTGGCCAAAGCTCAAGTGGAGTAACTGTGCTGTACCTTCGCAAAGGCCGTGTTGTTCCACCTGGGTAAATGCTATGGTTAGCTACCTAGGAAGTGATGAAAAACACTTTTAGAAGGGGGAAGCCCTTCCTGAAACATTACGTGTCCTTTAGGGGTCAAGACAGTACTTAAATACTGATTTTTTTTTTTTTTTTTTTTTTTTTTTTTTTTTTTTTTTTTTTTTTTTTTTTTTTTTTTTTTTTTTTTTTTTTTTTTTTTTTTTTTTTGTATTTTTACTTTTTTACCCCTAATTATAACTCCCAGCATCTGTGGCTTTGAGCTTACACGGTGCTTTCCTGCATGGCTGTATTTACAGCTCTGGCATCGATGCTGGTATGTTACATGCAGCACACAGCCTCCTCTCGTGTATGTTGCTGGGTTTACTTCACCCTGCTAGGAGGGAACATGCTGCCTTTGGAGCACTCACGTGGCCAGTGTTCCAGGAAACATACAGTGGGTGGTTAGGAGTAATGTTTCTTTTGTACTGTAAAATATGCCTCCAGAGGGAAAGACTTGCACTTAATTATATGCTCATACATAAAGTGTCTTCCTTTGTAATGAACACTCCCAGCAGACATCTCTTGGCTTAAGTGCAGAGGAGTTGGACATGTGCTTACAGCACAGTTTTCCAGGCACATCATGCTCACCTGGGCGGATGTGTGCCAAGGCAGTGTACTCACTCGGAGAGGAGGAACCAAGTCCCACACCCTTCTCTTGCAAGGCAGAGGGGTGGACTCTGGGCTGTGCTCTGGTGCAGGTACTGTACTGTTTTCTAGTCTGGATACTTCAGCAGTAAATCTGTTGCCATCATGAGCACATCCTTCTGAAAGGGCGGAGCAGTGAAAAGCTAGTAAGGCAGCTCAGACTGTCAGCTGACATAGCAAATCTACTTCTGGGTAAAACAGCCTATTAAATAAAGAGTTTGAAAATACTGTACTTCAAACAGTTCAGACCTTTTCCTTTTTCCTTACTACACACAAACAAGATCAACTGCCCTGCTCTGGATTTTTCTTTTTACCTTCCCTGTGTTCTGCCTCCACAGTTGTACCATCCTTGACAGCTGTGTTGTGCCCAATGTTGGCTTGTCCTTGACTCCTGCTTGATAAGCATGGAGCTTTCCCTTCTGAATATGATTGGGCTACGTGAAAGGAGTGGTGAAGGTTGACTTGGAGCTGGCAGACTTAATTGCAAGAAAGCCTTCAGAGAAGGGGTTGTCTAGACTGAAGCAAGTGCATTGGAGAGGGTGTGTGAAAGACGGGGAATTAGAGAGCAGTCACAAATCTGAAACTTAGTATTCCTGTCATGCCACAGGGTTACACAGCAGCAGGAGCATGAAGATATAAACCTGTATCCAAGGCTGGCATGTTCTTGTAGCCACAGCACTGGGCAGTAATGGTTCACTCTGCATATGAGCTGTGCTTTCTCTCCATTCAGGTGCAGCAGACTGTACAGGATTTGTTTGGCCGTGCTCCTAGCAAAGCAGTTAATCCTGACGAAGCTGTTGCTATTGGTGCAGCTATTCAAGGTGGCGTGTTAGCTGGTGATGTTACTGATGTGCTGCTGCTGGATGTAACTCCCCTCTCCTTGGGGATTGAGACACTGGGAGGTGTCTTCACAAAGCTCATCAACAGAAATACTACCATACCGACTAAGAAGAGCCAGGTACAAATTGACTCTAGATGGGTGGGTCTTTTATGATGGTCTCAAACACCCAGTGAAGGCTACCCAAAGCATCCCAGTAGATAAGTCTTGTCTCCTCATCTGGCAAGTAAAAGCAGCGTAGAAATCGGGTTTAATGTCAGCCACTGAGTATCTGTTGATTTTTAGTGTGCCCAAGAGGGGAGGTAAGTTGGGTTAATGTGTGCCAAGATACCCCAGGATGTTTGTGGCCTGATCTGGATTGCAGTGCATGTGCTGTGATGTTAACTGTCAACACATCATTCTGAAGAAGAATTGTGTGGAGACTTTCTGTAACTGAGCACCACACCTGTCTGAGACCACTTTTCTTGGTTTGCATGCCTTGAAAGGGATTGAGTTTTTTCCTGTGGCTAAGGCCCTAGTAGACTTGGGTGTGATCCTTTCTTTCACTTTGTCTTGTCTGGGTTTGCTACTGTGTGCTCTTTCTGATAACATTTGTTCTGTCTGGGGCATGGTGTTGGGGCAGGAGCTGTGCTGCTTCAGAAGGAGATGTTCTGGGTCATGTGGCTGTCAGCCTGCTGCTGGCATGGCACTGCCAGTTTTAGTGTGCTCAGGTGCATTTAGGACAAGATGCTGGTGAGCATGGCTGTTGCTAGTCTTGGTGCCTTACTGTTTTGTTAGAGGAACAGGGGAACAACCAGCATTTAATGATTCTTTATCTTTTTGAAGTAGCTTCTCTTTATTCTTGTTTAGTCAGCTTGTAACTGCATCATTTCACGTGTTGCAGTTTACTGGCTATCCGGTAACCTTCTGTTCCTTTTTTCCACAGGTGTTTTCTACAGCTGCTGATGGGCAAACTCAAGTGGAGATTAAAGTATGCCAGGGAGAGAGAGAGATGGCTAGTGACAACAAACTTCTTGGCCAGTTCACATTGGTATGTTGGCTACTCAGTATTCATGACCTTAAACTTAACCTTCTTTGAGAGGTTTAAAACCTTCTCCATTTCAGTTGACCCCTGAAGGTAGTGTTGAGAAAGAGTCATCTTACAGAAGGTATTTGACCCTATTTGTAGTAAGAGCAGTTTATAAAGGAACAGCCTGATTCTGGGACAGCCTTTCAGTGGCAGGGGAGCAACCAACATTTGAGAAGGAGCTCGAAGTTTCTAAGCAGACTTCTGTGGCACAGGGGCTGCTGCAGCTTTAGGGCCTGGTCACCTAAAAGAGCTGCCTTCTGGGCACAGAGAGCTAAAAGAGCTCAGTAGTACCAGGCCTGTGCAGCAGATAACCTGAATGCTGGCCTTTACTCTGGTGTTGCAAAGACAAGTCTTGGAGCAGGCTCCATGATGCCTCTAGTCCCTAGGGCAACACATTTCAAGCTTTTTCTGTGGATGCCCATGGAACTGCCCTGCTTACTGGAGCATGGATGAGCTGCAGGGGTTCATGTGTGCAGCATGTGGTTGCCTAACCAGCTCCCTGCACAGAATTGTCTTGGTCTGTGCTGTCAAAGTGTGACACTGTTACAATTCTTTGTCCAAACTTGCTGTTCCTAGGAAGAGTCCCACTGAAAGGAAGGGCTCTGCCTTTCTCTTGTACTTTTGAAGGAAATTGTACTGCCTGCCACTCTCTTACGGTAGCCTCAGAGGTAGCCAGTGCAGTCGAGTTATGTCCAGAACTGAGGAAATAGAGCATCCTGCCATGTCCATGTCCATGGTGGCTTGTTTAGCAATAAAGCAGAAACCAAACTTGCATGCGACCTCTCATGGTTTCTGTGCACTTGTCCTGGGTAAAAATCTGTATCCTGTTAAATCTGTCAAAATACTAATTCACCACATGGTACCAAGAGGTATTTCGAGGACTTGGCTGTGAGGCTTAGGTAAGTGTTGAGGATTAGTTAAGGGTTGATTCAACTGACAGATCACCAAGATAACATGCCCAACAATGTACCCTGAGCTGATGGCCAAGCACTTCTCGTTCTCAGGTTGGGATTCCTCCGGCACCACGTGGAGTGCCCCAGATTGAGGTCACTTTTGACATTGATGCGAACGGCATCGTTCACGTGTCAGCCAAGGATAAAGGCACCGGGCGCGAACAGCAAAGTAAGTGCTCTGGGATGCTCCCTTGGGGCGAGGGGGAAAGGTGGAGCAGTGGTGGTGCCATAGCACATACAGCACTGAGGTGACTCCAGTGCTGCCTTGATGAGCATCCAACAGCCAAGGCGTGGGGACTGTGCAGCATCTTCCTTGATCAAGAGTAAGGATGACACAAGCAATCTGTTGCCAGTGCGGCATAGATGCAGTTGAAGTCATCAGCCTAAGTGCCTCCTCTGTAAAGAAGGGCAAACAGTTACTGCAAAATGAAGTAGGGAGAAGTGACAACTGACCTGTAGTGTCATTTTAAGGCCATAAAGTTTGTGTAAACACATAGCATTCCACCCTCTTTGTTAGCCTGCTGACAGACACTGGCAACAATGGATGCTTACTTCTTGCACATCATGTAGAGATGAAGCATCTGCCTATGCCAATGTCAAGGAAGCCCTCACTGGCAGGGTTTTACCATGTTCTAAGTAATTTTGCACTGTATGACAGTCCTTTCCTGGTCTTGCAGTCTGCTGTGATGGCCATAGCAGCATTTCAGCAGCTGTTTCCTGGGGTTTCCTGTATGTATCAGCCATGCCTCAGTCCCCAGAGAGCTGTTGGACATATAGGTTGGCTAACAGAGGGCTTGCAGGTGTTTGGAGCAGTGCTCCTGATGCTTTATAGGGGTGTCCTGTGTCACCAAGAGCTCAGAGCAGTGACATTGCACCCTGTGTTACCCTGAAGGGAGAGAAACTGGGGTTTGGGAATCCAGCATCTTGTAGAGTTGTTCTTGAGCTGTGCTCCTCCTTTGGGAGTGCCCACTGCTAACACACAGAGAGATTGCTGTCTGTTTGAGGCTGCCTGTGTGAAGGTGCCAGCTTTTAAGGGAGAAATCAAATTAGGAAGATTTTTGCAGAATCACAGGCATGTCATGTACAGCTGAACAGATCAGCCCTGTGCCAAGACCCTGTTTCGTTTCTAATTAACTCTGTTACAAAGGTCTCACAATTTAAGTATTCTGAAACAGCAGGTATTTTGTGAAACTACCTTGTTCATTTTCATCCATTTAGACTAGAAACATCTCTAAATGGCAGGAGGCTTGGGGACTTCAAGCTGTCAGTATATTTCTCTAATGCAGTGAAATGTTAGGCCTGGTGTTCTGGGGTAATTAATGACACAGTTGACATTTTCTGAAGCTCTGTTGTGGGCTCAGAAAATTAATTTGAAGCATTTACAGATTCCTCTGATATAAAATAGATCTCTTTTGTGCTGCTAACTGGAAAGCCACTATACTGCCCTTCAGTTGTTTCTTGGAGACAACCACTTACTTGAGCAATCAAATGTGTGCTCCAGTTAAGAAAAATACTGTTAACTGTTTGCAACTTGAAGGTATATGCTGGTCTTCACTGTACTGCTTGCCTTTTAATGAAGATTTGTTTCCAAAAGCACACTGCTTGTTCCTTTGACTTCCTTGTAGATTTCCCCTCTGTGGCCTTCAGCCTTCTAGCTCTGAGTAAATGTCTCCTGCTAATAGGCAACTAGAATTTTTAAGCTGCCTATCTGTATGCAAGCATGGTCCTAATTGTGAAGCTGAGCCCCTCATACCACGTCTGCATCCAAGGGACACGTGTGTCTGTTTAGAGTTCTGTATTGTGCTGCAGACAGATACTATGTAGAAAATTTACTATGAGGATCCTAACATACCTCTTTTTTTTAACTTTTCAAAATCCAGGATATTGGTCCTCTCTTTCCCAATGAAATTATGCTTTACTGCAGAACTAGCTTATGTCTGGGCTATAATTTTGGGCTTTTTTGCATAAATGGAGAAGAACAGAGAATCTTCAGGACCCTACCTGTAGAATCTTGTCATATTGTCTTATTCTGCTACCAGCCTGGGCTGCTTTCCAACAGTGAAAGGAATCTCTGCCCTGGTAAAATGAATCCTTCTGTTTAGATTTTTTTTTCAATTGGGTTTTTGCTGTTTTTTTCATTTTGTGTTTTTAACCTGCTGGAATGCCTCTTTGGTTTGGGGCCTTTGTGTCCTCATGTTTCCAGGAGTAACTGAAGAATAGTCAAAATGACTTGTAGACCAGTGGACAGGAAGTGTCTGGCAGGGCTGGGGAGCTCATAGATCTAAGATGTCAGGCTTTTATCTTGCCAGCATCATCACTGCCTCTTCAAAGACTGGCTGTCTTTGTACTACCCACGGGGTCTTCACAGGTGCAGAATCCCTGACCAAGGCTGCTGCTGTTGAGAGGGTTTGGGAAATAATACTCTCCTTTCCTCAAGGATGACAGCATGTTCATTATTAATGCTTCTTCTCTAATGCAGTTGTTATCCAGTCTTCTGGCGGCCTTAGCAAAGATGAAATTGAGAACATGGTGAAGAATGCAGAGAAATATGCAGAGGAAGACAGGCGAAGAAAGGTAATGTGATCATGATGGTGTCCTCACTAGTCACGTACCTGCTGGTTATTGCTGTTCTGGGCTCTTAACTGTGCCCACCTTTGAAGGAACTGCCAGTTTTGTCTGTGTGGTCTTGAGCTGTTTGCTTGTGCTGTTACCTGGAATATCTGCTTGCTTCCTTATATTCAGTTTACACTCCAGAGTTGCAAGAAGGTGTATGCAGAGGTGTTTGGGGTTTGGGTTTGGGTTGGGTAACTTGCCATGTGTGACTAGCATTGTAATTCCTCCCTGAAGAATTTCTGGGACACAGAGGCAACAATAAGCAAACTTGCCTACCTGTTACTCATGACAAACAGCTGTGCAACTCTGGTTATGCTTTTTGTCATCAGTGCTCTTTGCTGTTCACCTGCGTGTTATCTGGGCTGTTTATTTGAAGCTAGCCTGCTGCAGCTGGGTTCTCACAGTCATGTTCCATTTAAATGGAGGCAGTATGGGGGTATTTAACCTACTTTCTCTGGGTTTAATCTAAAGCTTAATTTATAGAACCTGCCAAGCAAAGCTGCATCTCAGCTTCTTCCTTCATAAGTGGGAAGTTGCTTTCCATAGTGCTTAAAGTCTCACTGTGGCATCTAGAATGCTACATGCATCTGAGCACAGTATTTGCCCTCAGCGCAGGTGAAGCCATCAGGAGGTGATAGAAAACCTCACCGACTTTGCCAGGAAAAAAATGACATTTGCCATGGTTGAGTGACTGAATCTGTGATATAAATAGGATCAGTGGTTGAAACTAATTGGTTTAATGAGGGTAGTACTAATGAATTACACTACTAAATATAGAGTGTTGATTTTCAAGCAGACGCAGTGCTGGTCTGCTCTGAGATGCAGGACCAGCGTATGTTTAGTGATTTGCTGAGACTGGCACACTGAATTGATTCACTTGGTGTTCTCTAGTCAGTAAAAACCTGTCTTGGGTGTTCAGGCAGTGCTGTAACATCTCACCCTCAGTAGCAAAGGGATCAGAAGAGGGCTGAAGGGGGAAATGCATAGAATAAATTAATGTGAAGCAGCGTTGCCTTGCCTCAGAACCTCTAAAGACCTTGGTCTGAGTCCCACCGTTTAAATAACGACGTCATTGCCATGGTGGTGGCCTAGTGTTTGAAGAGGCTGCACTGAAAACTTTTTCCTGTTGCCTTACTTTGACTGTGGATCTTAAATTGCTGAATAAGTTCCTCCCTGTTGTAGTCCTGAAGTGGGACTCATCTCTGTCCAGTGACCTATCAGATTAGGTTACTTTCTTAAGTAACGCTTCTCTTTACTTGACCTACATAACTGTAATTGTCAGAATTCCCTCATTACACCTTTCTGATCATGGTTTTATTGCCATGGAAGTATCATGAGTGTGTAAACAGTTATCACTCTGGTGGACTCAGCATCCTGCTGTGAACTTGGACAGCCCACTACGAGTGAAGATATAGTGTAGAAACAAAATTATTTTTCATCAGCTTTCCACTGTAAGTGGTTAGTCTCCTGAGAATATTATCACACCCTTGTTCAGGTAGGTTGTTCTTTCAGATGGAGAGGCAGGATGTTCTGGAGACTGTTGCTGGTGAAATGGTTCGTGTTGACACTGCAACTGAATTACATCTCAGCAACAGTACTGCTCCTCTGTACTTGCAGCCTACCTTGTCCTCTTGTCTTTGCAACAGTAATGTTAGGAATGGGCATTTCTTACCTAGCACAGAAGGGTTTTTCCACTGCTGAGATGTTAATAAGGGGACATGAGTAAAAAACCCCAGCATTTTAGTTGTCTCTAGTGCCCTTGTTGCTGAAGAGGCTTAAGAATACTTTCCAAAAGCTCTGTTGCTTTCCCGAGGAGCAGAGCAGAGCCCTATGCTGTCTCTGCAGTTGCTGGCTTTTTCAGTGGGCCAGCATTAGTTGCTTCTACTTCCAGGGAAGTGAGTTTGAGTGTGAAAGCGTGAGGACTGACTTGCATAGACTGCCTAGTGGACTTTCTGGTGTCAGAAGACATCTGGAAATGGTTTGCTTCCATTTCTTCTTGCTCCCTTGTCATTAAGGAAGGACCCTGGATGGGAACTAGAATGGAGTTTGGCAGTTTGGGGGAAGAGATGCCAGCTGCTAGTTCATAAGTGCACAGCTGGTGTCACCAGGGCTGTATGCTCTAAGTGCTTACGAGCTCTCTTACCCAGGAACGTGTGGAAGCTGTAAACATGGCTGAAGGCATCATCCATGATACAGAGTCTAAGATGGAGGAGTTCAAGGATCAGCTGCCAGCAGATGAGGTAGGTAGTTTCTGATCCCATAACAGTAAAGGAGGGTAAGATTTATTAAGAAATCTTTGCTCAATTTCTCACTTAACTTGTAGCTGGCTCTGGCCAGTGGCACCAACTCTGTGTGTGTTTCCATGCTGTAGCAAGATGGTACAGTCATCAACTCTTCTGGGTTTTGCACTTGATTGAGTGGGATGATGGGAGGATGTAAGGACATACTTAGAAGAACATGGCTTGGATAATAGCAAATATCCTATTTCAAAGTGTGAGTTCAGTGTCACTGAAGATCTGAGAGACTGGGAAGCTCTTAATGAAAGGCTTCTGCATAAATTATGCCCTTGACTTGGCCTTGCAGTGATTTGATAAGAACTGTACTGCGGCCTGTGTGAGAGCAGAGTTTTGCTCAAAAGTGAGAGATTATGAACAGTGCCTACCAGTGTATTAGCAGAGGGACAAAGGCAAAGCTGCTGTGCAGTCCCAGCAGTACATGAACAGCACCCAAGAACTTGGGAAGTAATGAAAATTACTGTACCTGCTGAACTCCCATTTTTCTTCTGTATTTGGAGTGAAGTGGATATTTAGTATCAAAAGAGTGCTTTTCATACCACTCTAAATGATGGCTTAATTTCTGCATTATGGATTTCAAAAGCCAAGTTTAAAATGGATTCAACAGTCTTCGGTTTAACAACTCTCAGAAGCAGAATAAAAGAGCTCCTAGGGGCTCTGAGAGATGTTTGAGGGAACAAGATTATAATTGATTGGTAAGTAGCCTCTGATCAGTTTAAATGCTGGTTTTCAGCCCAGCTCCTCTCTCTAGGATGGATATTGGCTGACTCTGTGTTTGGGATTATGATCACTGGAGTTTTCTCTCACAGGAGCAGAGAGCCTAAATCCCTGTTGCCTGCAGGGACTGTTCCATGTCACTTTTTCAGGGTGGAATACCAAAGGAAAGAGGGTAGTAGTGCTTGGAAGAAGCTGTTTGGGTGGAGGTGTGGCCTGACACGGGTGGTGTTGGTCACCTCTCCTTCCTGCAGGTCTGAATGAGGACTCTGCCCGCAGAGGCTGCTGAGCCCATGTTGCTGGCGCAGCTGTCCCCCAGCAACCTCTCTCTGCTGGGCCTGCCAGTCTGACAGAGAAATGCCAGACTGTGTGGAGGGTTTGACAGATGGCTACAGGGGCTGCGATGAGACCGCATTGCTTTGGTTTGCCTCTCTGTTCCTTCTCCCACGTGCAACAAAAGGATTAAACAGAGTGGTGAACAGCCTTACTTGTTGGCTTTCTGACAGTGCTTTAAATATAGATGAAAACCAGCTTTGTTTTCCCTTTACCTTGGCTCCTGAGGTGACTGACTCAGTGGTGAGGTGTGCCAGGGAGAGCAGCTCTCCATCCTTGGCGGGCTTTTGAGTCTCTGCAGGGCTTTCTGTCCTTGGCGCCTCTGCTGAGACTGCAAACAAGGGGACCAATTAATGCCAATTGTGGCATGTTTAGTGAAGTGGACAGGTGCCCATTGGGAGCGGAGCACAGTCCTGGTCCCTGCAGACTGTGTGGCTCAGTATGAGACTTAACTTCATGGCTTCTGGCAAAAAAGCGGTAGTTTTGCTGTGGCCAATATGTGGGTTAAATGACAGCAATGAGACTTAGTGAACAAATTGCAGGATTTCATCATGTTTGTTTGTGACTTACTTGCAGTGCAACAAATTGAAGGAAGAAATTGCTAAAATGAGGGAACTTCTGGCTCGTAAAGATACTGAAACAGGAGAAAACATCAGACAGGCAGCAACCAGCCTGCAGCAGGCTTCCCTGAAGCTCTTTGAAATGGCATACAAGAAGGTAGGTTGACAGTCATTTCCATTTGACAGCCCTCAGATGGGAAGGGGTGAGTCAGGACACCAGATGTGTAGGTAAGAGCTGTGCTTGGAGGTAGCACTGAGTCTCAGTGCAGCTCCCTCTGAGTGACACTTGCTGAAGGAGCAGCTGTAGAAGATTGGGTAAAGTAGAAGGCCTGGAATTTTTGCCATCCTGCCTTAGGTAGCCTTCCTCCCAGGCTGTGTGTTACGTTTCTGAACGGCACCACGTGGGAAAGTGCTGGAAGCTCATACTAAGGAGCATCAAGAGCATGAACAGGGCTTTCTGCTAGGTGTGTAGAGTGCCTAAAGCAGTGAAGTAACGTCTGGACTTACTTTAGATATGATTGTAAAACAGGCTTCCTGTTCAGTCTGCCTAAAATCAGTGGGGCTGTTGGGACTTTCTTCCCAGTCTCCTTCCCAGTGAAAGGTCCACCCATTCAAGCCTTGGCAGTTGTGGAAGCCTCCCAGCGTGGAAGTGGCACTCTCTGCCCAGGTGACCTTGATGGTGCTAAGCTCTCCTTACTGTGGAAAGCTGCTTTTCCGTTGTCAGGCTGAAAAGGTTCAGTGCTGCAATGTAAGCTTATTACACGCACTGGGAAACCGTAAATAATGGGAAAATTCCTCCCTCTTAGTAGCCATCATGCAGTGATGAAGATTGTTTCCATTCTCCAGTGAACAATTACCTTGTTCACTGAGGGAAGGGTTTCTTCAGTCTACAGCCAACCTAAGCAGCTAGCTAGGAAAAAAATGTAACAACAAAATGCTTCTCACAGGCTACAACTAATAAGACAACTCTTTCACAGATGGCCTCCGAGCGAGAGGGTTCTGGAAGTCCAGGAGATCAGAAGGAAGAGAAGCAATAAGAAGTCACTGTTTGACTAGAGTATGAAGAAGAGGTGGATTTTTCTTGATGCTTGGGAGAGAAAGAACCTTCCTGAGCAGCAGTGGGCAGAATTCAGACTTACTGTGTTTTTGCAGTATTCTATATATAAAATTCTTTAATGTATAAACTTAGTGATGTGTCTGCTAGATAAATTGTCACTTGATGGAAGTTAATTCATGCCAGACAAAGACCTAAGTGTTTGGCCCCGTGGTATTTGACTGAGGCACCTGGGGACTCGCTGATCATTTATTTCTGATACTTGACACAATGGTGTACTAAATCTGATATCAAAGTTTGGAAACTGTGTCGCTAAATCGCAGGGTGGAGATGGAAGTCCTGCTGGAACTGGGAGGAGAGTAACACCTGTATGGGCCCTCCTTGCAGATCTGAGTGCTTGTGAGCAGGTATGAGGCCTGTGAGCAGCAGTGACAAGGCTGGTTATATTGCTGGAGAGCATCCTAATCTGCAGCTGCGTTAGGACCCTTGTTCTGAAGGAGAGGGGTTACTTCAAATTTAGCTGTAACATTATTTCTCATGAAAGAGGCTATGTGGAAGTTAAATATTTTTCTTGACTGAGCCTTCTGCTCCATCCTGTGTCTGTTCTCTGCTTATGGTAAAACAATTTCCTTAATAAAACTGTTATTGGATCCATTCTGGATTTTTTTAAAATAAAAGCTGGAAAGAGTCCAACATGGAGTTCTTGGTCTCCTGGCCTTTGATGGAGAACATGAGCATGTTAACTGCCTTTGAGAGCTCCTGGCAGGGGAGCAGTCAGCCAGCTGTGGTGGCAGCAGCTTTCTGGGATTTGTTCTTCATTCACATGCAGAAAGAAGGTGTCGGTATCCAGAAGGTACCCGTCCCTTGGGAGAGTCACTGCTGTGCTCACACAAGGTGCTGGGAAGTCCTTCTGTGATCTGCAGCAGCAGCGGGACTTCACCTTCAGGCACGGCTGGGGCCCAACCTTTGCAAACAGGTTCCTGCTTCAAGCAACCACGTCTTCCAAGGTGGTGCAGTCTTGCTACAGTACATTCCTTTGTTTCTCCTTTCCTATTTTATTTTGTCTATTTAGTTTCCTAAATAAGCTATGGGAGAAGGCTACACATCCTGATGCTGTGAATGTTTTAAGTTAGGGACTGGAAGGGCTGGTGACACTCCTTCAGACACTGAGCTCTGCGGTAGTCTCAGCGAGGAGGCCTGAAGCAGCTTCCGCTCCAGAGTAAATCAGATTAGCCCCTTGAAGTGGACAGAGGAGAGGGGGAAAAAAGCTTTATGGAGAGTAGTGAGTGATCTGTTAAGTGAGAGGGAGCTTGAAGCATTTTGGCCTGGGTGTAGAAGGTGGTGAGGAAGGGACCTGGTGCAGCCACAGGTACCCAGCCAGCAGGATGCTGGGTGTGCCATGGTGGGGGAGGCAAGTGTGCAGGGGGCTCTTAATAGCCATTTGGAGTGTTAAGCTGTCTTATTCCAGGTGGGCTGGGGATTTCCAGCCCAAAATTCAGTGCGTTTCTTCAGCAGGGGAATGAGTGGGGTCCCGGGCTCCTGACTGCTGCAGCTGTCTGAGGCAGCTGGTGGCATGCAGTGCAGTGTGCCAGCCTCTGGGGCTTTCATCTGCCCAGTTGTGTGGATATGGGGCTTCCAGAAGCAGCCAAGCAGTTACAAATCCACTGTCTGTGGGTTCAGGTCCTGTCGTGTTGGGGTTTTTTTAAGTGGTAGAGCTTTTATTTGTCCCAGGCAGATCATGGCAAGCTGAGATGTACTGACACATACTTAGCTCGTGTGACCAGTGTGCTTCCCTGGAAGTTTTGAGGAACACACAGGGCTAAGGACGTGCACGTTTGCAGCAACTCCTGCTCCCAAGAGCCGTTTGTGCCATCCAGGTGTTAAACTGTGTGTGTCTTACATGTGAAGCTATGTGCTTTATTCCATTGCAGAGTAACCCTGCCCGGTGCTATACGTGGGGTTTGGTAATGGCAGGGAGCACTTGTCTGTGCCTCTCCTGAGAATATTCTCCTTTACAAAGCTTGATTACAGGTGACTTCTGTCCTGAAATTCCCTCTGCAGCTGCTCCTAACACAAGCAATCCTCTGTATAAAATAGTCTCAAAAAAGAGTTCTCTGGCAAAATGAGTTGGGTATTTCAGGTACTGAAAGGAAATATCCTGAAGTAAAAAGAGTTCAAAAAGCATTCTCCATGGAAGCTTTTCCTGCTGCTTCCCTGAAACTGCAGCCAGGCATTCCCTCGGCAGAGCCGGGGGAGCCCAGGGCTAGGCTGCTGCCCGCAGGGACTGTGTCTGCCTGCTCTTACCTCTGCTCTGGGCTTGTAGTGCCGTCAGGTGCATCAGCTCATGGCCTCCAGGGTCCTGAATCATTGATCAGGGTTGGCCTTTTCTTCTTCAATGAATTATTTTCCGTATCATGGTTTAAATACATCTTTCATTGATGTTCTTTATTTTTTAATGTTCTTAGCTCCTCCTTTATAAGTTAAATTATTGAATTAAGGAGGGAAAAGTGAAACTGGGTGATGTGTATCATGCTGAGAACAGTTTCTTGCTGTGAAAAACTGACAGGAAGGCAGATGCAGCACCTGGGTTGTTACTTCTCGTGAAAATGAGCAAATCCTGTCCTGAAGAGTTAACTGCTGCTGTCCCACTGCTGGGAGGGTGTTTGTCAGCACTGAGAGAAAGGGCATTTGGGCTTCATGGCCTCTGTGGAAAATGACACTGGGCAGATACTCAGGAACCCTATAGCCCCAGCAGTGCTGCAGCTCTGGAATGAATTACTGGTCTATATATGATAGTAAGTAAGAAAAGCTTTGCACGTATTCTGTGGGGGAAAAAGGTGACTGAGCGATGTTTGTGCTGCGTGTTTCCACCTGCATGCATCCTCTCACAGTGTCGTCTGCAGGTGGGAGCAGGTCCATGCAAAGCACAGCCTCCTTGGGCTCTGCAGCAGACTGTCCTAAAATAATAACAGTCAACAACACAAACAGAACTTGGATAGTAGATTCCAGCAGCACAGCTCCTGCCTGACTTTAGGGGAGAGAAGGCTGAGATTTCAGTCAGGTGCAGGGTATCTCCACTTCCCTGCAGTGGCTTCTTTTCCTTTCCCAAAAGCATTTCCCCCCCTGCTCAGGACAGCCACAGTGTGCCATGTTTGGGGAGCATGCCTGGTGAGGACGGGGACCTACTGTGTTGCCTGTACAGGCAGGAGATGCTCGGCTTCCTTGGGGATTGCAGTACTGCGCAGGAGGAAAGTGAGATAGAGTCTCTCCCCTTTCTCTGCAAGTCAGTGACTGCCAGCACACTGTGAAGGCACATCTCTTTTTTAAACTGCCTCTCCAAAGAGCGCAGCAGTATAGGGAAAAAGTTCTCTCAACTCAGTGTCTTTGCCCTCATTGCTGCTCTTGGCTCCCTCCTCGTTGCTGCGGAGCCGTGCTGGCTGCCAGAGACAGGCGCTGCTCGGCATCTGTGTCGGCCAGCCGGCGGGAGAGCTGTGGGGGGACTGACAGCAGCGTCTGTCGCGTTGGGAAGCCTGGAGGAGAAAGTGCCACGTCAAAGTGGGCGCATCAGGCTGGGAGGTGGTAACTGGGATGATCAGCAGGTGCTTTTTGGAGTAGAGTCCCTGGATTGAATGGGAAGGGCAGGATTGCCAAGGCAAGCACTGGCTAAGTTGTCGTCCACCTGCCCATCTGTGTACGCTGTCCCTGTTGTATCACGCACAGAAATTTCCATCTCAGCAGATCATCTAAAGCCAGGCATAATCCACCATCTTACTGTTCTGAGGAGGATTATAAAGGGCTGTGTGGAACCAGATGCACATGGAAAAAATACCTGTAAAGGTTGAAATTGATGCTTGCTCAGCCCCAGAAGAGAAACAGGACTTTAAATCCAACAAGGTAGTTCAGAAATTCACAGCATCTCCCCAGCATGACCCTGTTGATAGAAAAACTCAGCTTCAGGTGGGGTCCCAGATCAGTCTCTACTCAGGCAACCGTGCTGCCCAGCTGTGTCCCGTGCCCAGGACTTCAGTGCTGCTTTACCAGGGGGCTGCGCTGGGCCGGGGAGATGAGTGGCAGCACAGGAGGGAGAGGGGGCTGCAGTGGGTTCAGGCTGTGGAAGCACTTGCTGTCGTGGGAGCACAATCCCCTCACAGCATGGCACAGCACAGTACAGAGGCCAGGCTGCTCCCCGGCAGGGCAGGGCTGGTGACCAGGCTGATGGCAAATGCCAGAGATGGGATGTCCCAAGGAGGCAGACTGGGGCTGGAGAGACACCGTGGCCATGGAGCCCTCAGCATCACCTCCAGGGGGTCAGCAGGGAAGCAGTCCCCTGCTACCACTTAATAAAAGAAACAGGTAAATGGCTTCAGCATCATTCATCACTGCATTTCTAGCCAGTCCCATTTTGGGCTGTCTAGAGGCAGAACCAGCAGGTGCTTCCTGGGCCATGGCACTCCCAAACCCACTGCCAGGCATCTTCAGGGAAAAAAAAGGAAGGCTGTAGGTTGGCAAACCCAGGCCCAGGGCTGCAGCTCTGTTTAGATGCAGTTCTTAGCCATCTTCTCAGACGCGCAGAGAGGGGTTGGCTCCTCACAGCCCTGCTCTCCTTGTGAGCAGTGGCACAAGGGTAGACTCACCAGCTCATCACCAAGATATGCTCTCTGAGAGCCTGTGACTGCTGGGGCAAGTCACCTCAAATAACATAGATGATATGTTAATAGATAATAGATGAAGCCCCAGCCCACGGACACCACACTGGCACACAGGGAACCCTGCTCCCCGAGCAAAGCCACTGCTGTCCTGGAGAGGGGCTAGTGTGAGGCCCCCACTCACCCAGGACCCAGAGGGGGGTCTGCAGGAGGGTGCCCATGGCCAAGTAGGGCTGCGGGGCCAGGCTGTGGCTGTAGCGTGGAGCAGGGAGGCCCTCACCCAGGGATGCCAGGCAGCATGGTGCTTATCTTCCCTGTGCAGGACAGGGCTTCAGGGGCACAATTCCCCCAGTGGGACACCAACACCTCCATCCTGGTCTCCCAGGGTGGCATTTCTCCAGCCTCTCCTAAACCTCTGGCCAGTCCTGCTGCCCTTCTCCAGACATTCCCCATCTCATTGCTGCCTTCATTCAGCACACAGCTGAGCTGGGCCAAGACCTCTGTGGGCATCACATGTCGTTCCTGCCCTTGGCCACCCCTGGCAGCAATGACAGCAGAAAGGTGACATTTGCAGGGGAAGGAGAAACACGAGATAGCCGTGTAGCTCCATAAAATACCTCCATGTCCCTCCACCTCCTTTCCCCATTCCCCCTGCCCCGCCTGGCTTCCCCCCAACCACGCCCGCGGGCCAGGAGGGACTAGGCAATTCCTAAACGTGGGCTGCGGGCTTTGGCTGCGTGTGGGGCAGCGGCTGCCGCAGGGTCAGGGCACGGCGGGACGGAGGGAGCCCCCCGCCTGTGAGGGGGTGTTGCAGC
>NW_020799117.1:18826040-18832454 GCF_003259725.1 Athene cunicularia | reverse complement strand
CGCGGCTTGTCAGCTGTTTCCCCCCCACCCCCCTAAGCGGATGAGCTCCCTCCGGCCGCCCCTGCGGGGCTGTCACAGGTGTGTGTCCCTGCCCCGGCCCCGCAGCGCCGGGCGGAGGAGAGGGGATGCAGGGCCCGTGCTGGCTGCGGAGCTCCGCGTCGTCTCCAGCCTCGCCGTGCCCCCGGCTGCTCCGTGCCAGCTGGCACCGGAGAACGGCTGGATTATATCAGCTCCTCTGCCCCCCGTCCAGGCTTGGGCTCCTCCCAAGGGACCAGCTGGCTTGGGGAAGGCAGGACGGTAAGGGTAGGCAGGCAGGGGCTGAGGCAGCAGTTACTTTATTGTTTCCCTTATTGATACTTATTTGATCTTACTCCTTCACCTTCCAGTGAAAGTGCTTAGCTCCATTTCTGTAAAAGCAAGTGCTTCCAGAGTTTGGACAGAGTTAAATTTAAAGGCTCTGATCCCACCTATATGGTCTTTTCAATTTGATTTCTTTTTTTTCCACACCAGAAGTAAAATTGCTGGATGTTCTTACAGCCTGCCCCATGCCAAAGGTGATGTGGTGCCTTTTTCTGTGGGTAACTCAGCAGTGCCTTGTTGCATGGGTCAGAAAGCTGCTCAGGCTTGAGTAATTGTTAAGAACTATGGGTTCTGGAGCTCTAAAATAGCAGAGAAAGTGTGTGTCTCGGTATACAGCACAATAAAATAAAAATGAAGGGTGACTCCTTAGCCACCCTTGTGGCTCCAATTTCCATAGGCTCATCTGAACTACTGTTAATCTGGCTGGGGCAGCGATGGCATCATTCTCTGGCCACCCAAAAGGAAGGTTGCCTTTGGACAGCTCTCATAAGCCACTACCTTGTTCTTTCCTTAGTGCTGACATTCGTTCTTATATGTAGAGTAGGACAGAGAAATCTTTCAGCTGAAAACTAGCCTAGGCAGGAGGGGAAAGGGGGAGAACCCAAGCCACAGGTCTCCCTTAATATTTTTCATCTGACTTACAATGTGGCTGTGAAGGGATGGGGTGTGGGAAAGAGGTGTGGGGAACGAGGGTTTTCCTTCCCTGCAGCAGAGTGGACTTTGACTGCTGAAGCTGGTCATTCAGCTGTGCCTTTGCACGGCATTGACAGCGCGCGTTGTACTCGCAGGGAGGTCCCAGCAAGCACGGGAGTTCTTCTGCCATGAATTTGAAAGGACTTGGGGAACTATGGGTGTCTGCTGCAGCATGTGAAAACAGCTATTGGTCCTTGTACCAGTGCTGAGGGAGGCTGGGGTGTGTTTTGGAGATGTACAGTTAGCATTTTGGTTCTCCCTGATTCAGAATGTGGTAGCACAGGCATGCCTACCTTTAGCAGAAGCTATTATGTTGTTTGGAGTAGGTGAATGTTGCAGAGAGCAAGATTAAAACTGGTATTGGAGAGGTGAAGCTGAAGTACTAGCTTGGGGTGGGTGGCTGTTGGGGGTAAGGTCTTCTTGGGGCCACAGCCCAGGTGTCTTCCTTATCAGTGATCCCTGGTTATCTCTACTTCATGGTAAAGATGCTGCAAGCGCAATAAAATGCATGTAGGAGGTTTAGCTGAGCCCTCTGGATCCAACATATCTCCTAGATGTCGTGATACTGCTGTTCCTTAATTTAATATGTGTGCTAGCTGCTAAACCGCCACCTGACGAAAGCTGCTGACGCTAGCAATCCTTGCTGTAAGCAAGGTTATGCTGGTTATGTGTAAATGTGCATCGTGCTTCCAGGGAGTCCTAGCTAAAATTATCCTAGTCTGTTTGGGTCCAGTAAGAGGAAGAGATGCTGCAACTTTTGCCACCAGAAGCACAAGAGGTGTGAGGCAGTGAAACAGGCTTTTCCGGCCTTTGGGAGAGTCGCTTCCTCTTCCTGTGAAGTAGGAAGACCTGTTCTGGGGTGGATTAGGGGGCAAAGCCTAATAGGGCTATGTGGAGGGCCAGGGACTCCTTGGCGTCTCCACCTTCCCTTACTCATGCACTCCTAATAGCGACCCAGCAGCAGTGTCCCAGTTTTGTGTGCTGGTTGTTCCTGCAGTGGATCAAAGGGACGGGAAGTGGAGGAAGCCGGAGTTAGACATTCAGTTTGCATGTGGCAGTTGGGGCACCTCTGCTGCTAGCCAGCTATTTTGGTAAAATCTCAATGAAATCTGCAGAATGTTATCAGAATGTTAAGTGAGCGTGGGAGCCAGGAAATGCTTTTATCATGTCTGGGATAGGTGGGGTAAGTGGCAGTATTTGGTCAGAAAACCAAGGGCGATGATTAGAGCTTCAGCTTTACCAGAAGCTGATCTACTAGAGGCCAGTGAGGCTAATGCTGCCCTTCAAATTTTAAAGTAACATCCTAGCAAGAATGTTCTGTGTTATTTTTTTCCAGCCCTGCTTAGGAAAGCTCACTTTCTCACTGTCCTCCAGATAGCAAGAATCTGGCAAATCAAAACAATGAAAAATAATTTTTAAAACCCCAAAACCCTGTTTTTGCTGGCAGGGAGTAGGAGCTTTTGTCTCTATCTTGCTTCCTAAGACAGAAGTATCTGTTATCTCTTCCTGGCTCTTCCGATGTTGAGTTGCAAACTGTCTGATAGTGTACGAAGTTAATAAGTTGATCTTTCTGATTTGGTGAGAAGGGGAGGAGGAGTAGCTGGTATCTGCAGAGTATGTATGAGTGAGAGCAAATGGGGCCCGAGTTCTGTGCTACAGGCAATTAACCTTTCTAGCCAGAAGAGGATGAGGGTAAAAGGCTGGTGATAAGCAAGTTAAGCCCTTGTAAGAAGTCTATCCTTGTCATTCATCTCTGGTAGCTTGGAGTGGTCAGACTTTCATCAAGCATCTCTGCTTCTTCCCTACAAAGGGATTCTGCTTTCAGTCCACAGTTAGTTTCTGTAAAACAGAACCTTGGTGAAAGACAGTGCACCCCAGAAGTTGTGGCCATGTCTTTGCATGTGGATGTTGCAGCAGTTCAAGTAGAAGCAGGATTAGCCACTATGTTTTTCCCTTATGCTCTTTCTCTGGGCTTTTCTGCTGTTGCTTCGTGCAGTTTTCCAGTGTCAGTGTTAAACTGACAATCACTCTTTGTTCTTTTGGTCTTTGCAGTTCTGAATAGTTAGCAGAGCTATGGTCAGTTTTTTCTGCTAATCTAAGCTGTAAATGCTTGGCAAAATAAATTATCAGCAACGGCTAGCAGTCTCCTTGCAGGCTTAGGCTTGAGATGTCACATCTGAATCCTGTTTGGAAAACTTCTCAACCTCTTAGAAACGAGGGCTTTCTTCCTGCAAATGGCTTTGCTCAGAAACAGTTTACTAACACCTCTGCTGGGCAGATGGACTTCGTGACCCTGAGTGAGAGCGAAGCAGGTGCTGATGTAGGGTGTGGAGATGCATTACAATGGTAAAACCTTAAAGAATCTGCTTCCTTGAGACATCTCTCCTGCCTTGAACTTAAAGGCAGAGCTAGACTTCTCTTCAGAGCAGTAGCTCTGCTATGAGTTATTTTACTGAAACAGGGGTAAAGGCAGCAAAGAGAACTGTTTTTGAAGGCTCTGTCTGCAAGCACCACTAAGGTTGACAAACAGGATGTCAGAGAACATTTTTGCAAATTAAGTATTTTGGAAGGTGGGAACAGGGCATATGCAGGCTTCTAAGGAAGTGCAGAAACTCGGTCTGGACAAGTAACTTATTCTGGTTATAACTGGAAGAAATGTATCAAGGCAGGAGAATGGAGAAATGGCAAGAGAAGGGGAAGTCTTGCTGTCTCCAGAGCCATGGGAAAGCAAAGCAATGCAGTTTCCTGCTAGGGTTTGGATTTTGCCAAGTTGAGACTTCCATCTGCTATATGGAAGAAACCAAATGTGAGACAAATAAAAATTCACTAGGAAGTGCAGAGGCCTGAAAATGTGTGGGAATTCCTGCAAAGTGAAACACATACTAGTTCTGCTTGAGGGTGGAAAAACTGACCTATTGCTTAGACATAAATAGTTTGCCCAGCTTGTGTTGCAGAAGGTGTCATTTGCAGCTGGGCACTCCTGCCATCCATCTGGAGCCTTGCTGGTCCTGATGGAAAGGCCCAACTTTGGGATTAGCCTCAAGCTGCTGTTATTTCCCAGCCTGGTGCAACAGGAATGGGAGGCTGCTTGGGAGAAGGTGGGTGGTGGATCTTCTGTGCATCTCTGCACCTTGTTCTGGGGTGTCCCAGGATGGTCCCGCTTTTGTGACCAGGCAGGTTGGCAAGGCTGAGACAACATGGTGGTTCTGGAGAACAAGATGGTCTTGGCCTGTTCTACTGTTAGCATGGTGGGCCTTTCCAAAAGTGACCTGAAAGTGCACTTTCTTGTGAGTTAACACTTGCAGCTGTGAGTGCTGCAGCAGCACTAGCTGCCGGGATGCATTTAGGGAGTAACTGGAGTCAGTTGCAAGTAAATGTCCTGTACAGGCTTCCCTTGTTCCTGATTTCTTTTGAACTGGTGGTGCTGGGGTTATACTGTGCTGCATCAGTGAGCTGTTTCCTGAATTAGGCGGTGTGAATACTCAGTCAGTCCTGGGAACACCTGCAGCACTTGACTGTAGGTGCTTTGTTCTGCTGATAGCCCCATGCTGTACACTTTATTGGACTAAATTTGCAACCGTGCTAGAATAACTGTTGAACAGTTGAATGTGCTAAAACAGTTGATTCTTAACTCCGGTGTGAGTTCCTCTACTGCACCATATATGCATATAAGATACAGTACACCACATACACTGGTGTACTGTATCGTATGTGATTGTAACAATACCACTATGTCTATGCAAGTACCAGTATAACTATCTTGTCTTTAAGTGATGTCATACATCAGGAGGAGGATTTGGTGTGGTTTTTCATTGTTGTGACTGTTTTTTGGCCATGCTGCCAGAGATGTGTCAGTTCAGAGGCTCCCTGCCCTGCTCCCAGGATGCTAGCACATCTTTCTCTACCTTCTGTATTGGGATCTGTTTGTTGTTGTGGCTGTGGCTCGGGTCTGGGCTCAGGGGAGCAGTTTAACTGTTGATACAGGATCTGTTTCTGCAGAGCTGAAGCTTTCACCTTAGGACGTGGAGTATGATGGAGACCTTGAACCGGGCCTGGGTGAGCTGGTGGATCTGTGAAGGGCAGTGCTGTGGCAAGGTACTACTTGGCTTTCCAACTTGTGCTGTGTTAATTAGGTAGCAGTGCTGATATGTCTCATGCTAGTGCCAGTCATGGGATAGCCTTGAGGATCTCTCCACAGCAAGCTGATGTCTCTGGTGGACCTACCTTTGCTAAAAGTCTTTTGCTGGGATCTGGGCTGGGCCAGCCTTGGGGTGAACAGATGTCTCTTGCTCTGGGGGAATGTGAAGCTGATGAGTGGGGCAAGGACTGAGAGAGTAGCCTCTGTGGGGTGGCACACAGAATTGGAATTTACTGACAGTGAGTTTTCTGCTTTGGCTTTATGATCATCATTAAAGTGTGGAGGGTTTGGGGGAAGAGCTTATGATTTGAGTTCTTACCTAAGCCGAGTTGCTTCCTCGAAGTAGTGCTTTTTCAGCCTACTTGTCTTAAGGGTAGTTTCTAAAGGAGGTCATGTTTCTGTTAGAGGTAAGGGCTATAATATTAATACTGCCTTTTGCTTCTGGTAGTGTGAGAAGAAGGAGATGGCATTTGCAGAGAGGCCAGAATAGAAATAGTCCAGGGCAGAAGTGATACCTGAGGGCTCTGTGGCTGGTAATCATGTAGGATGTACTGCAGCTGCCTCCATGCTGTTTCCCTGCTTTGACTCTGAGTCTCTTCAGGCTGCCAGTCACCATAGTGCTGGGCTTAGAAGCTGAATATGGATTTCATGTGAGTGGGGCTGATCAGACCTCTCGGGACTAAGGCAGTGTCTCTTAAGAGCTTGTGTTTTGGTGGTGTTGAGGGTTGGTGGTCAGAGAAAGCTGCCCTCTCCCTGTGCAAGGTGGGAAGGCAGCCGGAGCTGGGGAGAGTGTCCAAAGGGTTGTTGACAATCTGCTGGTTGCCCCTGTCTAATTATTGTAAAACATTTCCTGGGCTTTTTCATCTGCCTGCTCTACCTGTTCCTTTTGAATTCTAGTAACAATTAGGAAGTGCTGTTTTGAGAGTACATGCTAGCAAGTGGCAGAAAATAATCTGATCAGGGAGAACAGTTACATGTCAAACAAGAACTACAGTAAGTGTTTTATAGCCCCTGGTAGTTCAGCAGCCTGATACCCTCTTTTACAACTGCGTGAATCATTAGCGAACAGTATGATTCATACACAGATCATCATTCACATAGAGCTAATGAATGAGCCCCTGACTGCTGAAGGAAGACGAATGATGTGGTAGAAGATGGGAATGAGCACCTCAAAAGAGGACAAACTTTTTTGGCTTTGTGGCAACTGGAATCCACCCCCCACC
>NW_020799117.1:18789744-18825990 GCF_003259725.1 Athene cunicularia | reverse complement strand
CCCAGCCCTTAGCTCCCTATTCCCACGTAGCTCTGAGGCATTAACATCTTAACAAGCAAATCTGGATTTGTTGCTTCAGTCCCTCAGTGTACATCTTGTACCCAACTGGCCCATTAGCATAATGCAACAAGTCTTTTAAACTTGGAGCATTAATAATTGGAGAGGGAGGAGGGAGAGCTGGGGAGCTGTGGCAAAACTGAGCCTCCCAGTGAGTCACAAATGTCTGAAGTGCAGAAATGTCTGTTCCACTTACCAGTAATTGGGCATCCGGGCTTTCTGCATGAGGTCAGATGCAGCCAATAAGGCCTATTCAAAACATGCCTATGCAATTATGTTTTGTGATGTGTTGCTTTTGATCCAAGGATTTCAGACTGGCATTGATTCACCTTCCCCGTGGGGTGTGCAGCATCCACTCATGCTGATTCAGTGCTCTTTGTCAGTACAGGATGAAGTCAGGATCTGCTCCTGGAGCTGCAGAACTGATTGGGGATCTGGGTGTTGGTGGTTGTCCAAGCGGCAGCCGCAGTGTCGGAGCTGGCTCCAGTTGGGGATGGGAGGAAGCTCGGAGCATGGAGCTGCTTATGTGGACCCCCATGCAGGTAGCACATGCTGGACTGATGGGCAAGGGTTCACTGTTACCTGCTACCTGTGCAGCCTTTGGACATGTGATACCTGGCCAAATCCTCTGTTATGTGGAGCAGTAGAGGTCTGTGACCTGATTCTTCTCTCACCTCCTCTCTGTCCCTGGGGAGTGATGCATGCTGAGCTCAGGAGGCAGATCTTGGCAGTGGTCCAGCGTCTGCTGAGGGGGGGAAAGCACTACCTTGCCTGACCCTTGGTGAGACACTAGCTGGTCTTGCCTTTGCTCCTCTGCTGAAGCAGCCATTTGCTGCCTCCCTGTGGGAAGCTTTTCCTTGCTGCTGAGGCAGAGGGTGCACTGGGTAAAGCAGTCTCACTTCTCTTCTCTGGGGCGGGTTCTGGCTTGGTGCTTAGCTCCCTAGCTTGCACTTGGTAAGCTTGCTTGGCATCTGGGGGCTTTTCCTCTTTGAGAAGGTCAGTGGGTTAGGGTAAGAGGGCAGAATGCCTTTTCAGGACAGTCTTAATGTCTGCAGTCAAGCTTATTTCTGGTTACACAAGGTGCCTTTTGTATCTCATCTGCCAGCATTACAGGAAGATGATATACAAGATTCCTGACTAGGGCTCTGGGACAGAACCCCAGACTGAGAGCTTGACATTGTGTGAGCCATGGTGGCAATAGCTGCATGGCCTCATGCTGTGCAGCTAAGTGATTTTTCTTTGTCCAGGGTACAGGTGGCATTCAAAGGCTGACAGGGGAGTTAGCTATGTGGAGTGTTTCTTTGGCTCAGGGGAAGGGGCTTGCTTTCTTCAATTAATGTTTATGCTGAAAAGTACTCATGAGGAAAGAATTACTTGGTCTCCTGGCTGTGCGATCCTCCCCTCTTACCCACTCTGCCCCCGTCTTGTGCTTTTCCTGTGCTTCTGAGCACTGGATCCAGAGAGATCATCCCTGCCTTACATTTGTTTGGGAACTGGTCTCTTTATCTTCTCCATCTTCTTCGGATGACCTGGAAACCTTTGAGGAACAACTTGTATCAATATTGCTTTTTAGTAGATGATCCAGATGTATGCTGTGGTGAAATGCAGAATTCTGAGGTGGTGGTTGTGAGGTTCTTGCTGAAATGGTGCTGTAAAAAGTACTGCCAACAGCATCATTTAAACCCAATTTTACCTTAAACTTCAAAGGAGCTGATGGTAGGTTCCCATTGTCAGCTAATCAGAGTTGTGTTCTGTCTAGGTGTCTGTACAGCAACTTGTTTCCTGCTTGAGCTGTGCTTTGAACCCATCATCTGCACAGGGAGAGGGATTCCATCTATGTATGATGGAGACATCACAAAAAACTGTTGCTTCCCAGGCAGCAGATAGATTGAGGCATGTTGGCTGTGTTTGTTGCAAAGCATTCACAGGCAATGCAGTCCTTGGGTAAGCTTCCAGATGACGTTGCTTCTAAAGCACTGAAGGGATCTGAGACTTTTAAGATTTTCTCTGCTCTTTCCTAGCATGCTGGCAGGATTTCCAGGGAAAGTTATGTACCTTTGGATCTGCTGTCGTGTCTCTAGATTTGGCGTTCACTTCATATTTGATTAAGGATTTGTGTTATTAAAAGACATTAAAAGCATAGCTATGACCTGTTTATGTACTTCACAGCCATAATTCATACATTGTAAGAGTATATGCTTAGAACTTTCCTATGGCAAGGTCAGCACTGTTGCATACAGGGCTTTTATGAATAGGGAGTATCTAATGGCCTGTGTGTTGTAAGAGAACCCAAACCAGCAATTTTGTACTTGCCGATACCAAAGGACACTTACTTTTTATAGCACTTCATTCAACATCTCTGCTCAGTTACAGGATCAAAAAAACATCAAATATTCTTTACTTACATCACTGCTTGTCTGGACTCTGCTCTCAACTTAGTCCTTTGCTGAAGTATCATATGCCTGCAGTGCTTTGTGGATATTTGTGCAGAAGTAGCTCTCTTCTCTTGGACCTGTGGTGTGTAGCTGGTGAAGTTCTGCTTTGGATTACATAGATACTGCTGGCATCCATCTTGCACCTGACTGTGGATGTGTCCGTGATGGAACTGGTCTAGATATCATGTAACTGCAGTAGTGTTGGCTGTCCAGGCAGCTTGGGCTCCTCCGTATGTGTGATGCCTGCCTAGCGATCAGCAGCGCTCTTGGATGGAGACCAACAGATGTTACGCTGGGAAGGTAACATCGCTTGAAGCAGTATGTGGCAACAGTTACTTCATAGAAAGCTTCCTAGCTGTGGTATGTGGTTAAGATCAGATTATCTCTGAAAGCTGTTTGCTCCATGCTCCTGGCAGTCGCATACAGGCCTCGTGCTGCTCTTGGTTCCTGGGGAAAGCAGGACTCTCCAGAAGCTAGTGCCCTGTAAAAATAAGCTCATTTTGAGTCATGGAGAGTGACTGACCTTCCTTGCCTCTGTATCTCCACATTACACAGTGTGCCATCTGTGTGAAATGGTTCAGCATGGAACAACTACAGCTCAGCTGCTGTTTGTCAAGTCTCCTCTGATACCACAGGATAGGCCAGTAACTGCTATTTATATAGCATGTCTGTTAAATTAATGCTCTCCCTTGCCAGTGCATATCCCAAATTCCAGGAAACAGGTTGAGTGACTGTTCCTCTGCAGACTTCTTGTTGGGATTGCTCTTGTCTGCCAGGTCGAGGGTAGCTATTGTTGGTGCTTGCTGGTTTGGTTTTTCTGTGGTGTGTGGCCACACAGGTAGCCATTTTACTGACATAGTGCTGTGTAAGAAAACCACAAGACCAGTTTCTAGTTTCAGCTGAAAGCTGAAGGTGTAAGGATCTGCTCAGCTGTTCCTTCTGACGGGCAAAAGAGTAGAAACTGAATCCCTGTAGATGAAGATGGCCACCCGGAACAGGAGGCTCAACTGCCCGCTGTAATGAAAACCATCCACGGGCTGTACTTGGCAGCTTATTTCAAATGTGACACACTGCTCACTTTGTGCACTTGCCTTCTGTTGTGGTGGCTTCCTCATGCTGAACCATAAAACGCGTAGGCAGTGGGCACCGCTCCTGGTGTCAAACATCGCTTGGGACTCTGCACAGCAATCCAGCTGGTGGAAGTGTTTCTCCTGTGAAATCCCTGCTCTTGCATCTGGGAAGAACCCGGTGGTTCTCTTCCTGGTCTGCAATACCACAGCTGTTGTAGGGCACGGTGAGATGCTGTTGGGTGATACTTCTTAGGCAGTTCAGGAAGATCTTGCAGGGAAAACAAGCTGCTTAGACTGCCAAGTACCTGCTTGCAAGAATATTGGCAAATCTTTTCCCTTCAGCTTTTCAGGGCTAGGTTAGTGATGATTCAGCACTGCACACACAGCCACTCACTGTGATAACTTGTTAACATTTGCTCTTGAGCCTCTCTGACGGGGAAAGCTGTTTATTTTGTGGTACAGTTGTCTGAAATTAAAATTGTAGTAACATTGAAGTTTTAATAATAGAACAGTGTGTCCTATCCACGAACCTCAATTTTCTAAAGAACTTTCTGTCTGGAGAGAGCAAAATTTGTTTGGTTTTGCTTCCCCCTTTTTCCCAAACATGCCATGTAGGAGTAGAGTTGGAGCCCACCTGCAGTGGTTTAGGAGCAAAGTTGAAGCCCTGATCATCATCATCTGTCCTGGAGTTACCTAATGCTGGTACCTTCCAGGCTCTGCTAGATCTGAACTAATTGCCAATTACTGGCAGGGCTGGCACAGTGTGAGTAGTAACCATAGTACCCAGACAGTGAAGTGTTTCTACCTTTCCAGAAGTTGGCACTTAATTGCCCTCTTGTTTCTTTATAGCATGTGGACAGGTGCCCTTAATGCTCTTAATTGTTTTCTCCTCTGCAGTCTCTTACAGTGGCACATGTTGTGCTGTGCTGTGGTCCAGGATTATGGTTTCTTACAAGGCTTCTTACAGAGCAAACATCTTGGAGCTTTGGGTCTTGATGCACGTACTTGCATTACAATGGCAGCTCTTTGGCTGCTGTGCCGGCACTCCTTTGCCCAGAATAGGGACAGCAACTGTCTCTAGCTGCTTAAAACTTCCTGGCTCAGCTCAGACTGAAAGCATTAGCTTCCAGCTGATCTAGTGTAATTTGTCTTGGGTGCAGTAAAACCAGGGGGGGAAGCTTCTTAGCAATACTGCATTTTGAAGTTGAGATCCGGATGAGCAGAATATAATCTGGAGTGCTTCGGGTCCATCCTTCCTGCAGGAGTGTTGGGGATGATACAGGGAAGAACCAGCTCATTGCACCTTCGATCTCAAGCTGCCAGTGTGAGCACTGCCCTTAATATAGATTGATTACTTAATTGTTTGCTGTAACAATTCTGTAATGAAGTTCTGTCTGGCAGTGTGCTCATTTGGGGATTCATGGCTGGCAATGGCCTGCCAGGCAGCAAATGTCCCGTGTGCTTCATGCACAGCAGAGCCTGTTGGTTTTAGAGCTCTGCTGTTTGGAAAGGCCCCTTTCACAGGAGGTGACTGTCAACATGATTTCCTGTATCTGCTTCCCAGAGTAAATGCACTCTAGAACCTGGTGTGCAGCTCATCTAGCAGCTGTGGAGGAGGAGGCATGGATTTTGCAGAAATACCTGTCATCTACTTCAGGAAGAGTGGCTGAGAAGACCTATAGGAAACCTAGAAAATGTATTACTATGCAGAATAACCAATCTTTTTTTCTAGGTGTTGTTGAACAGCAAGTTTTTAAGAAACTCTTCGCTATGTTTTCTCTCATTGTGGTGAATCTAGCAGATGAAACTACAGGTTTTGGTTTGGGGTTTTTTGGTTTTAGACCTTGCCATCTTGCAGTAAGGTCTCATACAGGTACGAGCTTGCTTTGAGAGGGGAAAAACCACTCTTCTGTAGTAGGATAACAAAGTCTTAGTGGTGTGTGAGGGAGTTCTGCAGCCATCCTGGTCACTCATCTGCAGGTCTGCTTCAGCTGCTGTCTTGTTGGTCTCACTCTCTGGGACATGATCTAATTTAGTGATCAGATACTGACTATGTGCTTGTTTAAGGAAAAGGGAGATGAGCAGGGGGTGCTGACTGTTACCTTTAATTAGCTGGCTGCCTAATTAACTGCTTGGTTGGGTGGCTTAGCTGTACCCAGCAGGCAGTGGCAGCAACAGCATGCTAGCAAGGGGCTGTGTCCCCCTGGGGTGCTAGGGACATGGGGTGACAAGCCAGCTGACTCCTTGTGCTCCAGGCTCCTGGGATGCCGTGAGGTGCTCTGTGAGGTGCTCCAGCTGCCACTGCTCCTGTGGCAAGCTGCACGCCTGCTAATTTGCTGGATTCTGCAGGGATCCCTTAGTGCCTGAAATAGCTTTCGCTGAGTAAATAGTGGCGAAAGCACGTCAAATCCAAGAAATGCACTTGGTGTTGGTAATGGACGGTGCTTTTGGATATATATCCAGGCTGGATTTGCTGGAAGCTTGGACCAAGCACAGTACTGTGCTGTGTTAAACTAGCTTGAGACTTAAGTCAGGAGAATGCATCATCTAAGAGATCCTTTTCATTTATTTGTTTGCAGTAATAAATCACGAGGTCTTGTGAAGAGTCCACTGTATTAGCTTGGGTAGAGTGCTTTGGGCAGGGTGTCCCTAAGGAACAGTGACTTGACTGACACAGGTGACCACCTTACAGATAAGATGGTGTGTGTAATATAAATAATCACCAGTTATGGTGGCCCCTTCAAGGCATGGGTTTGTACAATCTGGCCGGCTCACAGTATGCAGAGCTGTGCTCTGGCCAGTAGCTCTGTAATGTAGTGTTTCCGTGGCAGTGGAACCTGCCAGGGTTGGGATTTGAGGGGTGCCTTGCATTTGAAAACTGAAGGTATCTTTACAAGTGCTTTTCTACTGAAGAATTGGTCTTGGGAGGGCACATCCAGTCTTCCTCCTTGCTCTTCTCACCTGCTCCCCTAGCTCGATGTCTGCTATTTTCCTTCTGTCCTCCATACAGGAAAGTGGTGTGAAATATCTTCCTAGCAGGGCAGCCATGGAGTGCCTGAGGGACATAACGGTCCCATCTCCCACCTGCCACATTATGATGCCCTGAATTTGTGCAGCAAGTTAGGTGTGATGCGCAGGGCTTTCTAATCTCTGGGCTGTCTGAGAATCTCTTCTTTCAGAGGAAGAAATGAACTGTGTGAGCTTGCCTCAAGAGTGCTACTTTCAGAAAACTTGGGAAGAGTTGCTTTCATTCTGATCAGCCTCTTACTCAAAGGAGCCTGCTGGGAATGATAGGCCATTATATCTCCCCTAAGGCTTGTAGCATTCACTGGGGTAGCTAACAGCTTTAATTGAGTGGTATATGGAGTATTCTTGGCTGATGTGACCTGGAAGTCTGATAGCTGTCAGCATGGCTCAAAGCTGCTTCTGGGAATAAATGCGTGCAAGTGTCTCTTTGCAACTTTCTTGATTAGTGTGTATGGGGATCTTGGTTATTAAAACCAATTAGTTGTCTTTAAGGTCAGAGAATTATTTGACCTAACAGCATCTGTTTCAACTTGGCCTGAATTGAAGATCTTTGGAAGAGGGCTGTACAACTTTTGTAAAGAGGCTAATGAAGTGATGCTTTTTAAAGCACTTCCCTGCTGTCTCTGTAGCCCAAACACTTCAGTCAGGATGCTAGTGCATGACAATCTGAAACAGCAGCAGGCAGGTACTGTGTTAGTCTTTTCCTACCATAAGAAATGAAAAAGCAAAACCTGTTTTTTTTATGGCTGAAAATCACTTTGTTGGTTCTCTGACTCAGAATCCTCAGTAGAGGTTTTTTCACAGAGCTTAGCTAGTTTGCCCTTGAGAGGGCTAGAGGACATGATGAGGCATTTGATTTTTATGCCATTACTCTAATGTGAAGTATGACGTTTGGGTTAAATTTGAGACAACGCAGAAGCAGCACTTCAGACATCTGGGATACTTCAGTGGCAAATGGGAGGTACCTGCTGGAAGGCAGAGAGGAACTTCCCTGATTTTCATTTTGGCTTGCGATGGATTTGAACCATGAGGCTTTTCTGAGGATTAAGACCTCTGCAGGATCCACCCCAAAGCCATAGGAAAAAAACCATGAGTATCAAACTTAAGTTTTTAATTTCATTTAAGCTATTTCTTTGATTTGTGGTGTCTTATCTCCTGACTCTGTGCCTGGGGTTGGTGAACTAGCAGGCATGTGCTTAAGCACACTTTATTTAAAGCAGCTGCCAGAGTTGGTAAGCTTCTCTATAAAGCAGAGCAGTAGTGGAAATCAGAAAATGGTAACTGTTATAAAAGGATCCTTCCAGTTCAGTTTTCTGTATTAATCTGGGGATAACAAAGTGTTAAAATAGTACTTGGGTTTATTAGTGCTCCAGCTGTCTCTGAACAAATGGAATGGACTTTAAAATGTCCTTAAAGTATGTGGCTGTGTTGTTTAAAATAATCTCTGCTGGGGACTGGTTATGTGCGTTTAGCTTGCATCCCTTAGCCTGTACTCATGTTTTTTTTTCCAGAGTAGTATCCCAGGTTAAATGAGCAGCTTTTGGAGGACTTGGTTGGTAATGGCTAAGCTGAGCACCTGGTTATGGAGTCAAATCCTCTGAAGAGCTGGTTTTGTTTTGTTTTCTCTCCCATTCTTGTCCAGCAGAATTACACTGGTAATAGTGAAATGAAGTATCCTTGGGGAGGGAGGAGACAGCTGCATGCATAGGATATGGTATGAATACACTTGTTGCTTTGGCTGGTGGCTGCTCACAACCCCTCTTTTTTCCTTTCTCAGCAATGGTACCAGCATGATATCGTTGATCATTCCCCCCAAAGACCAGATTTCACGAGTGGCAAAAATGTTAGCGGATGAATTTGGCACCGCCTCCAACATTAAGTCTCGAGTGAATCGCCTTTCAGTACTGGGAGCCATTACATCTGTACAGCAAAGACTGAAACTCTATAACAAAGGTAACTTCTAGCTTGTATGGATGCTGGCAAACTTCCCTTACTTGGAAGCAGCCTTAAGTTCCTGCATTATGCATTTTTCTGCTAATCAAATCTGTTGGCCTGTGCTGTTTTGCGCTGATAGTCCAGGTACGTTGCCTGTCGATGGCTGCTTCGGGGGTAAAGCTGGGGACTAGCATAGTGAGATGGCACTTGTCTTAAATAAGTGGGCTCATGATTCTGTTCTTAGCAGTGCTGACTCTCCTTACCTTGACCAGCCTTAATTGCTATTCCACAATAGTTCATTTGCATTAAACTAGTGATTTTCCATCAAGCAGAAACTTATGTATGCCTTATGCATGCCACTATGCAGCTGTCATCATTTGGGGAGCAAAATAGTCCCAGGACATTTAAAATGAGTACTGGAAAAGAGTTCATTGGCATAGTCTTTACACTGACAAGTGGCCTTTATTGAGATGGTCAGTCTATAAATTGCTGTAAGAACTAGAAACACTTCACGGAGTTGTTCAGCCTTTTTCTGGGTTCTCTGAGCTTGCAAACCCATGGGTTTAACAGACAGGTACGTGTTCTTGCAGCTTTGATGCAGGTTTTTCCATCAGCATTACCTTTAGCTTCCTGCTCCAAGCTGTTCAATATATTTGCACTAAGATAGTTTGTTTTCCATTGTAGAGCTCTAGGAGGGAATGAGGTGTGGGAAATGGAAAGTAAAGAACTTGGGAACTTCAATTTCAACTTTGCCTTAAGTCTAAAGGCCTAGTAGTTAGTTCTTGGTGGGTACAGCTTGCAATATTTCTTAGTGATCTAAAAATGCATTGTGTCCTTTATAGTACCTCCAAATGGTCTGGTTGTTTACTGTGGAACAATTGTGACAGAAGAAGGAAAAGAGAAGAAAGTCAACATTGACTTTGAACCTTTCAAACCAATCAATACATCGTTGTATTTGTGTGACAACAAATTCCACACAGAGGTAAGAAGTACCCTGCCTGCTGGTCTTGCAGTAGTCAAAATCAGACTGCTTTGCCAGACTCACTGGAACAGTCCTTGGCGAGCTTGAGTCCACAGTCCGTAGAACAGCAGGCTTTAATTAAGACATCCTGCTGGTGAAGCCACTGGATGGCTTGTGACTGGCTACAGTTCAGAAATGTGTGATATTTGCTGAAAGCGGTTGAGATACTGTCCAGCTTCCACTACAGCTGACTTTATGGCCCAGCTTGTGGCTTCTGAGTTTGTGTAACCCACAGACACAAGCTTTTCTCTGTAACGGGAGGCAGGTTTTTTTTCTTAACCTTAGAGTCTCATAGATCTTACTCCAAGCCATGCCAGGATAATGTTAGTGTTGCCAGTCTTGATAGCAGACGTGTTAACTGAGACCCTTGATGGAGAACTGGCATGTGCCTAATCTCTGTGTGGTAAAGTGGGATTATTTTTATCCAACATTTACTTGTCTTAGTTAAATGAATGGTTTGAGGCATATTTAAAGTAATGTAGATTACAGTAGTCTTGACTGCACAAAGTTTATTGCATCTAAGTCTGTTCTGGCCCTGTTGGCAGTTGCAGAGGTCTCTGTAGTAGATGACTGACTGCGTTTCACGTCCATGGTATTGACTATGATAAATGTGTGGACTGAGGCTTAATTGCCTGACCTCAAACCTGTATGACATAGGCTTGAGAGGCCGTTCAGTGGTGTAGTGCTGCTTGTTTGCTTGGGTTTAATGATTGGGTTTCAAAGAGTGAGAGGAGTACAGAAGGTAAAGGTATTCTTGTTGCCCAAGTGAGGTACATCCTTATTTTTCTGTCTCCCCACCAAGGATGAAATCCCAATACATCTTTAACCTACCAGGAGTAACAAAGTTGTGCACAGGTACAGCTCTTGAGTTCTGAGTCCACACATCCATAGGTAACTGAAAGCAAGAGGTAAATAAGAGATTTCAGGAGAGCACCAGATGTGCAAAGCCAGGGGAGATGTTTGTCCTTGCAGTTGTTGGCAGTGGGTGGACAGTGGTGGGTTGCCTTCTGTCCTGTCAGGAAAGTGATTCATTTGGTTCTGGCTGCAGCCACTGCCTCAGGGCACTGATTCAATACAAAAAAATAGTTGCTGCCCAGTGGGCTGTTTGAAGGAGACAGCTGGAAATACACCCTTGCTGGTGTGTAGATTGCTCAGCAAGAGAGTGGCAATGACTTGAGAGGAATTTGTGGTAATTGCTGCTACCAGTGATGTGATTACTAACATCACCTTCCTCCATGGGCTGTTTGCTCTCCTGTGTCTTTTGAGTATGTGATTATTTTACTTGGTATTGTCTGCACTGCAGAAGCCTACTGTATACTACCTTGAGCAACCAGATGATGCTAGCACTGAAGTCTTGTCTATCTGACTCATTTGGTTGTAGACCTGTGCTTTTAACCCAACTGTTCCCCACAACATGCAACTAGAACTCAGCAGCTAGGGCAGCCGACTTGGTACATCAACAGACTTGCTATGAAAGTGAGGGCATGTCAGGGAGCAGAAAAATGCTGATCTTCACCTTCATGCTGAAGCTTCAATGAGGAAACTGAACCCAGGCTGAAGGAACAGAATAAAAGCAATAGTCCCTTTTTTGTGCCTGATGGGTCAGGTGATGGAATTGCTGACCCAGAACTAATGAAGGGGAAACTGAGGGAGTTCACTGATGATTGGATACCTTATTTTAATAAGAGGGAATCAAGAACATCAGAGCTGTAGTCATCTGCTGCCTGCCAAGAGTATCTGATAAGATTTCCTCTAGATATTTTATTGCCTGTGTGAAACTGAAGTAACTTCCCAAGAGGGTTATGAACCCTGATGTGTGTCTGAAGGGTAGGATTTGCAATGACTTATTTTGATACCTTGGCTGGAGCATTCATTCCAGTCACACGATTTGCTTGGCTCTGTCCCAGTTAAATAGATTGCAGTGTAGTATGCCACTTCCTCCTCTCATTCATACCACTGCTGAGGAATTAATACAGAATATTTATTTTGGCCAGTAGATTCCATTAAACCTTAGTATCTGTTTCTTTTAAGCTTGAAAGTTGTGGACTCGGTTGTGTGGATTTTGGATAAAGATGACTGATGCTTTTTATTCTTTCCATTCAGCTCAATAATCATGCTGGCAGGCATGCAGGCAGTTAAATGTCCCGTGCAGTAAACCAACACCATCACTCTTCCAGTATTAAACTGGTGACTTACAACAATCTGGAATTTAACAAGTTTTCCATCCTGCTGATGTGGTTTTGCCAGCCGGATCCTTACTATTATGTTTACTGGGCATGTATAAGTGAACAGAAGTATGTGTGTGCTGAGTGTGCCTACCTGCTTAGGCTGCCCTTGAGGGAACAGTAGCTGACAGATTCCCTCGAAAAAGGAGTGTAGAGTTTGGGTACTTGTGGATGTCCCACACCACCAGAACCAGGGCTGGGCAGGAAATTGGACAAAAGTAACTCAAAAGCAGTGCTTCAGTTGTTAGTCAACTTAAATGACCTTACCAGATTAATTTAGCTGTCTGCTTTAAAGGAACAAAAAATAAAGGATAACTTTATTTTCCAACAAATTCTATGTCTGTCTTCTCTACAGCCAGTTATGCACAGGACAATTATTGCAATTGTAGCTGCTGTTACTTACTTCTGCTTGGTAAGGCTGAATTTGTCATAGTCACTATAGATTTCATCATTGGGAATATACTGGTTAGTATAAATATATATACTTTGGAAGATAGTGGTTAGCAGGTGCAGCTAACCAGTATTTGTGGTAGTTGGCAAGTTGGAAATCTGTATCAGTGCTTTGTAGTATACAACTGAACTGAAAAATGGCCCAATCAGTGAACTAAGCAAGTTTTGCTTTCCTGGCTGGAATGCTAGGAAAATTACTCTTCCAGTTTTGCCAACCAGGGAGGTGATGCAGCCTCACAGAGGTGTAATCTGTTTCATGTAACACTTTCCGGAGCCAATCTTCAGGGTTTTTCTCTTAGACCTGCCTGTGATGTTGTATGATGAACTGGTAGTGCTATGAAAATAGTTACCAAGCTTAAACATTAGTTTTCTTTCTGCTCGTGGCAGCATTGTGTGAGATAGTAATCAGGGGTAGTCTCAACTGAATCTGCTGTTCTTCCCTTGTGTGTTTGCAAAAATAGCAGTGACCAGCTACGGAATTAAAATTTATTGAGGTGTGTTGTCTGCTAGGCTGTCTGAATCAGGATCCTTAATAAGCTGGTGCTTACTGCTGACATCATCCTCTGTTCCAGGCTCTTACGGCGCTGCTTTCTGACGACAGCAAGTTTGGCTTTATTGTAATAGATGGTAGCGGTGCACTCTTCGGAACTCTTCAAGGAAACACAAGAGAAGTCCTGCACAAATTCACTGTGGATCTTCCAAAGAAGCATGGTAGTGCACTAGTCTGTCTCTAGACTGTTTGCAGCAGAATATTGTGGGGTGGGATGTGAAGGTAGAAGCAAGGAACTTGGCCTGTAGGTGTTTAGATCTACTCAATTCTTTGCTCCCTTGAAATCTGACAGCAAAGCCTCTGGTCTGAGCCTTCTGCCGAAATGAATGAATCACAGTAATGTGCGCTTTATCTTCTTAAAGTGGCTCTTAATTTTTTGGTGCATGTGACTCTACTTGGTTTTGGGACAGTCTTAACTAAATATTACTAGCACAAGTAGTAATGCTACTTGGTGTAGCATCTATTAAAGTTTACATCTGACGATGTTGTGTGCAAACCACAGTGAAAAGCAAGAAGCTGTTCCTTGAAAGAAGCACAGAAGTCTACTGGAGCAAGCACAATTCTCAGTCCATTATATGATGCTATATTGCAGTGAGCCGCTGAGAAATTCAGCAGATTGTCTGTTAGCTACTCCTCGTTTACCATCCTTTTCTGTAGATTAGGATGGGACAAAATGAAATAGAAATGTCTCCCCCAGTAAGTTTCTGCAGCAGAGACTGCTGGGATGCATTGCATCAGCAAGAGAAGTATGTGAGGCAGTGTAACAAAGGAAATTACTGTTAGTGAAGGTACAGGACATAGCAAATGTGCACAGATGTTCAAAGTTTCTACAGAGAGTTGCAAGTCTATATAAAAAGAAAAAACCCCTCAACATATTTTGCTCTGTGGGATACATGAAAAAATCCCTTGCTGTGAATGAACCCTCTTTATTCACTTACTGTTTCAGTGAGTGCCCCCAGCTCTGCTTGAGGGAAACTAATTGCAAAGGCTGCATCTGCCCTTGGCTTCAGTTGTTCAGGGCCCAGTTGGGACCGTGTACTAATAATCTTCCTGAAATGAAATTACTTCCAAATTGCTACCTCGCATCTGTTCTCTCGTAAAGGTAGAGGAGGTCAGTCTGCCTTGCGTTTTGCTCGTTTGAGAATGGAGAAACGACACAACTATGTAAGGAAGGTAGCAGAGACGGCTGTGCAGCTGTTCATTTCTGGCGACAAGGTGAACGTGGCTGGTCTCGTTTTAGCTGGATCAGCTGACTTCAAAACTGAATTAAGTCAGTCTGACATGTTTGATCAGGTAAGTGGCCTGTTCTGAATAAAGCTGAAATGTTTAAGCTGTCAGTAGCAACGTGGTGGTATTAGCAGTAGCTCTGGTATAAGATGCATCTCGGGAGGAATGTAGCTTTGGTGTCTTAAGTGATTTGATCAAAACTAAAAATCTCATGCGTCCTAGAGAGTTTTCCCTTTCCTAATACCTCCTTCAGGGAGGTAAGATTTCCTTTTCTCAGTAACAGTACTAATAAGAAATCTGTCCTCCCTGGTTTGGAACCAGTGTTCATGTTCTTTGTGTTCCCAGATCGAAGGTAGAAGCTTTATTGGAATTAAACTCCACTAAACCTAATCTCTGTGGCCTTGTTGCCTGAAAATTGTACTTCAATATTAAGCATCCTCAGGTCCCTCTGACTCAGAACCTCTGCTTGAAGTGAAGCAAAATAGATTAATGCTGTGACTCTTGCCAAGTACTTACTCTTGTGGTATTATGAAGTAGTCTTATGGCAGTGCTGTGTAATAGACTCTTTTTGATGTCTCCTCTTTTTCTTGTTTAGCGGTTGCAATCCAAAGTGCTTAAACTAGTTGACATTTCATATGGAGGAGAAAATGGATTCAATCAAGCAATTGAGTTGTCAACTGAGGTCCTCTCCAATGTGAAATTCATTCAAGAGAAGAAACTAATAGGTATGTAGCTACATGCTCAGCCTTCTCCTGAGCCAGATATGCCTGATTGAATGTGCTGATCTTGCTTGAGACCTCCTGGTAATGCCTTTGCAGGGCTGAGGCAGCACACAATGCTTTTCAAGTTGAGCAGAGCATGACTTGTACTGATTATTTCTGTTAACCTGGACACCTTCTCAAATGCTGCAAGACTTGATGAAACTTTAAGCAGTAGGGTGTTTTGTTGGTTTTTTTTTTTTTTTTTACCAAACTTCTCAGATCTGTCTTTTCATCAGAGATTGCCTTAGTTTCTGTCCTTCTGGTGACATTTGGGCAGGAGGGGAAAGAAGATTGCATCTTCAGCAAGATGAGAGTTAGGGTTTATTTTGTTTTAAGATAGCAGTATAAACTGTCAGCAGACACACATTGCTAATTTGAAAGCACAAGAGGGCAATAGTAACAATAGCTACCTACACTGAAAAGCGTGAAGTTAAATAGTTCCTGCTGGTGGATTAGTCCAACTGATGGTTTCACAGCAGAAGTAAGTCTTTTAGTGGAGTAGATTCATGGTCAGGCAGTGTTTGGAGTTGACTGTCTGCCAATGAATGTTCTAAATTACATGCTTTGACACGTTATATCCCTTGCTGGCTTCAGCAGCATTTCAGTCTCCTTTTCCAGTTTCTTGCATTCGAATCAGGCTTGTTAAAAATCTGTGTGGCATGACAAGTGTTCATGAAAATCTCTTTCTTTGTATCATGGCTGCAGGACGATACTTCGATGAAATCAGTCAGGACACGGGGAAGTACTGTTTTGGCGTTGAAGATACACTAAAAGCTTTGGAAATGGGAGCAGTAGAGATACTGATAGTCTATGAAAATCTGGATATAATGAGATACGTTCTGCACTGCCAAGGCACAGAGGGTAGGTAGTGCTTCTGTGAGACTGAAAGGTCCGTCAGGGTTTAACACCTAAGCCGTCTCACTTGGATAGATTACCCTGGAGGACTTCCCTAAGTAGATCTTGAAGGACTTGCACAAGGGGATGTTGTGTAGGCAGGTCACTAACTTGCAGCTTCCCAGCTACTCTGGGCGAAAGGTCTGAAACTAGCAAGTTTCTGCTGCGGGGAAGGAATTGCCGTGCTGGGGTGGCAGTTTGTCACAGAGCTAGCATGAAACCTGCCTTTCAGTTGTGTAAGTATAAATGTGATACCAGCATTATAGAGGGGAGATTGGCTTGACCCTTACAGTCAGAAACACAATTCTTACTGACTATAGACAAACTGTGTGCCTACAGCAGGACTGCTGCCGCCTTTGGTGTTGGCACTACGGTTGTTCTCCACTGGTGTGCCCTATTTGGTTTCATAGAACTTCAGCTAGAAAGACAGGCAGTGTCAATGATCAAACCCTCTGTGTTGTATTTGTTGACTGTTGTCAGTCTCTTGCTCTTTAACCTGCATCTGGTAGTCTTATCTAACCTAATTTTTTTTCCTACCCTCTCAGAGGAGAAGATCCTGTATTTGACACCAGAGCAAGAGAAGGATAAATCCCATTTCACAGATAAAGAGGTATTTCAGCTTTGGGGCTTGTAGATTTACTTCAGTTATTCATGCAGCATTCTGAACATCTGAGCTTACTTTGTTGCAAGCACATGAGCATGATGAACCTTTCTGGCACTCAGATGAGACTTCAGGAGGGTATCCTGTGGCTCTTCCTGTTCGCCTTCAATATAAGCTCCGAATTCTGTACTTGCTTTTCTCCAATCTTTCCTGCTGCCAATTCCAAGGTTGTGTGAGTTGAAGTGACAGACAATATGGGGTCTTTGACCACCATCAAGCCATCACTAGAAGAGTTTGGTAGCCACCATGCAACATGCAAACTAAGGTCCCAAACCTTTACTCCCTGCTTATTGTGCACTGATTTGGTCAGTACAAAACAACTGTGAGGCTAGAAACTACTACATGTATTTAAATGCAAGAGTGTGTTTGCTTCTGGATGTATTTGAATTGTGGGTCTGTCTTTCACTGCCTGTGAATTTCTTGCCTGTGCAGGTCAAAAAACCCTGACGGGGTGGGGAGTCTGTATTACTTTGCTGAGTAAGCTGGGCAAAAATGTCTGTCCTTTGCAAAAAGGATGCTCATCTCTGTCTTATATTAGGACTGCCTGCCAGAGCAGTCGTTTCCAGCTGCTTCCCCTCCTGGTGGGGTAACTGCTAATTCCTTCTGTGCATGGGAAGTTTACAGTGTTGTCTGCAATGATGTAGTGTTCCTATGCCAATAACCACTTGACCTTCTACTTATAAAACTATGCTTTTTGCTTCTGTATTTGCACAGATCAGTATTTCCTAGAGTAAACAGTGCCTGGTTAGATTAGTGGCAGTGGACTGTTTGTGGGGTATAAAGCAAACCTAAAAGTGAAAACTAACAATGTAGCATGAGGTGGCAGTTGAGCAGAAGAATAAACAAGGCATTTTCTTTCCCGCTTCTGCACTAACTTCCGTAGTGTGGAGGCCCAAAACAAGGTCTGTCAGTATTTAATTTCTTAGTGCCGGGAGCCTTCTGGTTGTGCCAACACTTGTCTGATACAGATGTGTCAGGAATGCTACTACCCAGACCCTGCACGTGTGTTGGGCTGCTCCATCCTGTGGAGCATGAAAGTTGGTGGCTCTGTCTTAAAACTGAAAAGACAGCGGTGATGTTTAAGCCAAAGACAGCTTTTGGTATGAACGTTCTCAGTACTTAACTTGCAGTGGCTGTAACTTTCTTTTTTTTCCTCCCTCAAATGTCTACACAGACTGGCCAGGAACATGAACTGATAGAAAGTATGCCCCTTCTGGAATGGTTTGCAAACAACTACAAGAAATTTGGAGCAACATTGGAAATTGTTACAGACAAATCACAGGAAGGATCCCAATTTGTGAAAGGATTTGGAGGAATTGGAGGTAAACTGCAAGAGAAATGTGTTTGTCCTCTTTAATTGTTGATTTGATAATCTGATGTCAACACAAGTGGGATTAATTTTACTGCTATTAGTTGTGATACCAGTTCATCAGGGATCTCCAGGTGAATTCATTCCATATTCAGCAAGATCGTGCTGCATGTTAGGCACCTGTTGCTTTCCAACAGTGTTCCTCAGATCCCTTTGTCCTTCAGTGTGCGCAGAGGGTGGACTGTCCTTATTTCCAGCTGCTGAAGGCTGTGAACTGTTTCACTCTATCTCTGCACAGTTGTTTTGTGGCAGACCGTGCCCTGCTGTGTAGAAGTGGTGTATGACAAACACCAGCCTAGTTTCTGAAGCAGTTGGATATCTGTTACTCATCTCTCAGAACTTCCCTGTACTTTGCTCCCTGGTCTTCTGCTGCTTTTCAAAATAAAAGTAATTTTAGCCCAGGTTCATGGAGAAATGAGGCTTCTGAAATCCTTTGGTCCTCTTGAGCTGACTGACCAGTTTCAGCTATGTCTGGCAGAAGTGCAGATTGCTCATGTGCTTCAGTTTGACAAAAGTCATTAGCAGGGTAGAGCTAATACACCTGCCATGCACCTCCTGCTCCCCAGACTAGGGATGCCAGGACAAAACTGTGGCTAATAAGCCAACTGTTAGCAGTTGCTGTATTTAGGTTGATGAATGTAAAACAGAAATAAGTGTGTTGTAAAGAGGAATTTCTAGGGGCAAGAGAATACCAGTCAGAAGGAAAAAAGCTCAAATTGTTTGGCTGCACAAGGAGCACCAGGTTTCTAAGTTTTCAGGGTTTGTAATTCCAGGAGTCCTTCCTGTCCTGCCAGATCCAGCCCCTTTGCATTGCTCTTTGTTACCATGCTCCAGTCCCTGTAGACTTAAAAGGACACACTCCTTGAATACCCTTCACCAAAGTAAATGTTTCCAGAGATAAACGGCTTCCCAGAAACCTAGTTTGGTGTTTGGGGTGGGAAGAATCCAAGAAGACAGTCACTAAATAATGCTTTTACTCCATTGTAAAAGTTACTTCAGTGCCAGCTGCCTTCTGAATTTGACTGATAGGCCCTTTGTCTGAGCAGTTATACTAGGGCAAATGATCTGTTACTGGTGGTTTGGTTTTTTTTGAGATACAGTTCTCCTAGAATAGGCCCAGCTTTTCCAGAAGAAAGCTGGCCTATGCTGGCAGGTAGGTATTTCTTCCTTTTGGCAATAAATTACATCAGGCTGTAACATGGATGTAGTGTTTTCAGTCTATCTGCATGTCTGCTGTCAGCCATCAGTTTAAGCATAACTTGCAGTACAAGTGCTAAGTCAGCTTCTGAAAGTTTAATTGAGGAACTCTTGACGTGCAGACAGGGCTCAGTAAACTGTTTAAAATGCTTTTCTAGCTCTTTGAATTTTGAAGAAGCTAAAGCATATTGTTTTTGCCAGGTATCTTGCGGTACCGAGTGGACTTCCAGGGAATGGAATACCAAGGAGGAGACGATGAATTTTTTGACCTTGATGACTACTAGGTAGTCGACCTGGGTCCGGCAAAACGTGCCTCGCCCCTCCAGCATCCAACCCAAGGAGCAAACTCATGGTGGAAAACACAACAGATCCCTGCCTTAGAATTTGAACATTTCCAGAACTTGATCCACAAGCATTGGATTTAAAAAAGCAAAACCCTACACTTTGATTTGTCATAGTGTCAGTACAGCAGCAAACTACTAAGTTCCTATATGCCACTTTGGACTAATTTAAAAAAAATCCCAGTTTTTACTTTTACTCAATGGTGAAATTGGTTGCTCTTGTATTTTATGAAAATGATTTTTTAACCTTCATGATACATTAACTGCTGTAAACCTCTTCCTTCAAAAATTAATAGAAGTAAGATCCTACTGGTTTGTTTCTTTTTACTATGATTGGAGAAATCAATTGCTGCATTTTGCAGCAACGTGACCCATTTACATGGCATTCTCAGCTTAAACTGCAGAAGAAGAAATGTAATGAAATAGCTTTTCATTCTCTTCAGAAGAATGAGAAGGCACTTACCTAGAGTGCTAGCTTGTAATGTGTGGCTTGCAAATTCAGATGGTTTGGGGAGGCTTACCAGCCAAACGTGCTTTAATCTGTTTGCAGAAGCACTGCTCTTACAAACTAGGAAATGCACTTCATTGATTGCAATGAAAATGCTGCTGAAGTCTTGGGCTTAATTTGGATTTGAGCAGTGCAGCCTTCAGGAATTATTTTTTTTTTTTCAGTCTTGACAAAAATAAACATATGATTTAAGTGAAGTAAGGTACACTTTGTTTTGTTCCTCAGTAAGTTTTTTTTCTTTTTTGCTTTAGGACTGCGTAAGGTTTCCTTGGTTATGTGAATTTGAACCCACAGTTCTTTAATGGAAGCGGGTATTTTACAGGAATATTTAGGAATTGGAGTCCTTGACTGAAACCTTAGTACTGGTGCATTTGGAGCATTTGATACTGATACATTGAATGTTGGCACAACCCTCTGGGGACATCCATCTCCCAGCACTAAGGCAGTCTGTTGTATTGGCTCACCAGTGTCCTGTAACTCTGATGCTGAACTCTAATGCACCCTTAATGGGTTAAAAATTCTGGTTGCATCAAGACTCAAGAAAGCTTTTTGTCATGCCTCCTATATAGAATGCATTTCAACCTCCTAGAAATGGCTTAGGGTTTTTCAGATAGTCTTGCAGGCAGAGGGTGAAGTGAACATTGACACAAGATAATGCACAAGTCTTGCTTCTTTTTGGGGGTTACTGGGTTCTCTGGGTGCCCAGACATAGCGGTGCCTGGTAGTTCACTGGCTCTGTCACTCCTGGTGCATCAGTCAAACGCAGCTCCTGTTCCAAGCTGCATACCTGCCTATTTTTCTGATAATCCTGTATCACTTGAATGGAGGGGGAGCTTGTCTTAAAAATTCTGCCACGCTGTTCTTTGAGGTCCAAAATTACTGTCATTGTGAGCAATATAATCTGTAACCCTGGTTTATAACCTGGCAGATGGCTTTGCTGTTGTTTTCACATCAAAGCTGGAATCTCTCACGAAGGTGTGACTGGGTCTGCCGTAGATTTGCACAAACCCAGGTTTGAGCACATTTGCGGTCTTCACAGTGGTGTGTTCTGGATTTTGCCATTGTAAATGGGTCTAATGTGACATGACAAGACCAGAAAAATTGGATGTAAATTTACATTTTTGAATATACTGCTTGTTGTTTCACATGATACATTTTAGGGTATGCAGCTCCTTTTTGTAGTTTTTATTTTTACTATTTAAGTTTGGAAATGATGCCAAATTTTTGTATTTCTTTAATCAATGTGTTCTCTTCAGTGATATATATTGCATTATATATTGATGTGTATATCAATATATACTGATATGTATTACACTTACACATACAAACACGTTAAACGGGGGTGAAAAATCCTAGCCTTTGCATACTATATAGCCTCTGCAGAGAGATCCCAAGCAGTGATATCTTGGTGTTGTGATGTACAGAAATGGAGAAGAGTATTAAACCATATTTAAGAATATAGTATGGACTCCTGATTTATTTTCTTTAGTCCAGGAAACACCTGCCTTATTCTCAGTTTGGTGCTAGCTTCAGGTTGGTACTTGAGTTTTCAGGTAACTGTTTCCTAGCTGGGCTTGAACATCACGTTCCTTCATCATACAGCTCTTTTAAACTGTAGCAGAAATCTTCACTTCAGAAGGGGTAGAAAACCCAACAGTCCATGTTCAAAGAAAGTTGTGCTGTGAGTGTTGCCCTAAGGTGGTCTTCTGAGCAACTGTGGCAGCTGAAAAATACCCTGCAGATGCAGAAACCTGCCTTTAATATTCCAGTCACAGGACACCTGGGCTTTTTTTAAGAAGCCTTTGCTACTCCCTACCTTCTAGTGCAGGACCAGTGCAGATCAGGAGTGTACTTGCCACGTGGGTCTGCTGCCCCTGGCTTCTCCTCTGTCACATCTAGATGTTTGGATGACTTTTCCAGAGAAGGGAAGGTGATATGTAAAAGACATCGTTAATAGCAGGAATTTTAATGGCTGCTTTAAGTCACCTGCTGGCTGGTCTTGCCTAGCAGTGATTCTCTGGCTGAAGCCAAGCATCCACCTTCTCATGCCACGGGACCTGTGCCCTGGCTGCTTGCCTGTTGCCGTCGCGTGCGGGCTCACCCTGTCTTGGCTCTGCAGTTGTAGCAGGTGGCAGAGTGTGGCTCATGTTCCTCGGCTCCCCAGGTAGCACAAGTTATGGAGCTGTGATGTTTCTGCTGGAGCAGAAATGGAAGTGATGCACAAAAGCACTTTGCTGCATGCATCTCATGCTGGTACAGAAAACTGATCACCCTTCAGCTTGTGGTTCAGATAAAAGCATCAAGCTGAGATCAGCACAGAATATGTTAAAAATATTTAAAAATCCCATCAGTCAGCACATGTTAAAGGAGAAGCTACTGCAGGAAACTACTCCTGCAGTTGGTGTAACCAGGCATGTTGGATGTACACGGTTTTAAAAAAAAGCCAGAAATATTTCTGTTAACCCTTTACTGGAAGCAACAGCAAACCTGTTTTCTGCTTTTCACTTGTGCATTCCAAGGGAAGAGGAGGAGCCGTGAAGCCTGGCTGCTGTGGAGGGATGCCCACCAGCTGCCTGTCAGTGGCACAAACGCTCCAGCCAGACGTGCTGGTAGGCTGCGCTTTCTTCACCTACAGATCTTGGCTGGTTCTCCTGTCCCTTCCCCTTCACGTTTCACAAGAGAACAGTGTGTGGTCCCCTCGGGCTGGCTGGCTGCAGAGGTCTCCTGTCTGCAACTGCTCCCAGAGGCACTTCACAGTTACAGAAAGATGAGGCCATGGAGAGAAACGTGGTGAAATTTTCTTCCTTAGAGCTGCCAAAATAAGGTCGCTGGGTCCCTTTAACCCTCAGAAAGCAGTTTCTGTTGCAGGCTTGCTTTGGTCCTGGTTGCAGGGGTCAGTGTTAGTGCTCGGATTGCTTGGTAGTTGGAAATTCTGATTTACAGTCTTTTTCCGCATCAAATACTGCAGAGCATCGGGTGGGCTCTTCCTGTCATATAAACACAAGCATCGCCTTGCCGTGCTCTCGACCAGGAGACCTGACTGCCTCTGGCACACGGGATTGCTGCGATGTGATGTTTGGGAGGAGTTCAGCGGGGCCAAGTTTGGGCACTTCCAGACACCAGTGATCAGAGGATGCAGGTTTGTATTCAAAAGCTGGGCAGAAAGGCTTTCTGCATGCCTGCTGTACTGCTAAATCATTATTTCCCCGAAAGGGATCCAATCTTGATTAGCTGGAATTAAGAAAATAAATAAAGTGTCATTTCCAGTCTGTCGCATGGAGCCACCTCAGAGAGGTGTGAAGTGCGCTCAAGGTGCCATCCCCGCGCTGCCCCGCCTGCACCTTCCACGCACAGCTCCAAAGCGCTGTGCCTGAGTGGTTGTAGTGAATGATCAACTCCTGCTTGCTGTCTGAATGCATTTCTTTTTTTTCCCTGTGCCAAAGGGCTTCAGCTCTTTTAAATGCTTCAGCTGTGTGTGCCTTACGCCTTCTGTAATACCCGCTGAATTTTTATTTTATGTATAGTCAATCCGTACTGCTCTTACTGCATTCCCCAGTTCAGTTTTAAGTTGTCACTGCATGCTCAGATATTCGATAATGCTCATTTTAAATGCTACTTTCTGTATAGCTGTAATTAAAGACAGAATTTGCCCTTTATAAGTTGTTATTTCGGGAGCTGGAGCCCGGCCTGCGCTGTTGTTGCTAGCAGGCTACAAATGCCATTGTCCTGGGAAGCTGAGCACAGCCGGCGGCGCTGAAAGGCAGCTCTGGAATTTCACTCGGCTATTTTTAGTCAGTGGTGAAAAAATTGCACTTCCAACACTTTTGAGTCTTTGTCAGTGCTTAAATAAACCAAAGGGCAAATCCTGACTTCTCACTAACAAGCAGGACGAGGAGGTGACCTTAAGCCACTTCAGAGGCTGGGCTGGTGAAAAGGTGAAGTGCGGGTGTGGGGACGAGCCCCAGCTCTGCCTGGCTGGTCGCTGCCTTGCTGGGAAGGGGAAGGTGCTGCAAGGGTGGTAGGACATCGCTGCACAGCCACAGCCGCCGGCCTGTCCTGCTTTCTGCAGGTGGTCTGTGGCTATTGCTATGCTGTGATGGCTCCTGGCTCCTTTCTCTTCTCCCTGTGCTCCTTTCAGGGTCAGTGCCCCCATCTCCCTCTGCCTCCCCATGTGTCCCCCTCCTCTCTGCCCTAGCTGTGTAGCTCAGTGGCAGTGCTGTCCGTGCAGGTCTGCTCTCCACAGAGCCACAGCAGTGGCCACCCTGGACGTGGCAGCTCTTCAGAAGCTGGGACCTGGCAGCAGGAGCTCCTGAAGGATGCTGTGTGTAAGTCTGGGTAGCTGTCATGGGTCAGACTATTCCTTTCAACCCCAACCACCTCTGCAGCTGTAAGGCAAAACCAGCTTCTAACCCACAGTTTCTTCTTTCTAATGCTAGGGCAGGAGTTTTCTGAGAAGCTACTTCATCTATTTGGCCACCAAGTTTCCACATTGGTACAAAACACCATTCTCTGGCAACGGGATCCTCACAGCTGTTTCCTTGCCTTGGTGTTCCCTGCCATGTGCTTGGAGAGACCCAGGCAGCAGCTTTGTTGCTTTTGTTGCCTGTGCTCTGACTTCAGGACTTGGTTTGAATGGGGAGACCTTCGACTAGGATTGGTCATGACTCCCAGTAGCCTCCAGTTACCCGAGAATGGCTCTGCCCCTTGCCCAGGCTCCAGCAGCCCCAGGAAGGTAAGATGGTACCAGGCGATGGCTCCTGGGAGGACACGTGCAGTGACCCTGGGCATGCACGGGCTGTGCAGCTGCCAGGAGGTCACAGCTGGCTCTAGGACCCTCTTAGTTGTCCCCAGGGGAGGACGCCCAGGGGAAATCAGGGGCGGTGATGGCTTACTGCAGTGATCTGTTACACGCAGGACACTGGTTCATTCTGCCGTACCTGCTGCTGTCAGTGCTGGGGCTCCTTGCAGCCCTCAGCCTTCCCCAAAGCGCTGACCCTGTGCCCTTGCTCTGTCCCCATTCCCAAATGCACCCCGAGGGACAATGTCCCAGCCTGTGAAGTATCAAGCCTTGAACAGGGATGATAGTTTCCATCTGGATGGTGGTTTCTATCGTATCCACTGTTCACACAGGTGCTGACCCCTCTCCTGGCTGTTCACCTGGGGTTATTTACCCATTTTGGGGCTTTGCCTGAGTTTGGAGTCAGGGGGGCTGCTCTAAGCATCCAAGCGTAGGGCCCTGCACCATGCTGGGTGGGAACTGGGTCCCCACAGCACCACAGGACACTTGTCCTCTCCCTGGGCATGGTGCTGTGCAGCCCCTGGGAAGTGGGCTGCAGGCAAAGAGGCTTTGTCCCAGCTCACAAAACCCCTCTGCTTCTCTCTAGCTGATTCTTTGGAGATGCTTTCAGCCCAGGTTGCTGTAATTTAGTAGAAAAGCTCCTGAATGCTCATGTCTTGCTACTCCTCAAAATCCCCTGGGAATGCTCAGGACACCTTGCAGAGCTGTGCTGAACTACCCTCCAGTTAAACACACCGAAGGGTGTTTAATCATCTGACTTGGTAAAAGGAATTGCACTTGCCATGTGTAACCTCGTGCCCGTGCCTCTTGCTCAAGCACTTCTCCCCGTGTGCAGCCGCATGAAAGCTCCCTCACGTCCATCTTTGCTTCTCTAGACTAAACAAACCAGCTCCTTTGGTCCTTCCCCAGGGATCAGGTTGCACCGTGATTCTCTGCCCTGGCCACGAGCCTGCTTGAGCGTTTCTCACTGTGAGGGGCTGGGCACAAGGCGCAGGATCTGGCCAAGGCTGTGCAGGGCACAGCCCGCATCTCGCGTGATTCTCAGCCACGAGTGGTTTTGGGGTGGTTTTGGAGTTGCACAGGAGGGCACTGACTCAGTGGACTGGTCTGTGGGAAGGACGTGCAGAGTACAGACCTCAGGGTTACCCCCAGTGGGGCAGTTCTGCATAGTCACATCTAAATTTACCCAAAATAACAGAGGTTTGTACTATTTGAGGACAAGAGGGGATGGAGGCAGGCAACTTGCCTGAAAGCTAAAAGTGTAAGATAAAAAATATTTTCCTAGTGAGGAAAATGGAAAATATAGAGGAAATAATTGGCAGAAGAGGGGGAGGGATGGCTGGTCTCCTCTGAGCACTGCTGTGGCTGGATGCCGTCCCTCAGGGTCACCAGGCAGCTTTGACTGGTAGCAGACATCCCCATTGGTGGGGGACACTGGTCGTGGGGTCCCCAGCCACGCTCTCGCTGCTGGTGCTTGGCTGAGATGGAGGGGCCTCCCTCCTGCATCCTCTTGCTTTTTTTCCTGCTGATGGGGTGATTCCCCCCGGGGCGAGAAGGGGACACTGCATCCTGATCACTGGATATTTTGTGCCTTCCAGCACAGCACTCGGCTCCTGTTGCTCTTCTGGGCTGAGACCTGGGCGGTGCTCAGAGAAACTGGAGCTGCTCAGAGGCCTGGAAACATCCATGGTTATGTTGAAAAAAACCCCATTTTGGTAAACAAATGTCATCCTACAGGTCACAAACTAAATGCTGCCTCTGGGGAGGGGGGGGAGCAATGCTCCCTGATGCTTTGGTGCCTTTCCCAGGACTGTTTGACCAGGACAGACCCAAACCCATGTACCCCAGCGTCATCCAGCCATCCCTCTGAGCCAGACACGCTTCTGGATATCGGCACCTAATATGAGCTTTTAAATGCTGCTCCCTAAATTAGGACCCCCTGCAAACTGGCTGCTCTGCAGGGGGAGCACGCTCTGCAGCTGTCTCCACTGCCATCATCACCCCTTCGCCAGCCGGGTGCTCTGTGTCAGCATCCCTGAGGCTTCGGGGGACACCAATGGATTGAAGCCACTTGGGTCAGCAAGCAAGAAGGGAAAAGTTTACTTAGAGATCATGATCTGTTTAAAGAAAGGGGTTTCATATCTATTTAAATAGTGGTTTGCCAGGCGTGCTTAGTGCTTAGCTTGCATTGAGGTATTTTGGAGTTTTCTGCAGGAGCCCACCGTGGGGCAGGCAGTGAGGACAGGCAGAGGGACCACTCATGCTCCCAGACCCAGATCTTAATAAGAAAAAACTCCATTTCTACACTGCCTGCAGGAAAGCTCCCGCTGACTCATTGCCTGAGGAACGCGGCAGGTAACCAGCCGAAAGGACGATGTTCTTGCTTTGCATGCGAGATAAAGCACGGGGACTTTCCGTGTGAAACACGAGCGTCAGAGGTGTAGCAAGCAGTTGCTGTAAGCTGAAGTCGTCTGCCTTTGCTCAAGTGCCGCTTGAGAGCCAAGAACATATTTCTGGAGGGTGGGGAGGGAAGGGAGAGTGCTTTAAACCCATGTCACGGGTGGCAGCGGGCTGTCGGGACCACGCACTGCCGGGACACCTCGCGTACCTCTGCGCTGGGGTTTCTGCCGTTGCTCCTCCTGGGTCATCACACATCCCATGTGCCCTCCCTTCCTCACTGCTTCGCTTTTTGCCACACTGACTTATAGACTACAGTTAACCTGCTTATTTTATTATGCTGGGATGGATTTGGGTTGCATCTGTGGCTGAATGAATCTGAAACACCTCCCGCCTCTGTCCCCTGTGCATCCCAGCCGTGACCAAGGTCTGCGCAGTTTTCCCAAGTGCATTTAAGGATGGCAAAGACATGCTTTGCAGAGCTGGGGAGAACAGGGGACTCTCCTGGAGACACACCATTGTATTTCCATCTTGAGATGAGTCTTGCTGCGCTTCAGCCTGGTTTGATTTAGTGCCTGGGTCATGCTCATTTGCTTGAGCAGCTCCAGGAGAAACATCCTGGGGTGTAGGAGGGTGCTGAGGGGAAACCTGCTGTATGTGGCTTTGGTGTGAGGAACACTGGTAGCTGTTCCCAGCCATGGTTCAGAGCTGCTCCAGCACATCAGGGGAGGCCATGGGGCTGGCTCTGATGGCTCGTTTTTGTGTAGCATCTTGAGTACATCAGAGTTTGTTCGTGGGGAATGCAAGGGGCTGGGTTTGAAAGAGAGACTGATACACGTGGAAGGTGGGTGGAGAAGGTACTGGCACAAGCTCCTCTGTTGTGACCATATCTGAGGATAATTTAAATTAAATGAAAATTATTCTCCTGGCCTTTTCCTTGCTGATGTGGAGATCCTCTTACCCCATGGACACAGACTCTGGTATGTGCTGCTCTGATGTGCTGTGGTTTGAGATGTGCCCCTGTGCCACATCACCCACTGTCTCATCTCCCATGGTACAGGCTACCAGGGATATCAAAGAGCTGCTGTAAGTATGTAAAAGTACACCTGAAACTCAGAAAGAACTGCTATTCCTAAGCCTCTCTCTGTGAAAAACTTCTTTTCCTTTGGTTTCTGGCCTGAGAGAGGGTGTGGAGGTCTTCAGGACTCTTCACTGCTGTAGCTCGGGGTACTTGGGGTGCCTGAGCTGCACTGTCTGGGGGCCAGCCGGGACGGCAGGGTCTGGGGGGAACCCCTGGGCACTAAACCTTCCCAGGGTCTGCACAGTTGTAATACGTGGTAAAAAATAACCTGGAAATAAATTCCGATTAAGATCAACAAAAGGGCTGGGGCTTTCCCTTTCACTTGCAAAACAAACGGGTGGTTTTTAATCCCTTGATGCCTGGTGCTGGGAATAAAGACCAGCTTTTGTTCTCACATTCTTACTAACAGGGTAACAGCTACTCATAGTCCCTCGCTGTTTGCTTAGGTAGGTGGATGCACCTGAAGGGTTCTGCGTTGCAAAGCAAGTCTGTTCATAGCTTTATTGTCATCTTCCAATCAATTATTGGCTTCATGAAGTTATCTTACTGTTGGCAGGACACCAGCTGCCTGACTGTCACCTCCTCCCATGCAGGATGAAGAGCCAGCACTGCCCACTTCTTCATGTAGGAGCTACTGTCCTGCTCTTACAGTCAGAATCTTGTTCTGGGTAAGTTGTCTGCTTCCATGCAGCCTGCTGTCAACTCTTCTGTCTTGCCACTGGGTCTATAAATTTAATTAAATACTGAGGAATGAGCTCTGCAGCATATTCACAGTATACAGTCCAATTCTTGAGGGCAACAGCCATGTGATTGCACAAACCCAAACCAAAGCTAGGAGCTCAGCGAACGGCTGCTCACCTGATGGTCGGGCAGCTCGGTCGCTCCAGTGCGGAGAATCCATCACTCCGGTGGGGAATGTGGCCAGGGTCAAGCCGGGGCAAAACAAGCTGAGGCCAAGATGAGTCCTTAGGGTTTGTGATCAGCTGATAGTGATGGTACTGCTGTAGTTACCATGCTACAGCCCACCTCAGGACTGACTCCCCCAGGCTGAGCTTCAATAAAAAACGTTTGGTTCTGTTTCTGAATTGTGCAGTGAGAGCAAAACGGAGAGTGATGTGCCAATGTCCCTGGGCAAGGGATGGAGAAACCTTTTCTGTTAACCTGAAAAGACAGGTGAGAGCCCTGGAGGACTGCAGAGCAAGGCTAGCTCTGCAGTTAAAGCAGGGATTTTGATGTTATTTTTTATTCTTTCCATCCAGCACAAGGTGAAAATACATTTTAATTTATTGAGTGTCCAGAACATGTTGAAGACATCAAGAGAAAATAAAGACATTGCTGGAATAATCTCACAGCGTGTCTATAAAGAGTATTTGCCAGTGAGTATGGAAACAAATGTATTGCAGACATCCAAGATGTGAAATCAATGATTAGAAGGGTGCATAGGGTCTGAGTTTTGATTTGTTTTGTTTTTGGTTTGTTTTTTTTTTTATATCAGGGCACCAGAGCTTCAAAACAGCATTTAGTTCACCCCAGGGTGTCTGTGAATGCTGCAGATGCTTCAGGGGAGAAGCCATTGTGGGGGCCGATGATCACCCAGGGGTGTCTCTCTGCCAGGAGGGGTGTCCCCCTCCCTAGGGCCAGCAGGGCTCTGGCAGGGGAGGATGATGTGTGCAGGGGGGCTGGGGGATCCCAAGCCACTTGTTTCCCCATGCCGGGCACACTCAAGGGGCTGTGGGTGACACTGGCCCTGGAGGTGTCAGCCAGGACAGCGCAGTTCCCATTCCAAAAGTGCAAACAATTTTTTTGAACAAGGTGAAACGGTGTCAAAAACCTCAATTAAAGGGGTGCTGTGGTATGTAATAGTCCTGGGGGTGGGCAGCTCTGGTGAGACAGCCAGTTTCAAGCACGGTTTATTAAAAATTTGAGGTTGCTTTCTTAAAAATCCAAAGCTGACACTCTCTAAACTATTCCCAGCTCGCAAATATTCTATTGAATTGCATGAGCTGACTTTTTGTAGTTTTCGTGTGACAGGAAATTTTATTCCATGTTCAAGACCAACTCCAGCCATACAAGGAGGGTTTGTTACCAGCTTCACCTGCCTGTGTATGAAAAAGGCAACTATATGGTGTTTTCTTACACCTAAGAAATGGTTTCTGGTTTTTGGGAGGCCTGAGGAGCGGTGCAATGAGTCTGACCTGGATAAGCAGAGGTCTGTGAGCAGAAGACAAGAGGCTCTGTGGAGGAAGGTGAAGGAAAGAGGTGATCCTGTGGGGTGCAGAGGGTCGGATGTCAAACCATGCTTTGGAATGGGTTCTTCTGGATCATTAATCTCTAGACCACAAAATCACATCCTGTTTTTATCAGTAAGATGTGTCAACCGAAGCAGCACAACCCAAGTGCTGTGCGAAAGCAGCACACGTGTCGCTGGTGACGGTGAGCTGCAGCCGTGAGGCACAGAACTGCAGCCCTCTCACTGCCCACACCTGCTCTGCCTCCTCCTTTCTCTGTTTCTTACCCCCAAACCTTTATCGAGCCAATAAAGCCACAGGAAAGAAAACCCGGGGGTGCTGGATTCCCTATGTGGGAGCGTGGGTCCCGCGGCAGGTCCGTGCTCTCCGCGGGTGCTGGGTGCCCCCACACGAAGCAGCACGGCCCCTGTGCCAAGCGCCCCGTGCCCACATCCTCGTGGGCCATGGCCCTGCGAGAAGTGGCCCCCGGACCCCCAGGAAAGCCACGTGGGCTTTGCTGCTTCACATCCCGAGCGCTCCTACGGCAGATGGCTCCACCTTCTCCACCCGAGGATGTGGGGGCTTTGCATTGATTTTTTTTTTTTATTATTATTATTATTATTTACAAATAGTGTCTTTTGAGCTCCCCTTGCTCCTAACCTCATTATTTTAGGTGCTGTAGCAGAGCTGGATAAGGACTGGCTGCTTCTCTCTGGGTGGCAGCAGAGTTAGTGCATCTGTTATTGGGCAGGGATAAGAATCCTTCTGAATCTGCTCAATTTTTCCAGATCTTCAAAAAAAATCATCAAACCTAGTGTCACCCCATTTTGGCTACAAAATATTTCTTTGAAGGAAGAATAAACATTTTCATACTTCAAGTGCAGTCATCCCTGCCCTAACAAGAATGTTTATTTATATCTTACTTCTACCAGCTGTACGTTTAATAATCATTGTTCCAGCAGGAGCATTTGAAATGTATCTGCCCTTGCTTTTCTCGTGCTGTAACTCGTTATTGGCCATTGAGTAACCTCTGATCCCTATCCAAACAGCCAAATAAACAATTGTAAAATCCTAAGATGAGGGTTTTAGTGAGTAGACTATGTTAGGCTGGGGATTTTGGGAAGGCATCTGAAGTTTGGGAAATGGATACCCAGGGAGCTGGTGGAGGATTTGAGCAGCTAGCTCCTGCTGGCTCTGTAGCAAATCCCAAAGATTGTGTCATTTTGCCACTACCTGTCTCTTACTTTTTTTTTTTTTTTTTTTTAAATTTATTTTCATCTGTCTGCAGTCTTGCTGGATTCATGACAGGACTGGGGGCAGTGTCCTTGCCTGTGGGTATGGAGGAGCCTGTCTGGGAGGCACTCCCAGCCAGTCGCTTTTATCCTCCTCCCGTGGGTGTTTAATGTCAAGGGACAAGCTGACAGGATGACTGCCATCTGACTGGGCTATTCCAGGCTAAAAAACTGCAGAAAATGGACACAGGTTTAGAAATAATTCACTTTAATATACAGAAAAGATGTGAGGAGAAAAAAAAACAAATCACGTTCTAACTGGGAAATATTTCTCTGACAGTCCTAATATTCTCACCCAGGCGCTTTGGGGTGCCAGTCCATGGCAGTGTGAGCCCCAGACAGACCTGCCCGTGGGGGAGGAGAGGTTGGAGGGGGGGGATTAGTGAGTGACTCCTTCTGTGGGCACAGCTACCTGCCAGGCTCCCCCTGTGCCACCCGCCTGGACCCACTGCCAGTTCACCCTGTCTGCACGTCTCTGAGTGCAGAGGATCTCAGGTAAGCACAGGGCCTGCTGGAAGGTACCTGCTGGAAGAAGAAATGAGCACATCAGGCAGTGGACACACAGAAAATGTTGACTTCAAATCCGCACCGAGTTTCGGTAGAGGTCCCAGCCCAGGGGTGGTGGGTTGGGCTGGGGCTCACTGGGGCAGCCTCTCGCCCCCTCACAGAGCGGACACAGTGACTCGGATGCCCACAGCCTTCGGGACTGTGCCAGTTTTGGGACCAATGACAAGCTTTCCAGTTGTTTTTTTTTTAAACAGATTGCTTTTGCATTGATATGGTGAGGAGGTGACATCAACCTCTGTGAATTCTCGCCCTGTTGCACAATGTGGAGGTATCTCCAGTTCCTGGGGGCTGGGGCTTTCCCTCTTCCACTTCCCCTTCATCCTCACCCTCGCAGGAAAACTGGCAGAGCAAGTCCTCTTAGGCTGAAACTGCCCCACCACCCTGGTGTGCTTCCACCTGAATAAGGTCATCATTAGCGCTTAATTACCAGCTTTGTCCCTGCTTTGCTGATGTGCAGATGCGTGACACAGATCTGTCAGCAAATGGCGATACACACACAGGGGAGTTATTGATGGGACGTTGTGTTAACTTAAATTCAGAGCACAGGCCCGGAGATGTGCTCCTCAACTTACTGCAGTCCTGTGGTTCATGTAGAAAGCAGTGCTTGGCTTCATCAGAATCCAATAGTTTTGTATCTATTTTATAAATTTATATTTATAAAAAACCTGGTTTTTCATCCATTTTATTAGACCTTGCCTTGGACACATCACTCAGTCCTCATGAGCTCTTAAGTCACAAGTTGCTCAGAAACAATTTTACTTTAATTTACAGATACAAGGATTGATATCCCTGTTCTTGTTTTTCTCAGTTTTCTGCACTAAAGCAAAAAAATTCGATTTTTCAAAATAATGCTTTCCTTCCTGATTTTCAACATTCTTCTCTTTCTTTCATATCATAGAAATAGTTTTTCCCACACGATTAAAAAGCAGATTATAGGAACTCAAATTCCCTCTGCAGCTCATGCCATGGTTTCGAAGACCCACTCCTGCTTCTGCAACACCCATCATTGCAAAGCATTACCCATTCAGACTGCCAGAATGAGACCATGGATTTAGTCTTTCTTCAAATAAATGGAGGAACTTTTGCCTTTTTTTCTCTTTTCCATTTTTTTCCACTTTTCCTGTGTTGTGGGCGATCTTTTCCATAGTCAAAAAACTAGCTTGACTTCAGAAAGTGCCACATAAAATAGTATGGTGCTGGTCAGCAAATCTCTTCCCTGCATACATTTAGACTGAGTCATGCTGATTTTTTTACTTTGATGTCAGAAATATCTGCTGCCTTGGTTGATCTCCTGAGTGAACATCTGATTACAGGGAGAGCAAAAGCAAGCTGGATTTGGTCCCACCTTATTCCCAGTGACACCTTTGTGAATTCTGAGGTCGATAGCGTTGCACAACGTGAAGGACAGGGTATAATTTGACCTGTGAGGCCTTTGTTATGGATTGTGATGTGGAGGTGGAGAGAATTCAGCCCAGCTGTCAGCCTGGGTGCCCAGATTTGACAGGAAAAGCCTTCGGACCTTTTTTCACGTGGAAATGGAGCATGTTTGGGTACGGGTCAGCGGGCGCTTGCACAGCCCAATCTAACATTAGCACTGGTCTGTGAGTTTGTGCTTTGTAGCCCCAGTTAGAGGGACTTTGAGACAATAGCATGTTTGGTTTCCACTTTGACCAGAAGAAGGTAATTGGGGCCGCTTTTAGGGCACATTGAAGGTTCACCCCCAGACTCTGAGCAGCAGCAGTTGTTTGATAGGGAGGGAGACGTGCTGCTCTTGGTTTGGTTTATGGTTTTAAATGCTATGAAAAGAGTTTAGACCTCATGATAAGTATTCTCAAGCATTTTTGAATGAATAAAATACATTTCTGCTGACATAAATGTCCTGTAAAGCAGGTGTTGTCAATAAGAAAGGACTTTGCACCATTTCCATTTGTTCATACTCCATTTCTTAACCATTTGGCAGAGATTTAAACACCTAACGGAAAAAAATGCTTAGCATGAAGCTACTGAGTCAATTTTCATTGCAAGCACAGCGCCACTACTGCTGTGCTGTTATACCAGATTGCTGCTTATGACATTTTTGCTTCCAGTTTCCAATGCCTACAGATGCAGTTGGTCCCTGCTGTGTCATCGGGTCACAGCCTGGGTTGCCCTTGGCCACCCAAAGCACCTGAGCTCGTTGCCAATCCCGTAATCCCACCTGACGTTTGCTTCAGCTGGCTCCCGGCAGCCAAAGCCTGCGGGTGCTCAGTGCCTCCCTGCCAGAGTGGTAGTGGAGGATGGCGGCAAGCTGTGGTCTGCCAGAGAATACAGACCCTGAAGGTTGAAAAAGCCGCTTGTTGCGAAGAGCTGTGACTAGCTAGGTGGAAGTCCCACCACCTTATCCACATGTTTCTGTGTCTCCTTACAAGTACGGCGCTTCTCCTTTTCAAGCGTTTGTATTCAGCCCTTTCTGCCTTCATCTACCCTAGACTGAAAGTTTCCTCTAGCAAGGACCGTGTGTTTATTTCCCAAATGCCGTGCCTGCTGTCAGCCAGCATTTAATAAATAATCCCATTTCTGTATATCTGCAATGGGGTGGATCTTCATCTTGCACGGGGATGGCCTGCTGAGCAGCTGGAGTAGCGATGCAGCAGAAATAAGGTACTCTGCCTAAAACCGTTGCCTGGCCGAGTGATGCACATGACTGGACAGAATGGGACTTATTAAATAAAACTTTTGATTAGGTAAAGAGTAAAACTTCCTAATTAAGTACAGTTTGCAGAAGCTGGTATTTTTCATGGGTTCTATTTTAATTACTTAATGCTACTTAAGAAAAAAACCCCCACTTAATAGTTTGGTAAATCTAAAAAAAGGTCTTGCTAACAAGTGTCTGTGTATTCACTGTTATTTATGAGGAAAAAAAGTAAAAATAAAATACTGTTGGTGCTTTATTTTGTCAAACAAATTAAGTCACATTCTCCAACCTCAGGTCCCTACAGACTGATCCAGAGCACAGCGTGGGTGCCAAGTCTCAGGCAGCGGTGCTGCCTCCCTGTCACACCATGGGCCTGAAGGAGCTCAGCCAGCCAGATTTCTTAGTTCTCAAGGTACCATCAGGTGCTGCAACTTCTCTTGGGTTTTTAACTGTCATTTTGGACTAAGTGGGTAATACACAGCTCTGCTGCCAAGGAGAAACTTGGTCAGAGACACTGTAACCACTTGCAGCAATTACCTACAACACCAAAGTATTATTCTTCACAAAACTGTTACTCTTCATAAGCCCTAATATAAATGTTACTGTGACACTGACAAGTCTGCCAGTGTAGTGCCTGACTTTCTAACTTCCTTTGGGCCCCTTCTCCTTCCTACCCCAGTGTCAATTCCTGGTTCAACACAAGGGTATTAAGACTGACTGAGATAAAATGAATTTATTGTGATCAGGATGAATTTAATTTTGTTAATTTGGTAAGGAAGTCAGGACAGCAAAAGGTGGGTCAGTGGGGCAAGACAAGGCAGCATGGCAGGAGAGCAGGAGACAAGTGGGCAGGGGGGGGGTCTCAAAAGCATTTCCCAGTGCTGCTGACCCCCAGTACCCTGCAACAAACCCCACTATTTTTCCTCTTCTACAAACAGGCACCATAAGAAACTGAACAGCATGGACGTTAAGCTCTTTTTGTTCGATTCTGCAGCCCATGGAGAGGGGCTGCCTCCTCGGGAGCGCGGACAGAGGATGCGCCATCCTTCTCGGCCTCTTCCGTTGCCCTGCTCTCTCCCCGTTAAGTCCCCGCTCCCCTCGTCACCAGCCGAGGCGCTGTTTTGCTCTGAAGGAGACGGGGCGGCTCTAGTTCCGGTGCCGTTCCCCGGGGATGACGGGCACTCAAGGGACACCGGGCGCAGCTAGGCCCCACGGCTCTTCCTATTCATGCCGGTGCTGTCAGGCTGCGCGCCCCGGGCTCTGTGCGGTCCCTGAGCCATCCCCAGGCTCCTCCACGGTCCGACGGCGCCACAGAGCTCTAGGAGAGGCGGCGGCCCTGCCTCGGTCCCGGCAAGGCCTCCCGCGGCCCGAGACGGAGACCCCGGCGACCCCCAGCAGGCCCCGCGCGGGCCGCAGAGCATGCCGGGAGCCGCCCGTGGTCAATAGTAGCGCGGGGCCGCAAGGGCTGCCGGGAGCGGTGG
>NW_020799117.1:18779070-18789694 GCF_003259725.1 Athene cunicularia | reverse complement strand
CTTACGGCGCAGGCCGGGGCGCGACGAGCGCTTTAATTTCATTAAAGAGAAATAAATAAAAATAACAACACCCCACTAGACGGCAGAGCCGGTCCGGGAGGCGCGGGAAATCGTGCGCGGGTGATGCGGGCACGCTGTAAAAACCGAAACCGAAGTGTCCCGGAGCACACCGGCGGTGCGGGGCTCGGGCTCCCGCCGCCCCCCGAGCTGCAGCGTCTTGTTTCCGGCCGGGGCCTCCCCGCCGGCCCCGCCGCAGCCATCCCGGAGCCCCCCGGGCCCACCCTGGTGACACTTGCAAGAGGCTGGCGGGCCTGGGGGGGCGGATTGAAACTTCCAGTGTGAGGGTTTGGGGCTTCTCTAGCAGTGGTGTCGCTTGGATCGGGGCTGGGGGCAGCTCCCGTCTACCCGGAGCAGCACCGGTGCTGGAGCTCCGGTCCAGCAAACACGGTATTATCTAACTAGACGTAATTGGTGTATTTGTTATACCCCCTAATTAACGCTTACGCCGCTAAATTCGGGTTGTGGAGAGGCGGCCAAATGGAAGCAATAGAAAGAGAAGGTTTGTTCTTTTCATACAAGAGAATCTTAGGTCTCTGTAGCCAAATATTATTGGGGGGCCTAGTTTTATTGCCATTAGGAATAAAAATAAGTTAGGAGCTGAGAGAGAATAATAATCAGTAATATCTTCTAAGTTATTTCTAATAAGGATAATTTGCTTTCACGTACAGAATTTCATGCAAAACTGCAGAACTGTATGGTAAAACACAAAAAATTATTTTTAAGGTACTCTGAAGGTGGGCTGGCTTCAGTAGAAACATGAAATGGTTTTTTTTTAGCCATTAGTGTTCTTTCTAAACTACCTGATCTGGAAAATAGAAACTTTGAGTATTGTCTGCTCTCAAGAATCAGAAATTGAAAAAGGGGAAGCCCAAAAATCTGTTGGGATTCTTTCTGAGGTCAGCAGCTTAAAAGCTGTTCCTATCGAGCCTCTTTTCCTGATCCCTATCGATTCGGTGATCTTGCACTTCACCGTGGGTGACATCAGAACTGTTTCCGTGTTAGTGGACTGCAGCATCGAGGATAAAGGCTGGCGGCAGCTGTTGTGGTATCTGTTACAGGACGAGTCACCTACAGAAAAGATGTCTGCTAAATTGCTGAGGTGTAAAGTGAGTTCTAGTGGCTTTTTTTTCCTACCTGGAACAAGAGGGTTACTAATACTCCTCAGCCTGGGGTTATGTGAGATGCTAAAAGAGCTTTTGAGGCTGGAAGGTACGTTTGCCTTGCTCAACTTTCTTACTTGTCTCTTGGTAAATGCTCTCCCTTTTTAGAAGTCTCTTCTATTTAGGGCCAAATTGTTAGCAGGCAGAAGCAAATGTAACTTTTGGTGATAATTATTGGACCCTCTGCTTACAGCTGGACCTGAGAAATGTGCTAATCATTGCACATATTGATGGCGTTCAGATTCTTGTTATGTAGTAGGACATTTAAGAAACAAAGTTTTCTCTCACAAGAAATTAATAAATATAAAAAAATTAATAAGGTGAACAATTAATTCTGTAGTTGCCAGTAGAAAATGTTACTCTGGAAAATGTAGTTGGTAGGTTGAAATTAAATTCACCTTAGTGAAGGCTTGCGTAGAAACACTTATGTTTTGAGTGTCAATGTTTCACTAAAATAATTCCTAAATGAACACATCGCTTGGAGGTTTTGCCTTGTGTGTTGTAGAAGATAAGATTCGTTTAAATACACAAAGCAGAGTAGAAGCTGTATTGACTGAGTTCTCAGTCAGTGATTTCAGTATTATATGCAAACTCTTGTATCAGTTGTTAATGCTGGTGGCAAACATCCTTAAACCAGGGATTGTCTTAGCATGTCAGACTTAGCAGGGTGCTTTTCTTTTTAAGAGTGTTATTTATTGTTTACTAAAAGCAGGATGTTTAATACCTCCCTTTGATAAAGGAGATTGTTTTTGGTGCACTTTTGGGTACTTGATCACTTCCTTCCAATGCCGAGGATAAATCTATAGTAAATACAGGAGCAAATGTATGATGCAAAAGTTCTGAGGAGCAAATACATAATCGTTCTGAGTGGCTGAGAAACAATAGATAATGTGTCAACATGGTAGTTGCACGGAAGTTTCAGAACACGATGTTCTAGCCCTCAACTGTGCCTTCACTGGATAGTTCATTTGCATTTATTTAAAGAAAAATCAGCCATGGAAATAATACTGTTCTGTTTTTAAAGCTGGAATCTCGGAGAAATATTTTAAGGTTTTAGAGTGACGACTTTCATTTGTCGCATGAAGTTTTAGCGAGTGTTCTGAAGTCACTGTATCTTTTAGGACAGCTTAAAGTTTTACAGGTCTTGCTCCAGTTTTGTAAATCGTGTCATCTAGCCATTTTAAGAGTGATGAGCAATTGATTTAGTTGATTTAGCCATTTCATGGCTTTGATTTGCAGATGGTATCTTCCCCTACAGGCAAGATACCTGCTGCCTATAGGGGTGATTTCAAGAGGCATGAGGCCTCAACGTTTAACTTGTGTTGACTGCAGGAGGTCCAGATTTAGGCTAACAGCGCATCTGACGGGGTTGTTTTTAGTTTAGATACCTTTGTACTTATGCTGTCTCAGTTAAATGCTTTGCGTGAGTGGGCAAACTATTAGAAAATGAGTAGTAAGGAAGTAATCCAGAACAGATGGAAGGCTAGCCAAAATGATTGAAAGGGCTCTTTCTTCTCCTGGTTTTGATTTTTCTGTGTGAGATTAGATAACTGTAACCTTTTTGCTCTTTTAAAGAACCAAACTTTTCTTTTTTAAGGTGAAGTACCAACAGTAATGCTTTGTGAAATATTTTTTTCCCTACAGATTGAGTTGTGTATAAAATCTGTATTGTTCATTTGCATCAAACCTGTACATGCATTTGCCTTCAATACTTGCTAAAAGCCTTATGTTTTTCATTTTCTCAGGAAGCTTCACTGAGCTGTGCTTTTGTTTTACCAGCAGACCTTCAAAGTAGGGGGTAATTAGTTTGTATTGAAGTGGTTGTAAAAGAATACATATTTATGGCAAATACCTTTTTATACAGGTTTAAAAAGTTATGTATTTATGGAGCGAACTGCATGAGGACAGTGTAAAAAGAATAAAAATGTGTTGCTCCCAGGCTCTTGTACCCACAAGACACCTATGGGGTATGGCTACTGAAGCAGGAAGCCAACTATGTGCAAATTCTCACACTTACTGAGATTATTCTCATCTGTCTTTCCACTGTGTCCTTGATGCGCATGCTGTTCTCCAAACACAGATCCCCCTGCTGCAGAGTTGGCAGTTTGAATTCAGTGTAATACTGCTCTGTGGTAGTGGTGTGAAAGGTTTATGGAAAGACCGTGCCTAGGAATAAAAACTGACACACACTTGTTTATGCTGTATTATCACTTGTATCTTAAAGTTACATATACGAAAAATATTATTCCTAATATACTACTTCTGCTGTCTCGAATGTGTGTCTCTGTCTTTCATAAAAGTGTCCAGTGTTTAAGTGCCTCTGTAAATAATAAATGAAGAACTATAATTGAATATCTTGCCAAAAGTATTTTGGTTTCTCCTGGCAGGACTTTGATGTGAGCTGAAGGTCTTCAGATTAAAAAGGTAACAATTTCAGAATAAAGTATTTCACATAGGCATGCCTTGCCAGCAGCAACTTCTTCCATAAATCATGCCAGCGGTACCTGAAGTTCCTTGGGTTACTGCAACTGGAGATGGCTGTGCCCTTAAACTATTTAAAGCTTTACAGTGCAAAATAAATCGTAGCATTCTGTTTGGAAACTAAAATACAGCAGCTGTATATATCTCAGTAGGGCTGTAACATTCTGGCTTGTTTCTTCCCTGTCTTAATCATTGCAAGCCAAGGAAGCAGTTAATGTTTTTGTGAATTTGTTCCCACATGTTCTTAGAGGAGCCCTTCAAACAGTTTACTTCTGTATCAGTAGAGATACAGAAGGACTAGGCAATGATCATCTTTGCATTGGAAACAAAGAAAATACTGTTCTAGCTAAAATGTGACTGGTTCTTAATCAAAGGCTGGGAGTAGATGGAGAGTTAGTAAGACGTTTGTAAACCAGTGCAAAAACTAGTTGTGCTTTCTTCAATAGGATAATAATCTATTTACTTTGCAATTATCTTAATCTTCAGTAGATAAACTAGCGGAGTTGAAAGCTACATGTCAGACACTGAAGCATGCAGTCAATGGCATGATGGATGATTTCATACCTGTGGAAAAAGGGAAATTGCTAGAGCTGGTATCTGGAGAGGTGGTGGTTAGGAAGGCACAGATGAGCCTTTGGGGTAGGGGATGTAAGATCTGTGCTGCTGCACAGGCTATCGGAGTGACAGTCACATTTCAGAGAGTGCCTGTAAGAGGAAGGATGCAAATATAAAGAGAATAGATTGCTGTGACTTTGGCAGTGGTGCAGAAAATGGGAAGGAAGAGCTTAAGAAAATGATTTAGAGCAAGGCAGCTGCGTTTAGAGCCAACAGAGTGGTGATGAAATGAGGGAAGTGGACAAAGAAGTGTGGAAAGCTGTATCTTTTGGGAAGGGTTAGACGAAACAGTAGACCAGTGGGGGAAGTGGGGTGGCAAAGGGAAGGAGAATATGAAGATGCAGAAGAGAGGTTATAAAGAAAAAAGTTATCTGAAGCTTGTGATCATTATGGCATCAGTTTATACAGGTGAAGGAAAACTGCAGATGCTCCATTTGTGGTGAAATTCTGAAATTAAATTGCTTGTTCTTAATAGAAAGAAGTTACAGTTCCTTGAAGAGACCAAACGCTGGTGTTTCACCAAAGACTTCAAATCTCATTTGAGATTCAAGACACTCTTTTGCCTCAATGCGGTTAAATTTTCTAACTTTACTAATTTTTGCAACCTTTGCAACAATGCTGAGCAAGTGAGATGCAGCAGAGAAAGTTCCCTTGCTGCCTGAAACATGTGTATAGCTTCCTGTGTGTGAGCACCGCTGAGTGGTTTTCAGGGCGATGTGTTGCCTGTGATCTCTGGCTCGAGACCGGGAGGTCAGGAATTGTGCTTGTAAATCCAGCGTCCAGGTGTCACTGTGGAATGAGATCGCATCTCTGCAGGCATGCTGGTATGCACACCAGCTGCCCTCTCTGAAGTGCTCTTGGGTTGCTCCTTTAAAAAGTTGTAAAGCACATGTATGCCATTTTTGCATTTCAGACTGTGCTGACTGTATCCCTTAGGCAGAGTTGTTGTACATTGCTAAAAATTTGGGTCACTGATGAGCATTGCAAGCAGCATCTCAGCAAAACAAACTGCCTTGTTACAAGCTGTACCCTTAGAGAGACTTGGGAACATTCTTTGAAGGATGGATGTACCTTTTCATTTCATGTGTGTTTTCTAAAACACCTTTGCTACTTGTTAAATCACCTTGATGTATGTCTTCTGATGTGTTACGTTTTATTGCTGTGGAGTTTAGAGGTCGGTCACTTGCTTTGGCATTTTCAGTTTCATCTTCCTGTGCTGCTTTGAGTGCTTGTGCAGCAGTGTGCAAAGTGAGATTGCTGATGGGTTTGAAATGAAATGGATGTTGCAGCAAACGTGCCAGTGTGAGAAGAATGATGTGTGGGAGAGAATAAGAGACTGTGGTTATAAGAGGGCTGCTCTTTTTTGTTACAATGGAGAAAATAAATTGAAGGGAAATGACAACATTTACTGAGTTGTTTAAACTAATGCTGATTAATAACAATACTTATGTTCCAGCTTTTTTCTCTGGCAATGTCATCTTTATACTAATGCCACTGTTTATGTTGTTATGTAATCTGATTTCTCGGTTTGATTTTCATGGTACTGCTAGTACTTCATTATTCACAGAAAATCCACTTTTTCTGGAAAATCCCTTCCCCAGTTTATTGGTGTGTTTGAGCTCAGTGGTGCGACATCTGACAGACTACTCCGTTTTTCTGTACTACTTCCACACACTTCCCAGTATGAGTAGTGCACAACTGAGACCAGATAATATAAAAATAACGCAATGCCATTTGTATTTTAATAAAAAAAAAAAAGCGCTGACTGTTTTTGGAAACTTAACTTGCTTCTTGTGCAGGCTAACCTAACAATGGGAGCGTTTGCGGGCATGCTGTTTCTTAGTTGCTTTGTTAATCCAGGTCCCCTCAGGACTTGCATCCCTGTACTTCTGTCTCAGGAAATGAACGTTTTTATTTGGGATCAAAGAGTAGTGCAGCTTCCCAGGCCCATTTTTGTAAGAATACAGGCAGAAATTTGTAAGATGTAGGTAGGTACCTACTTGCTAGGAGGGAGGACCTACGCGCTTTCTGGGTAAACTGGTAAAAACAACTTTTCAAGTAAACTTCTAGCTGTGGCAACACTACTGAATTTTGATTTGTTCATTGACTTACAGGAGAAATTCAAGTTTATATTTGGTGTTATGAGTTGTGGGAATGCATTCTGAGTTTCATACTGCTGAGGAGTAATTGAATATGGGGTTTTATTACAAAAATTTGTGTCAGCTTGTGTTCTTTGCCTTTTTGGGAGGCACGTGTTTGTATGTCAGGATGCCTCGCACAATGCTCAAATCTTCTATCCTTTTCAGTCATGCCAATTTAAAGATTTCAGACAAAAATACATAAAGCTTTTGAAAATTTATACGCAGAATCTGTTTGCAAAATTTAAGTTACAATTGCAGCTTGTATTTGATAGAGAATCTTTTAGGCATTTCTGTTTGGGCAGCAGAGGACTAGCCAGGGAAACTTGATATTCAGGCTGTCTCCATCACACCAGTACTTCTCGAGGCAGAAATCAGACCTGTGCTGTAACACTTGCAAATACTGTTAAGGAATGACTTCATGGTGAAGTGCCTCTCTTTCCAACACCCTGTTGGCTCTGTTGTGATTTGGCAAATCAGTACATTTATATAATTTTGATAGCTGGCTTCTTACTGAGCTGTATTGTACTCTTAAAATTCTGAGTCATATGCCTTGACATTTTATCACTTTACTTGGCAGCCTTAAAAATCATAGATTGGACATGGTATTAGGCTTATAGTGCTGCTTTGTCCTTGAAATGTTGCCATATAATCGACTATTGCTTTACCAGTGGTAGAAAAACGGAAAATCGCCCCATGATGAAGATACTCCTTTGTTTAGGTAGCTCTGAACAGTCAGGAGCATGACTGACCTCATGGAAACAGTGTCTTGGCACACCTTCTCCCACCCTCTACCAGCTGTTGGTGCTTAGAGACATGGGGCACAGTTGTGGAGGCTGAAGAACGCTTGGTTGAGCTCTGCAGAGGGGCTGGAGAGTGGAGGAAGGGGTGAGGCAGTGGTAGCATATTCTGTGGACGTTGCAGCATAATGTTCTAGAAAATGTTGCTGTTTCTTCTGACTGCTGTTAGGGGAGGTTTTGTAGGCCATATTTCAAACTTCTTGAAGACCTGAGTGGAGGGTGCACAGCCTGGTCTCTCTAGGATATACTCGCAGCTTTCTGGAGACTCCCATCTTCCCTTGGGTGTTATTGTTAAAGCTGCTTTAAATTAGTCACTTAAAGCGTAAGTGTACTGCTGAAAATACTGGACAAAGGCCTATTATCATCTTAGTAAGAGGTGACTTTTTCTTGTGTCAGGAGTAGGATGCCTTGGCTTACTCTGTTCTAGTTCTGGATTGTTTTCCAGAGACACAGAGATACTGAAAATGTACCAAATTCAGTGCTGTCATTCACACTATAAGTGTCTCGAAGACTCTATCTTTGTGCTGCAGATACATAAGAAAAGTCAGATAACTTTGAGTCTGGAAACAGGGAAATAATAATTGCAATAAAATAATTTAGAGCCTGTATATGGCAAACTAAGAGAACTGTAGTGGACTGTTTTGAAAACCTGCGTATTACCATTTTGGCAGTTCCAGAGCAGGCTTGTGAGGTGTAAGCTGGTGCTTGAAGCTTTAGCATTTGCTTCGTTATTTGCGTTGCAGTTTCTTCTCATCTTCCTTAATCTTTGCAAGGTGAGCTGTAGCCCCCACTTGTTGTGCATTGGGTGATTCAGGGCAGGGGAAAGAGCAACTCCTTGTCTGTAAATCCGTTTCTTTGTCTTAGATCCACCAATCCGATGACCCCGCTAACGTAGTCATTACTGGACTGGTAAGGTGCCTAGGCTGCCTTGTCTCTCTAACAGCATTAGGAGTACGTAATTGGGATTTCGTTCAAGAAAGAAGTAGATACACCAAGCTGAAGATGATTGGCTGCTCTCTTTTAACAGACAAGTCTGAGAAGGAAAACCCATTCGAATCCCCTTTCATTCTGGATTGGTGGATCTGAAGCCCAGAAACAAAGTTTCAGGTAAGAAGTCACCCTGTACTATATCTTGCTGCTTCTGCTTAGATGAGTTTGTCCGCAAATTCAGTATCTTGCTTTAACTGCTTAATGTCCCTGAAGTGTTAGAACTCACCAAGTTAGCTGTTGAGCTTAGAATAAGAAAGGGCATATTCAGTAAATACACATGGGCTTTATTAGGAAATTGCAAACCTACTATGAAAAACAGACCTAGGCCACATAAGGTAAAACCTGCCTTCTGTGGAGGTACCCTGCAGGTACAGGGACACTAAGCCCCTGTAGGCTTACAAATCCTGCTTCTGAAAGGAGAAAGCAGCCTTACCAATGACTTTTTGTTGAACTTCAGTTGAGTCTGTTCTGATTTCTAGCAGTGTCCTCTGATGAGTTCATCAGAAATTTAGAGAACTTGTCTAGTTGTTCATAATACAAATTCCAGTAGCTTTATCCTGCTGAAATGCCATTTGAAATTCCGTTGTGGGCAGCGCTCAGAGTCATCCTTTTAAATCCTTATGAGATTTCAATGTAAAGTTCTGTTCCTGGTTGTTTTCAAAGCATAGCTGAGTCAGTTGTAAGGCATGGTTTTCAAGAGAAGCTTTAAAGTTGAAGCAGATTTATTTCAGAGTCAGGGAGAATGGTTGTATTTTGAGTTGCATTCATCTGAGATTTTGAGATAACTGTAAAAGGCTACAACATGTTAACTTAAAGCCAAGTTTAGAGGGTAGAGCGTTAGGAGGGAAAAGTTTGTGTGTGTTAGGAAGGAAAGCCGGGTCCCTGGCTGATAGGAAAATAAATTAAGCAAGTTAAATATCTGGTGTGAATGGGAGACTGCACTTCTGCTAATGACCAGCTTTAAGTTAGTGCTTTAATGAACTTAGCAATTTATTTCTAAAGTTAGTATGAAGCAGTGTGCCTCAATTCCTTTTGATATTAATAGCAATAACACGAAGCTGCTTGAGTGTTCTCTTTTGTAGACAGCTATTAAAGCAAATGTTAAGGCCTCAATATTTAATCTACTGTAGAAGAAACGGGTGGGTGCTGTTGATCTTGTATTGTTTTAGCTCTGTGTTTGTTTTGCTGGCATAGTATTTTGTGCAAAAATCATACTTGAAATTAATTAATGATTACATATGTAATGAATTATTTGTGCACAGGGTATTGTTGTTTCCTGGATTGATTTTTTTGAGTGCTTGAATTCTATTTCGTTAGGGTGCAGAAGTCTTGGGCATGCTTTTTTAGTATAATTAAAAAAAAATCCGAGGGAAAATCTCAGGGAAATACTCATTAACCTTAGTCTGACACATTTCTTCCAGCCTTGTCTGATATCAAATTGAATTTGTCCCACACACCAGTCAGATTCAGCTTGGTATTCACAGTGCAAAATAACATCTTCCTCTGGACTGTTTGCTGTTCAGGGTGTGCCTTTTTCTAAAATGAGAGAATGGGGAGGCAGATGTGAACTTTGCATCTTTAATGATGAAAACTGAAAAGAGGAAATAATTTAAAATACGCTGAGGGGAGAAAAAAGAGGAAGTGTAAATGTGTAGTCCTGCTGATTAAGATCCCTGATGCTATGATATTGAATATTGCTAAAATTTTTGAAACATGAAACAGTCTTATCAAAGGTAATAGTAAAGCAAAGTTGAACTTGAGTGTAAGTATATGCAGATTGGAGGCTTAGTTCTTGCCCAGGTTTTGAATCTTAACATTTCAAAAAGTAAAATGTAAGTCATCTATCAAAGGATATATAAATACTCCTCTGTGGCATTTGATGTACAAACACTGAATGTGAAGCTAATGTTTTATTATGTGCTCAAGCCCAGACTTCACAGGCATTTAAACTTGTCAAGTTAAAGTGCATGCTGTTTTATCTCTACAAAATTTTTACATTGGGTTAATATTCTTTTTAGCTTGTGTTGGGCCTCATCCTTAAAAACTTAACACAGAAAAGAGTTTAAGACAACTTTTAACATCTTAGGCAAGTTTCAGCCACATTTTTCTAAGTGTTTAACATATTCGCTCAATGTTTCTACTGTTTCAGTTGGCAGTGCTAGGTCTCTTTTCAGTGTTTCTCCTTTCTCTTCCCCCCCCCCCATCTCCCCACTGGCTTCTCAGGCATAGACAGGGATTTGGAGATGCTCCAAAATGGCTCCAGGGTTTTGGCAAAGTGGAAGACAGGGATCAGGATGGAGTGAGGCTGGGTTTGCTCAGAACATGGAGGGCAGGGACAGGAACCCTCAGAAAAATCTTGGAGGTGGAGGGGGCAGGCTGG
>NW_020799117.1:18761765-18779020 GCF_003259725.1 Athene cunicularia | reverse complement strand
CCCCTCCAGTTATGATTTAATGTGAGCAGGTGTGCTGCTGTCTGTAGATGTCTATAACACCTCTGTTCCTGCTTCATAAGAGCATAGGAAAGCCATTCTTCTGAAATGGCCTTTTTTATGTAGCATAGGGTAGCTTAATGCAGAAAGGAATATCACACTTCCAGAGCTTTGGAACTGCTGGAATCAGAATGTATGTACATGAAGGAAGTAAGGGTTAATCTAAATACTGTGTATTGTGGAAAATTTAGGTTATTTCAGTTAACACTGAGTGACTTATGTAAATATATTAGATTTTCTTCCTAGTCCTTTATATCTTCCTGAAAGCAGTACTGCATCTCCTGAGTCTTATCCTAATGAATAAATTATAATGGTGTAAGATTGTTGTTATATTCAAATAAAGCATTTAATCTTTTCTTCACTGAACCCATATTCCTTTTGTAGCATTCATTTTGTTGTAGCAAGCGCATACTTTGATCTTCAGGAGCAGAGTGGGACTGCGTTATCGATCACCCTTCCGTGAATTCATTGTCCTATCTAGAGGAGCGGTGTGGTAATGAGGAGAATTTATCTGATAAATTATTTTCCCTTTGTCTTGCTTTAAATTTCCTGATTCCTCACTTAGTATTTTTCCCCAAATGCAAGAAGCTTATGTACAGATCTTGAATGGCTATGGGAAGGTTGTAACATTGAGTGATTTTTATTTTGAATGGCAATCATTTACCTAAATAGATTTTCCTAGTGGAGGTGTGACTCAGCTGTTGATTACCTGTTTTTTTAGAATGATCTGATAACAGTAAAGGAATAATCAAAAACATTTCAGGAGTTAAAATGACTTTGCTACTCTGCAGATACTTATTTCTGAGAAATTCATTTTTGCATTTGTAGTTCAACAAAGGACAAATGCAGGAGTAAATTACATCTAAGACCACTTTCTTGACCTGAGAATGTAGCTGTTCTTGGAAGCAGGACATTGGAATGCATATGTAAAACTCCATGGATTTTGGAAATACATTGCATGAATGGTAATCAAGCAGCCTTCCAAATCAGACACTCAAGACTGGACATGAGATTGCATTTTGGACATGGAAAAGGTAGTGATGTGATGGCACTGATTCCAACAAACTTGTATGGAGCATGTGAATACACTGCATCTCTCAAGGGACAACTTGGTTTTGAAATGAGAATAGGGGAGAGTACAGAGTACTTCTATTGGTCTGACGTAAATTGTTTGGCTTTGAGTACCTCAAAGATACTAAATGCTGTACCAAAATGTGCAGCACAGTGAATGTGTTATCATGCCAAGCCAGGCTGTCACTTGTGGAACACACTTATTTGTGTTACATGCATGCCCCCACAGTTTATTTCTGATTATGTATTCACACTTAAGAGTATACTTTCACATTTTTACTTTTCTGTCTCTTGCAAATATTCAGACTACTTGTTCTGATATCTAGCCGGTTAAACAGTGTTCTGCTTGTCATTGTTTTGAATTAATCACTTAAGGTAAGATCTGGATGCTATCCTGGCTAGCAAAAGGGGATGGAGTTGGAGTAGTTGGCAGCTATTCCCTGCTGAGTGTAAAATAATACTGAAGGCCTTTCAACGTTGTTACTGCTTTATATTTTTCCTGTCTTACTGTGATTAATGCTGATTTTTGATTATCTAATCTTGATACTAAATTTGACTTGGGAGCATATAGCTTTCATAAATGGTCATGCTATCCTTAAGTCTAGGTTTGCTTTTCAGAATACCCCTTTTTGCAACATTTAATCTGAGCTACTGGGAACGTGTCTGTCATTCTGAGCCATAAAGAGGATTTTAAGTAACAGCAGTTACCCTATGAATTTATCTGTATTGTGTTAATGGAGATAAAGAAATTTAAGTTCTGTTGGTCCGGGCCTAAATCAAAATAAACAGTAAACTACCAATGTTGAATAGCATGCGAGTTTCCTATAGCTAAAATCCTGAAGAGAATTCAGAATGAAGGTTGAAGTTTTTTGTACCTTTTTTCCCAGTCCAAATCTCTATTTGTAGCCCTGTGGACATCCAGAACATGAATTAACCTTACTAAGGAGCTGGTTTGTTGTCACAAGAAAGTTGGGAAAAGCATTTCAGACTTCAGGATTTGTAAATCTGAATGATTTGTTAGGTACTTATGTTCAATTTTGTTTTGTAACAAACTGCACAAGAAAAAAATTGTTGCAGGAGGATTGAATGAAAATAATTAGTTATGCTTCTTGAAAAAAAATTGAGTAAATTAGCTCCTTCATTTGTTTTACAGTATTTTTCTTTGAAATTCCAAAATACCTCCCCTTGCCAGTCTTTTTTTGGACTCTGTCTAGAAACTGATTTTCAAAAGCAAGGGTATTCTTGCCGTAAGAACAGAATTTCCTGAACTGTAAACATACCAATAAATTTTGATTCCTTAAATTTATCTTGTATAAATGAATGCAGTGAAAAATTGTGAGGTCATAATTTTAATACTTTATAAAACTTCCAGCAGTCAGGCTTGGTTATGTAAATGCTGTCATTCTTAGTTATGACATTGCAGTATTTTGGCCCCTGGTTATTAAAGGTGTATTAGTTCCATTAGGAACACAGGCTATAGTCTGTATTTGGTTTTTGAGCAATTTAGTGGGCTTTACAGGATAAATGGGTGATTTTTTTTCTTTTAAGGGTTAAACTGTGAGGATTTCTGTGGTGACAACTTAATTTCAGATGCACTGAAATGAAGGGTTTCTGCACATTTTACAGTACTTTTACAGAATTTATTTTTACCTATTTTACAAAATAGCCGTGCTGTACACCTATGAGAAGTCCAGAGTGAATGAAAACTTTGTATTGTTCAGGACCTGATAGGTTTTTGGTTTTGTTTTTTTATGCCTCTGTGCTAAAAGTTACCACCTACAAAGTTGATTTATTGAAAGAACGCTGCTGCATGCTTTACTATTAATATAAGAAGTTCTTAGCATCTGACCTTTAAAGATGTTGAAGCATATTCCTTTTTTACTGATGCTGCTAAGAATTTATAGTTTTGAATATAAATGTAAGCATTTGCATAGGTTTCTTAAATTTGCAATTTAAGATTGAAACCTAAATCGTGACAGGTAATTTCTGAGGCTGGACCACCGAAGCACCACTTTGTGTACAGAAATAAAATCAGTCATATAACAATAAAATGAATGTATTAATCTTTCCAAATATAAGGCATCTAAAAGATCAGAATGAGGGTTTCTCTATTTGTCTTTATTATTTCAGCATCATTCACTCCTTACCATGAAACTGTAAACCCCCTCTTTCATCTGCTTGCTCCTCCCCTGCAAGTCATGTGTTCAGATGAACACACAGCTATCATAATGTGAATCGATTAAAACTCTGCATCGTAAATTAGTTTGTCCCTTAAAATTTGAGTTTTGGCCTTATCTTAGGCTCTATGGTTCTACTGCCCGCCAGTGGGATTGACTCTGGTTTATATGTGCATTTAATATTATGCCCATTGGCCAGCATCCTTCTCCCTTTCCCAGACTCCATTAAGTAGTGCTGTATCTCCCTAGGATCCTAACAAAAGACAAGTGGAAAGTGAAGACCTAAGTTCAGGTTCTTGTTATGCAAAAATTAAATCTTTAGTACACTGTTATGCTCTTATTTATGACAGTTCCTATGCAAGCAGGGTCAAGAAATAACATGTTAGGGAATCACACAAATATTTGCACATTCCTGGTTTAGTGTGAAGTAGAAGGCAATATTAATTTGTAGTGTTGTGCAATAGCATTGCTACAGCTCAGTGTCCAGTGATTTTTAAAAATCCTTTTATTCAGGATTTTGTAATAATGTGGTTTAAACTTGGCTTCTGTATCTAATGTATTTTGAGCTAAATTTAAAAATTGTTCTCAAGTTACCCATATTTCTCTTAAGTTCTTAAAATTAAGCCTAAATTATTTAGCTAGAGTAGCTCCTGAAACAAAACAGTCTAACTTAAACAGCGATTTTTATCTTATAATTTGTGGACTCATGTAAGTTCATTGTACAGATTATATGCACAATTTTGTACATTTTAACTGAAAATCATAGGAGAAGTTTGTTGTGTTTCTCAATCAATTACTTTTACTAAGTGATGTGAGCAGGATTAAAATTTTTACTGGGCCTGTATGTTTAAAAATGCAATAATTTGTTGGGGCTTTAATAAATAACTGCAGCAATGCACTGAGTTTCAGTGGTTCAGTGTTGCAGAAACACTATCCAGGTATTGTGCCAAATAAGATTAAATAATGAAACAGATTAGAAAGGAAGTTTCTTGAATTAAATTCACTCGTTTTGAAGCAGAGCTGTAAACGGCCTATATAAGATCCTGCATCTTCAGTATCATGATCAGTGGGTTTGAACAGTGCATACTATACTTCTTTAAAAATATGAAAATCTTTTATTTTGGTGTCTCATTGAAATTAAGGTAGTTTCCCCAGTGTCACTGGTTGACTATCTTAGAACAATTCTTGGAACTAAATTTCAAATGTTTGTGTGAGGACATGTCAAAGTAAATTATTGCAAAGTAATTGTAGATATACAGGATGAATTGCTCGATAGCTAAATGAAAAATCCCATTTCTCTAAATGTTAAATAAGAAACATTGAATAATATAAACCTGTGATTTATTTTGATATTGAAAGAAGAATAATACACTATAGCATAAATATGTTTATTTTTACCTCCGTACATAAGGTATGTACACCCACTCATCACGACAAGTGCATAGTACAGAACATCCATATGGAATGGCAACCTTCCTGCTGGATAAGAGAAGAGAGAATTCCAGTGTGGTTTGGTGCTGCTAGGGTGGTTGTTCTGTTTTTGCTTTAATTTATCTTCTTAGCATGGAGATGAAAATATTAGACTTCCTTTTGTTTTATTCATAAGATATGAAACAACAGAAAAATCTTTTTTAACCTCTTCAGTTGCTCTGGGCTCCCTCCTTCCCCTCATTACTGGCACAAATTGCTTTCCCTGAGTCTTCACCTCTGGTTATTCCACTTTGAACTTTGATCTGTGTGGGATTCTTCTTTTAAAGCTTTGGTGTTTGTTATAACTAAATTGGAAGCCTGTGTGAAAAATATTGAAAGCTACATCTGTGCCAAATTTTAGAGCTGGGTTTGCGCACTGCTTAGTAGTGAGGAGTTGAATCCTTTTCCCTAACTTGATCTGATGGTTATGTAGTGTATGTACTATTCTGTCCTTAAAAGGAACTGTGAAATAATATCATGGAGCTATAAAAGGTTTGGGGAGTCTGCATAAATTTTTTTCAGTTTCAGAAAAGAAACATAAAGGATTTCCAAACTTTTCCTAACTTCTAGTGTCAGCACTGTGCAGTCTGGTAGTTAAGCTTGGTTCTTTCTGGTTTGGGTGGTGGTATGAGTAATAAATGTAGTTAGGGTGTAATTTGGCTTTAGAATATCCTCAACTGATAATACAAACTTTCCCCAATAACCCATTTAATCAGGATACCATGTGTCTTGACTAAGCAGAACTTGGTCTTGCAATTTGAATTTAGCTAGGTGATTTTCCTCTCTAAAAAATAATTGTATTTTTTGGTTGTCAGTGTCCCAGTACATACATGGAGTGTAACCTCAGAAGTTAATGTCAGCGTTGCTGTTAGAATAAATAAGCACAAATTGTTTGAGAAGGTTGAGGCAGTGTGGGGTGCCAAACCGTAATTACCAAAGCTCCTCCAGGTTGTACTCTTAAAAAAACTTGCCACCCTAATGAAAAGCTCCTGCACTTCTGTTCCCCAAGGGTGACTGCCAAGGTAAAACCCCGCAAGCAATTCCAGCCGGGCGGGTTTGCTGAGGGAGGCACCTTCCCCCCTTGGAGCAGAACTCACTCCTGGGGTTGGTAGCAACTGGTGGCCCCAAACTCTAACAACTCTGACACTACTGGTAGTTAAGTTAAAATGTTCAGCTGGGTACGAAAGCTAAGCGGTTGCAAACGAGGCAAATCAGCTCGTTGTCCTTGATAGGACAGAGGGATGGCTTATTTTCTGAAAAGGATCTTCAGTTGTTATTTTACCCTTGGCCGCTAACCTTGTGATTAATGTAGAAATAACATAGATAAGTACCCACGTTAACATACTAATGAGTTGCCTGCCTTGAGTGATTTGTTGTGGCATCTAACTGCTTCTTCTCTTCCTTCCTTTTTGTCACCCTGCAGTGTTCTGTGCCAAGGTCTTTGTGGCTAGGCTGCTCCAACCTGGTAGAGAGCATGTGCGCACTGAGATGCCTGCAGAGCATGCCCAGTGTCAGATGTCTCCAGGTGCCTTTCTTCTTTCTTGTTGTAAATGTTATGCGTATGCTGTTGAACATTTGTTAAACTCTCAGGACTCTGTTTAATCAAATTGTTAAGTCTGCTAAATGTTTTTTGTGCATCCTTTTCTGAAATCTTCTAACTGCATTGTAGGAGTGAATCTTAAGAGGGCTTTCTGTACAGTAGGCTCTTGTGGGGGGTGGTGAGCTTTTGTGTTTTATTGCCTGTTTACTGAAGTTGTGATATAAGTAGCATAGTTGTGCATGTTGCCTGCTACGTTTTGCTTTGTCATTTAATTAAAAAAATAACACAATGAGCTTTGCCATTTCTCTTAAATTGCAATGAACTGACTAGCCTGTAATATTGTGTGATTTAATTTAGAAAGGATAAGCTTTTCATTTTCTGCTAAGCGTGATCCTGGTTATAGCCTTACATTACAGTTGTGCATGTTTAAATGCAGAATAGTTAGTCTGGAGTCCTGGAGCTCTTTGGGTTACCTTAACTTTAAAAGTGAAGAACAAGGGATTTACTCTGCATAGAAGACCACTCAAATCTCAAGTTCTCTGTTGTTTTTCTTCTAGTAAGCTGTTGAATCTGAGCTTGCATAATTTATAGATGGGGGAATTGCTGCTGCTTCTTCACTGGTTTGGGAAGGATTGAAAACAATAAAAAGGGAGATTTTGATACCAGTTAACAATTTTGGACTCCCAGGGTATTTATCTTGGAAGGAAAATGCAGAACTTGTAGTGACTGTGTAGCACTTCCTAAAGTGTTTCTAAATAACATTTTTAGCAGAACATAACTATTATTTAATATTAATATATTTTATAACATAATAACATTATTCAGTGGTTCATGTGTACAAAAGGAATATTTACAAGAATTCACTTCTGTGAATGAAAACTTAAACAAATTTAGCTTTGTTTGCAGTCAGTGTAAGTTCAGACACTGGATAACACTAATGTCTTGCCTTAGAGAGTAACCATTTATTTCAAAACCTCTCCTCTTGCCTGCAAAATGGGGCTACTTGAGTTCTAGTGAATTTGAGTTTTAGAATTAAAAATTTCTGTTAAAATACAAACATGGTTTTCTGTTTGAATGCTTTGTTTCCAATTTTTAAATACTATTCAAGAGAGGGGGGGATGGGATGAGATGGACATGACCAAGATAAATCTGTGGATGGATATATAATTTTGTAGAAACTGACACTACCTCATGACCAAATAAATAACAGTTACAGTAGATGCTTATAGTTATAACAGGGCAGAGACACCGAGACTTGGTGTCTGTCTTAGGAATATTTACAAGTTAGTTTTAAAGATCTTCCTGCTCTCTTTCTCTGATCCTCAGCATTCATCCCCTCACTGGAAAAGTAAAATAAAACTTTTTTCAGTGGAAATTCTGAATTTTTTTGCTCCTGTGACCCAACTTGTCAGTGGCCAAAGGGCACCTCAGAGTTTTTTGTTAAGCAGTCATAGTTGGTTTTAAGATGGGTAGTGATGTTGGGAGTAGGTTGGAGCCTGGTGGGATGGGCCAGCAGCCGTTTCAAGGCTTGTTAACAAAACCTCGTGAGGGATGTGAGCAGTGGGCTTGAGACAATGGCTGCATTGCTGTCAGGAGACTGTTCTTTGGTGCAGACCTAGGGCCACAATCCTGCAGTTTCTTGCTTAATTTTTTTACCTCCTCTTTACCTGTCAGATTTGTGATTTAGGCTTAACTGTATTTAACAGTTTGAGAACTATTTCAGGATAGGAGCAGTTTTGCTGATAATAATTGTGTTTTACATGCTATGTGTCGATCTTGGTTTCAAGGACTACAAGCTTTGGGGAGGGCCAGCTGCTGCACCCCCACACAGTGAATTTCAGAAAGACTCCTCAGGTTAGGAGGCTTGCTGCAGGCAAGTGCATTTCTGGAAATACCTGGCTTGGGAATTGCAGGGACTTCTTCATGATGAATCTGAGAAATTTGACTGCCCCAAGTTTCTTATAAATCAGCTCTTTGGAAATTTCTCATCGGTTAGCACATCATGGCAAATGAACTGCTTTTTCCCCAAGCTTTTTATTAAAACAATATTACAAACAGAAAAATCTATATATTCAGTTGAAATAATAGTAAACCTATTCATTAAGAACACTTTTTTTCTTTCTGTTACAGTATCTATCAGTAGGTACATATTAGTTAACTGTAATTTGAACAGCTGAAAGCTCAGACCAAGGTGGGCAATAGATGAACTGATGTAGGATATATTGTATTACTTATGTATATTATTGTGGTAATATTGATTACAGGATAAAATACAGAACTGTTTCTTCATGAACCTACTGCTTTAAACACAAGATCTTTGGAAACCTGCTATCACACAGATGTGGTGTCATATATAATTAAAAACCATAGCTACTACAGCTGTTATGTCAGGTCGTGTCACTTTGACAAATTTCTCACACCTATATTGTTTTCAGGAGTTGTTACAAATCTGTCAGCTTTCATGAAAACCCCATTAGAAATTAATTTGTGTAGGCTTTTTGTTCTATGTGCCTGTAGGAATTTAACAACTCCAGAACATTTTTAACTATATAATAGTAACGGCTAACAGGGTTAACAAATCTTATTAATAAAGTACATCACTGCAAGGACAACCACGTTGCTCAAACTGGTAGAATTTGTTTGAAGCTGTTGGGAGCTCAGTGTGAGGAAAGAAAAACAATTCTGTGTATCCAGCCTGTTACACTTCAGGACTTTACAAGGAGGGATTTCACCAGGGTGTTTGGCTCTTCTGTGTGTTGTAGGGTTTGTGCTTTTCTTCTGGCTGCACCCTCCTGATGGATTATTTAGAGAATAAGAGAGATAACTGTCCCAAGTCGTTGCCTGTGGGGCATGGTGCTTGATAAGGTGTAGATAGAGATTTGTTGATTTAAATTTTGTTCCAAAATAAAGGCTCTTTTTTTTAAGTCTGATTTTTGTAGAACTGTAACCAAGAGTAAGGGGTTTTGAATCTTTTAGTAGCATCTGTTGGAGATACTTTAAAAAAAAAAAGTTCTCCTTTCAGGCATGTGACTCGGTGACACCCGAAGGGAAACTTAGAAGTGAAAGTGGCACCAGCTACTTTCCACATTTTTTATTTTTGGTACCATGACTTGCCCTTCATTATTGCCTGAGCTATAAGCCCACATATAAAAACAGGTAGAGCATATATATCAGGAGATCTTCGTTTCGTAGCACACATTCAACTAGTGTAACGATGATTAATAGAAAGTTCTAAGAAGGGAAGTACAGAAGCCCTTTGGTGATTCACAGAAGTTGTGTGTGTAGTATGTGTAGAGTAATTATTGAGTGGACCAGAAAGGGGAAAAAAAAAACAGTCTTAAATCTGGATTTAGAATTTAGAATTTCTTCAGGAAGCTCTTACTCAGTTTTAGTGCTTTTTCAAGCATTTAGTCTTCAAGAGTAACCTGTCATCAGTCTAAAAGAAGAAAACAGAGGTAAGGTTAACTTTTGCCTTTCCATAATGTTGTTAGCAATCATAAAACCGAGCTAGGCTCTTCTAAAATCAATCTGTAACATTTAAGCAAGTAGCCTCTGATGCCAGTGGATTGGACCTAGTGTTTCAGTTCTCCATGATTGGTCTGGTTTTGTATTCTCTGCTTTTTCTCATGCAGTAAAATGCTTTCATAGTTCCTGTAGCTTACTGGAGAAATATTTACTTTCTGCATTATGTGAGCTGTTAGTAGAGAGGAGAGAGGTAATTTATTAAAAACTATTTATTCCCATTTGTGATACCTGAAGATTGCTCTCATCTATTCTGATTTTCAGTGTAATTAATATTATTTGGGAATAAAGTCTTTGACATTTATTAGCACTTGTTGTATTGAAAAGCATATATTAAATGCCTGTTCATAATACTTGAAACTACTATAGATTCTGAAGACTTATTTTTAACCACTTAATCTTGTGTTTAATAATGTTTTTGTACCAAGGATTCAGATAGCTACTGTTTTCATCCTCTTTGATATGGATTTGACTGCAAGGTTAAAAGTGTACTGGTCTCTTACTTTGGTATTTAGAGAAACTGGTTCTGTTACCGGTTGTGTAATGCAACCATATGGATACATCACCTTCCATAGCTTCATCCCCGTGAAGCATTGTGGTGGTTTTGAACGTACTTTGTCACGCTGATTTGGGAAATAGCTCCAACAGTGCTGTCACGCAAAGAGAAGCATCCAGTGTTCATGGTTCTGTAAGTAAACATCTCCAGTGCGAATTGAAGACTAATCATTAAGCAAGAGAAGATAAGTACTCAAACGTTGCTTTGAATTATTGCATAATATAGGGTGTGATGAAATAATGCTTGGGGAATAAACTCTTAGATAGATGTAACAAAATTAACCTAGTAACCAAATACTGCTCAACCAACTATTTCTTCCTTGTATTGTTATGCTTTTCCTTGACATTTTTTCAGAGATATCATCATACCTCTCTTCTAAAACTCTGCTTAGGTTTTTTTTCTTGCTTATTTAGACCTCCCCAACATCTTGGCCTTTTTCTACATATTTCCATTTATTGTCCCTAAAATTTTCAGCTTAATTGTATGTAGTATCCTGCTCTTCCTTTTCTGTTCATGTGTGGGATTTGTAGCTTGGAAGCTTTAACAGTGCACTGATTCACTACAGGTACAATAAACTTCTCACTTCCAGGGCTTCCAGTGTGAGAAGTCAACTTTTTCATCTGCAGGCCAGATCTTTCAGTTCATGTAGTGGCTTTCTCAGACTTGAAGGTACCCTGACTCCTCACAGCCTGTTGCACAGTGGTCCGTAGGCTTGCAGTAGTGTGTGTAACTTTGCCTGACCTTTATCCTTGAATTCTGCACAATAGGTTGTCCAGCTCTGGAGGCTTCACTTGATCTGCATTTTCATTCTTACACCACGTGTCCTGGTGATGGACAAGAGTAGGAAGGTGACATTGCCTTAGTTCTTGCCAGTGTCATTCCTGCTTATAGATTAAGACAGGAGTGTATTGATTTACTCTCCATAACTGGAAGCTGTCTTAACAAAAACGTCATCTTAAAAGCCTTTTGAATTGGCCAATTTATAATTTATTACTGTTCAGAAGAGCTTACTATTTGCCAGTGGCAAGTGGAGTTGTGGAGCATTAGGGTTTTAACATTATTCCTTATAATAGTATTCCCTTCAAAGGAAATTATTTGTTAGCAGTAAGGAATCTCAGTGCTATCACAGCTGAGCTGAGGCACAGAGAAGGAAGTTTATCTTTCTATTTATTGATAAGATGCAATTTAGCATTAACCTGCTTAAGCTTCTATTTGTTATTCTTTACTAATTTTGGGCTTCTGTTGGTTGATGTTTCTATTTAGATACCAGAAGGAAGTACAATAACAGAAACTATAGTTGGAAAAAATTGTATTTGAAGACTTAAAAATTCTGATTTATTGACATGAAAACTTCATACTTTTTTTCACAGTTCAAATTCAGACACAGATGTGATGCAGTAGTTTTAAAATGACAATGAGTGCAGTAGATGCATTCTGCTAAAACCCTTTCCCATGGTGCATGAAATCACAAATCAGAAAATGATGAATAGCCTGTCACTGTAGTCTGCATCCTTCTGAAAAATCTTATTTTTCTATGTAGCTGTTAAAATGAGTTGTCATAGCTAGACAACTGCTTTGCTGCTTCTGTTAGGTTTAAAGTAATTTACAAGTACTACTTTGACATGTTTTCTGGTATTTTTTCTCAAAACAGTGGGACTGTTACCATTTCTTTTTGGAAACAGTCCAACAGGTCCATTAAAAAGAAATGCATATTTGATTCCTTTTCTTTAAAGGAATAGAATGTTCTCTCCAATATCTGAAATAATTGTGCTTGTCCCTCTATTTTAAACAGACTTCAGAGACATAAAGCTTTAAAACTAAGCAAAGTATTGCCCAAGCAATTAAAGATATCCATGCACTAGGCCTGTTGCATTCAGTGCAGTGAGAGTCTGTAGATCTGATGTACAAATGTCCAGTTTTCCCCTGTTAATCAGCAGCAGTTCTTCCCAGTATTGTTGCTTCTTCTGGCTGAAGCTGGAGTCTCCTCTTGAAATTAATAGCAGTTTGGATTTTGTTTTCAGCAGTTTCTCATAATTTTGTTTTTTTCCATTCGTATGTGTGTGTTGCAGACTCTGAGGACTGATGTGACAGCTCAGTTTGGTCTTAGTTGCATATATTGCAAGTATTATGCAAAGGGTAACACTGCATTTTACACCCCACCCCACCCTTTTTTTTTTTTTTCCTCTGGTGCTGCAGTGCTCAGCCATCCTGGTGGTCTCTGCCAGACCATATTCCAGTATCCCAGTTTATTTCTTGTAGTGGAGTATCCAGAACTGGGGCCAGTACGCTGGATGTGGTCTGACCAGGACCTGGTGTGCCTCTGGCTGCAGTCTCTTACAGTGACAGCAGCTTTGTGTGGTGCTTCCTCATGGTGTGGCCATGGCTTGTTGCTAGGTTTAAGCACCAATAGTGTAAGTAAAATTAAAATGCAGGGATGTTTTTTTTTTTTCTAAGCATGATTTATTATTTGAAGGAAAGGGTTATGGTGTATCTGAGTGATTTCAGTTTTATGAGTTTAATTATTAACTCCTTTCTTAGTGGCAAGAAGAGATACCTCTTTATTGAGTCAGTTCATATTGTTTATTCTTAGAAGAGAGTAGTTACTAGATTTCTTTTAAGCTTCAGCCAGTGAGCTAGTATTGAGCTATGAAGCAGAGCTCTTTCTCTTTAGTTTCCTTAGCTGAGGAGCAGCTCTCTGTTGCCAGAAGACTAACAAATGGAATAAATATCTGTAAGTTTTGGTTCCGAATTTTCCCTGGGAACAGTGTACGTCATTCGCTTGTAGCTGACTGTGGCTTTTACCAGTGGGGTCCAGCTGTATTCCCCCTGGGCTGTGGTGAGTGTGCAGCGAGTGGTGGCTGCGGCCAGGAGGCGAAAGGCAGCCCTGGACATGGCTCTGCAGGTCGAGTCATTGCAGCGGCCTCACCAGGGAGGAGCTGTCTGAGTAATGCCAACCGCTGACCTTTCTGCTTGTCAGTAAAGGGGTTTGCCGATATAAACAATATATGAGTGCTTTTTTTTTTTTGGTGACTTTTGTTTTCAGCAGTTTTGAGAGAACACTAAGGATCATATGCTTCATCCCCAAGATGCAAACTTGCTTGACCAGAAGAGTGACTCCTCCTAGGCGCCTGGTTCTACCTCTGAACAGCTTTTCAAGTTACTTGACCTGTGACTGTTAGTTGGTGGGCGGTTCTCTCACCTTTGTCTTTTCTTCAGTTGTTGCTGGTATTCAAAAGTTAGTAATTTATATAATAATCTTTATGATAGAGATTAGGAGAAAATGGTGATATGACTTCCTCTTGAGATATTTCATTAAGCTGCTGTCTGCTGCAGAAGGGACTTTTGAACATAGAAAAAGTAACGTGAGCTTAGAAATCCAGTCCTTATTCCTTTGGGTGACTTGCTAGTCTGCCTTTTTTAGTTTTTGTCTCTTGCACCGTTTAGTGATCACAATCTATTGTCTCTGACTGGGAGGGATATGTCTCTAAGGAGGCTAGTGCATTTCTTCATGATGGATTCATGTATTGACGCAAGATACTAGACCATGCCTCAGTAAATCCAGAATTGTTGCTTATAGCTGTAACAGATGAACCTAATTTCAAACATAAATTTATGTTCCTCAGAAAAGCAAACACAATCACACTATGCTTTTAATATATTTCACAAGTAGCAGGCAGGAGCTATTATTCCTAATACCTCTTGTGATACATCTGCAGAAGACTACATTGTTGAGTGGAGAGACGTTGTTAGACACACCTTCGCGTTTATGCTTTTCCAAAGGAACTTGAAAAAGAGGATTTTTATTTTTTTTTTTCTGTCTGATCCTGTTACAGTGCAGAGAAATTTGCTAGGTAATGTACCTTGCTCTTTGCCTGCCTTCTACTTGTGCTTATGCAGGGAGAGAGCAAAATGTTTTTTAGGAGAGAAGGAAATGCAAGGCAGTCTATTCCAGGTATATTTGATGTTGTCCTATTCCTTGCAGGTGGTCTATTCCCATGGAAGAATTTTTAAGGAAACAGAAAAGAGTGATCAAATATTTCCCACTAAGGTTGAAATGGTATTTGTGCAGTGTCTTCACACAGCACTGTCGGACTTCTTACCAGAAACGTCACCAGCAGGAGGATTGGATCCCTTGCTTGTGGGGAATTAAGCAGCAGTTTTGATACCAGTGTCAGTAATGATTTTGCTGATATGAATTGTTCTGCTCTAAGAGTCATCATCATAAGGACGTTTATTCTTTCAGTGCAAAAAGTACCTAGGTGCTCTAGGAGGCAGGCCATTCCTAGGCTTCACTGGGCCTCCTTTATTTGCATCCAAGGAGTTGTTCTCTAGGTCTTCAGGGCTGTGGCACATGAGAGGCTTCACATATGTGGTTTGGTTTTTGTGATTCTCTGAAGTGGTGGTACAATCCAAATAAATCAAAGGAGGTGTCAGGGTCAAGGACAAGACAGTTGTCTACAAACCCAACAGCAGGATTGAATAAATTTTACCAATACCCATCTGTCAGGTATGTAAGAAGTGGTGCAGCAGAGAAAGAAGGAACTATAACCAAAACCTTTTCCTACTTTGTTTGCATAATATCTCTATGGAAAAATAGTCATGTCTACAAAGCCCCACTATGGAATGGTATTACTCTGTGGTACAGGATGGTCCCTAGTGCTTCAGACAAGTGGATTTTACAGTTGCATCAGACGTTTGAGTTGACTTTGTTGCCCTAGAGAAATAACATAGGTCACCTTTATCCCAACCTTTTCACTCGCTTGTAAGCATTGAATTCTCTTCAGTGGCATTGTATTGGTGGTTTTAGAAATTCTTGGCTGTTGAAGCTGAGCTCTTTGCTTTTTAATTCTTACGTGTGTTTTGCATTCAAGTTCATGCACAATTTTTGATGCAATTAAGTCAGGCTGTAGGATGATTCAAACTATGCACCTATTTTTTTATATGTTTTACTTTTAAAAGTATTTTTTAATAAATAAACTGCTAAATTTTTACTACATAAAGTATATGAATGCAAACTCCTTCAGCATGCCTATGGACACTTCAGCTGCTTTTCCTTCCATGTTGTAACTGATAAATGTTGAACTCATTGTACTAAATGGATTATGGCTGTTAGAGGTTTAAATTTGATAGAAAATACAAAAAATTCTAAATGAAATTTAAAAAAAATCATGAATAGAAGGGAATTTAAAGCTCTCTGAGTTATTCAGTAGCTAATAATTAAATACTATATTTGAAAAATCGCTTAAACAAGGATCAAGTGGAGATACCTTTAAAGTTTTATATATGATTGTAGAACTTGAATGCACACCTGAACTTTGAAAATCATAGCACTTTTGTCTGCTTTTGAAGATACTTGAACTAGAGAATATATTCAAAGCATATAATACCGAAAAAATATTTACTGTAATGTTACAGGAATCCATGTACAGTTCTGTACACTTAAACTCAGGTTGATGGAGCAAATGTAATCTGAAAGTCTCAAGCTTACATGTAAGTATATGTTTTGGGAAAAATTATAAGAATTAGGCTAAACACCTTTAAATTCAGTACCTGACTAGTAAAAATGAAGGGTGCTTGCTGCTAATTAATTGTCATCACTGTGCTACAGAGACTTCTATATTGTCCTGCAGTACCTATTAAATTCTTTGAGCCCTGCTAACTTCAAAGTTATCCGTCAGTGCAGTTTGTTGGAAGAAAAAGCCCTTTCAGATTCTGGATCAGGCCACAGAAACCATAGCTGGCACTTTGTATAATACTATCCTTTTGTTTGGAAGTAAAAGAAACATGCAGCAGTTTTCCTATTGAAGTAACATCAAACCCAGCTGTCTCCAGGAAGTAAGGAGATGGTTGCTGGCATGCTGTGGTGGTCACAGCTTTGATTTCAAGGCTTCAATGCACAGTATTTTGTTTTCAGCTGTCCCCTGCCTTTTCCATCTGCTGCCCCATGCAACAGTTTGCCACCTTTCATTTACACCACTACAAGATTCTGTGCTGTAATGTAAAGTAAGTCACTGACGTGATAAAGATTAAAAATAATCTTCCAAAAGAGGAACCTGAGACACTGGGCAACTGTTCCTCCCATTTTCAAATCCTTTTCTGTAGAGTCTTTTAATGATGTGCTTTTTGTATTAATCAACTGTATCTTGAAGGGGGAGAAGTGGTGCTGGCCTTACAGGTCAGGAGCATTTAGACATCCATTATATAAATCATGTGAAATCTAAATTATGCAATTGCACATTCCTTTTAATACCTAGATAAAATCAGCAGTTGAATACAGTGTCTGGCTAACCCCAGGCAAGGCTGAGTGGATATTTGAAAAAATGATTTGGGTATTTTTTTTACATCTTGTGTTACTAAAAGTTTCTTTAGCTGAACTTACTCTGCAGCCTTTTTTGAGATAACGTTTGCTCCAGGTTTTTGGTTGCTTGGATATCAGCAATTACAAAAACACACTGAAATTGTGCATAAGCAAAACATTGCATTTCACACAGTTAATGAGTGATTAGGATTTCCTGAATAGTTATGATCGATTGATACAGTTTCATGAGTTGCCAAATCTGGAATTCATTGTTATATATATTTGGAGGAAAAAAAATGGATTTACAATAGCACGGGATTTTTTTCTTGGAGTAGCTGATGGGTTTTAGGCTTTAGTTTTATTGAGTATTTAATTGTGGTGGCTACTCTTTCTATATTTCTTTTTTTCCATTTTGCAAAAGACAAATACTTGAGGGTTACTGCAGTTTTATTATTTCAGACTCCTGTGGTGGTTTGACCCAGCAGGCATCTCAGCACGACACAACTGCTTGCCTGCTTGCTTACTCCCCCTGGCCCTGCAGTGGGATGGGGGAGACAATTGGGG
>NW_020799117.1:18682808-18761715 GCF_003259725.1 Athene cunicularia | reverse complement strand
GGGGGGGGGGGGGGGGGGGGGGGGGGGGGGGGGGGGGGGGAGAGAGATTGGTGAGTTGAGATAGACACAGTTTAATAGGACATAAAAGGAAGGGAAAAGAATAATAATAGAATTAGAATATTCAAAACAAGGGATGCACGATGCAATTGCTCACCACCTGCCAACCAATGTCCAGCCAGTTCCCAAGCAGCAGCCCCTGGCCAGCTTTCCCTCTAGTTTATATACTGAGTGCGATGTCTTATGTTACGGGATATCCACCCCTCTGGTCAGTTGGGGTCAGCTGTCCTGGCTGTGTCTCTTCCCAACTTCTTGTGCCCCCCCCAGCCTGCTTGCTGATGGGGTGGGGTGAGAGGCAGAAAAGTCTTTGACTCTGTGTAAACGCTGCTTAGCAACTACTAAAACATCAGCATGTTACCAACATTATTCTCATTTTAAATCCAAAACACAGCACTATACCAGCTACTAGGAAGAAAATTAACTCTATCCCAGCTGAAACCAGGACAAGCCCTTGGTGTTTTTGTGTAATCTTTTTATAACTTTTACAGAAAAAGTTGTATAGAAACATATTCAAAATCTGGCCTAAGTTTTGCTGATCCTGGGGAAGAGCAAAAACCAGAGAATGAGAATAATTCTGGTATAGTTCTAGTGGCCAGGGAAAGCAAGAAGGGATATAGACCAAGAAGTGCCAGAATCTGGCCTTAGAAAAATTAGAGAAAATATGTAGGCATGCTTGGAGGAAAATACTGAATGTTTAATTGAAGCTTATAGCTTCTTTTGGTTCTCCAGTCCTGGTGTATTAGTATTTAATGCCAGTGAATTTGTGGCTGTGGGCTTGTAGCTGTTTGGAGTTAAGCTTATTTTTAAATTAGTTGTGTGTGCTTAAATATATGGTATTTGTGTTCGTTGTTCAGCCACTTTTGTCAAGCTGGAAGTATATATCTGATGCTTCTCTTCTGTGCCATTTTCTTGTTTTGCTCAAGGGTTAGAGGGCTGCAGATCTTTTCTAGATCTTCAGGGAAGAAAGAGGTAACAAGCAGCAGTGTACGTGTTTAAGCAGTAGTGGATATGAGAAGAAAATTGATCAGGTTTTGAAAAACTGGCTTAATGATCTGGATCTTTAACTGGCTGCGTTGTCTGTATTTCAGATGCCCATTAACGTCCTGTTCTTCATAAGGCTTTTTAGACACCTTTGTGTTGAGCCTGTCTTCTGGCTGACACGTTGAGGTAACTAAATTTGGACAGAGCTCGTTTCACATGGAACCAGCAGCAGATCTGAACCTAAATTCCCTCTGGGAATCTAGGAATAACCCTTGAAGTATTTTAACTTTGCACCAGGCAGCCAAGTTGCAAATGTAGTTAGGATTAATATAGGCTAATTTATTTTTGATGAATCTGAAGTAATCTAATAACTAGCTTAGCCTGAAATCTGCTTCTGATCCTACCTTTAATCTGAAATACCGTTAACAGATTTAGCGTGTAGGGAGTGGTGCATTTTCTGCCTTGTTTAGCATGAACATAATGTACAAAATGTGCAATTTACAGCTTTTGTACACAGTTTTGTACAGCATGAAGTGCAATTTGGTTTCTGCCTTGAATCTGACTCAGGGTGTCCACACAATGCACTTTAGGAAACTGTACTCCCTTTGAACTACTTGGCTGGTAGGAGGTGCATGCAAGCTGGTTCAGGTCATTGAAATGTGAGTGCTAAAGTAGAAATAGTATGTTGCAGGGGTGCATCAGTTAACTCTAAAATGTTTTGGCTGCTTATGGAGTCCTTGAAGTCAGCTGATGTTTGTGTGCTTAAAGTCCTTGGTTAAAGTGGTTCTTATGGCCGTGCTAATTTGAACAGTCAGCAGTGAAACGCAACTTTCTAAATTGTTTTCCTATTACAAGTCCTGTAAATGAATAGATGGGTGAAACTGAAGAGGTTTCTTTGCATCTGCTCTGGAGGGAAGAAAAGTTAATGTACTCTTGAGCCAGTATTTTCCCCTCAAGTTTTCATTTGTGATGCGGTTTGTTTTATTTTAATACTGGAAATAAAAACTAAAGGGGCTCTTTACCAAGTTACTGAGACAGTTTCCAAGATAGTAAATACTACTTAATGTTTCCATTATACAAAAAAAAAAGCTTGACATACCTATTCCGGTCCTTCTAACTGCCTAACAAAATCCAGTTATTTAGGGTAGCTTTTAGTATAGTTGTAGAGGCATATGGTCTGAACAAAGATGTAGCACAGGACAAGTGTCCCTGATGCAGTGGAAGCTCTGAAGACATGTTGCATTTATTTCAGTAGTTTCAACAAGTTCACTGTATAGGTAACACCATTTGAACTTTCCCTTGAGTCTTAAATGTATAGAGAAAAACCTGCTTTACTTCAAGATGGATTGAGATTAGAAGTGCAAATAGGTTTAGAAAATTTAGATGCACCATTAGCAATATTAGTGCAAAAGCAGTGATAGTAATTGTAGCTGAGAATTTGAGGTAATTTCTATTAATTAAAAAAACCAAAACAAAACCCAGTAAAAAACCTTGCTCATAGTGTCTGTGTACCTTCTGACAACCATAGCCATATTTCTGTTGTGAACATTTTACTGTTAAACTTATTATTTGTAGGTGGAAAGTATTTATCTTTTGGGGCATTTGTACTATGGAGTTGTGAAAGTAAATTCAGAAGTGTTTTAGGAAGGTGATTGCAATCATTTGCAGTAATATCAGTGATAAGCCTGATCACTGCTTTAATATACTATTTAAGTATTGAGATTTTTCTGTTCTGGGCAAGAATGTGGATTGCTAATGTACTGCACACATACAGTATCTGCCAAGAAAGGCAGAGTGACTGTATAGTTAAAGGCGTGAACTGAGACAGCTGAAAAACAATGCTTGTAAGATGAAGACATAATTAAACCTCCTATTAGCCTGGGAAAGGGCTCAAAGTCCAGTTGGTTAGAAAATAAAGCCAGTTTTTAGCTGAAGTAAAACATGATCAGTAAGCCTCAGGTGGAGCACTGCAGTAAGACTTACTGCCTGCCACTTATGCTGGATGCTCTTTCACAACCTAAATTTTTTTTTATTTTTATCGATTTAAATTTTTTCAACTACCAGTTTGAGCTGAGCAGGTAGGCACTGTAGAAAGTGTTACAGCAAGGCTTAATGTAGCCCCCAAACTTTGGCTAGCCGAATTTAAAACTGCATTTGCCATTTTTTTAGTAAGCTGATTCTGCATAAAACTGGTACTTTCTGTTTTGAGGGGCAGATGTAGAGAAAGTGATTAAAAATATATATATGTATATATTTGGGACTCATTTATATTCAGCAAAATAGTTTGCATGATGTGCAAGTTTTGCAAGCCTTCATGGTTGGGTACTCGGAATGGTGCAGGGATGAGTCATCAAATTGCTACAATTACACAATTCAGTACTCATTGTCCTTGTAAATACAACATATTAATATAGGATGGATACAACCAGTTTTTGATTAATGACTCTTTACTCCGGACAGAAAACTAAATGAGAGTTAGGGTGTCTTTGAAACAGTTATGCAAGGAATATATTAGACATGATCCTGCAGTACCTGTTGAGGTAAGCCTGCCCCTAAGAAGTTATAAACTATTACATATTTCCAAAGGGGGGAAAAAAAAAAAGCATGGAGAGCTTGAATTGGCTGATGGATCAAAAGCATCTTCCTCATCTAATTTTAGAACTATACCTGCTGCTGAAAACACTGGATATCTCTTGGGGTTGCAATAATTGTATTTTTTTCTAGTGACATCTGCTCAGTGGAAATTCAGGCATGCTAGAAAATAGCTCATAATTTGGGCAAAAGTAGCACTTTTTTTGGTCGTTGTTTCTTATTACATCTGAAATTGTCTTCTAGCTTAATCAGTGAATAATAATTTTTTTTTTTTTATACTAATCTTCATGAGAATCTGTATGACACTATTTCTGAAGTTCTAAAAACCAGCAGGGTGATTTTGGTGTTATGGTACTTACTTCATTGGTGGTTGGGCTATGAATTAACAAATTAACTGCTCTGCCGGGTGGTTTCAGACTGCAGTTTGTGCATACAACTGCCTATTAAAAGGCTGTGCCATCACCAAAAGCTTTGTGGTGGAGTTGAAGCTTTTGCTTAGTGTTTCATGGAGTTGGATCAGAATAGTAATTCTCAACTGCTGATCATTGTTGTACATAATTTAATTTTAAAAACAAGTTACATAGTTTAGTCCTCTGTGGACACAGCCCACACTATCTGACTTCTGAGACTAACTGTTAAGTCAGACTTACTGAATATTAAGAGATGCGCAGTTAGGTATTTACATAAAATCAGCAAATTAATTTTGTAATGAGATTAAGGTGAAGTCTGAAACTTTAGAAACAAAATAGTGGTACAAATTGCCAGTTATAGAAGCTTTAATGATTAAACAAGATAATGTATTTACTACCTGCTTATATTCTTCTATATCCCAGAAATAACTGGGAATATTTAGATGAAGAATGACTTGAGATTTTCTTTCTCTGAGCAGAGACAGGAGCAGTTGACTTGTTTTTGAGGGATTTACTGCTCTGGACAAAACTTCCTAAAAAATAGGTCCTTGAGAGGTGTTGAACCAGGTGTGTAAAAGCATTAGATATCATTTAAAAACATCATGTACAACTTGTGGTCAAACTATAGTGTTTTTCATTACTAGAAACACAAATGCGGTGACTGTCTGCTGTTATGATATTTAACCTATCTTCCTGTAAACTTTTTGGTGATTAGTCAGATGCCAAATAAAAATGACACCTTTTTTTCAGTATGAGGGTTTTTTTCTAATTTTGCCTTCAGCTGTTGGATCTTGGTAGACTCTTTTAGTATTTCAAGTATATTTTTGTTTGAACTTCCAGCAATAACTGCACTAAAATAAAACCTGGCAACTGGGAGAATAGCTAGCTAGGTAAGAAATGAAGTGTATTGAGCTTAATTTGTGCAGATGCCTAGTGCTTACATAAATAATTTAAGCCAAAACAAGCAGTTACTAATACAGATATCAAATATAGACATCCATGGTCAGCAGAGTTAACTTTCAAGTTAGAATCATAGAATATCTCAAGTTGGAAGGGATCCATAAGGATTCTTATGTCCAGCTCCCTGCTCCTTGCAGGACTGCTTAAAATTAAATCAAGTTTAACCTGATAAACCTTAGAGCTTTGTTTTCAAAGTGCTTTATAGTGTTTATCTACCATTAAATATTTTCAAAAACGCTTTTATTTGGAAGGTCTTTTAGCCATGGGCTTTATTTTCTATTAGTCTCAAGGGACTTTTTTTTTTTGAATAAAGGTGTGACTTGTTTATCTCACTAAATTAAAAAAAATGTCTATTGTTATGTAATTAATGGAGAAATATTGCAAGGAACCATTTTCCATAGGCAACCTGAGTGAGGTGAAACCCTTAGCTGGAGGTATGTTGTTGCTGGTGCTGTCTTTCTCCTCTGTGAAGCCAAACATCTTTATTGACCAGATTTTAGTAACTATCCATACCTTTTTATGCTTACTCCTTTGATACGGGAATCTTTTATGTCATTCTTCCATTTATAGTCTATGGCTGTGCTTCTGAAGAAAGTTGCAGTGGTTAGGAGAAGTATACTTTGTCAGTGACCGCCTATTTCTGACCTGTCGTTTGGAAGCTGTGATGTTTTTGCAGTTCTTTGCAGACTGATACGTACAGATTTTGAGGGATGCAATAAGTAAGGGATTTGGTCCTTGTTGTGAGAGTGTTGATTCACGTCTTGCACAGTTGAAGTTAGTGATTCTCCAACTTTGTTTAGTGTTTGTGCTACAGTATATTTTTTATTGAGTCTCTCAGTAGTTAAAAGAAGAAAACCCCCTCCTATCCCCAATTAAGTATCAAGATGATGTTAACAGACACTGTCTAACAAGTTAGATTAGAAAATGGCGACTATTACATCCTAAGGAGAGGCTTGCTTTTAATTTTGAAATACTTCATTCGGGGCCTTCTGGCTATATTAAAAGCAGTAAGCCATGAGGGACACATGCTCATCGCCCTTAGATGGTAAAGATGGTTACCCAGCTTTTTTCCTTACCATTGTGGTCCAGTTGTCACACAGGACAGTAGATTCCTCTTCTCTTCTGGGTGAATGTGTAATTAATACCTTCAGCAGTCCTTGTGCTGGCAGAGCTGGTTTCAGAAGGAGATATGAGTATACAGAGCTTGATCTTAATCTGCTGTGTTTGACTTCAAGATATTCAAGATGTGATTTATTAAAGATAATCAGAGCCTGTTTAGCTGAACTGTTTTGATTAGTTTTGCTTATTTTGTAATTTTAACTGAAATTTCCTGTTACTTTTTTCAGTGAGTGTGAATTTTGTCAAAAGTTAGATTTTTAAAGACTTAGCTAGGTCTTTAACTCAGATCAAAATTACTGGTGTAGTCTCAAGGGTAGTGAGACATAAGAGTTCTTGTTTTCTATCACTTTCCCTTTTATATATTAATTGAAGACTGTTATTCTTTTATTTGAAGGTAATACAGCTATTGTCTAGTTTTGTCCATCATTTGTATCCTATGAATCCATTCTTCAGTAGGGAAAGGTTTCTCATCAAGGAAATTCAGCAGTGTTGTCTAGATACTCCTGCCACTTGTGTCTTGTCCCAGTTCCCAGGATTACTGCTATTGCTTCTGTAATTGTTCTCTCAATACTAGAAGTAAAACTCGGTTAAAGAACAAAGCTGCACCATGCTGTTTCTTTTCAGAGTCAATTGACTAAAGGCGCTCCCAAGTCCTTTGCAAACCCAAGCATTACCTGCCTATAGCTAACAGAAATCTGGGTAGCCCATACAGGCTTGTTAGATTTCTGCTATAAAAGATGATTTTTTTTTTTTTCATATATCTCACAAATGAGATGAGTCTTGTAGGCTGAGTGCCATTCATCTACAGAAAGACTTAGGTACCTTTGCACCTAATGTCATACAACTGTACATATGTGCAACTGTTATGTTTGAGACACCACTTTTAGTGGCTACCAGGTATCTAATGATCTTAATTGAAACTGTCATTTATGAAATTTTATGATACCTATGAAATTTTTGCATTTGGGGATCATTCATGGTGGTTTTTATTTCGGAAGCTTTTCATAATCTCCAAAGGAAATGAACTTTATGTAATTATGCTCATCAGTACCTCTTTCTCCCCAAGTAACTTTTGGACTGTTTGCCATGTTCATCTGCATCTCATAGACATCCCAACGACTTATGCTATTGTGGAGCAGAAAGACTAAAGAAAGCTTGAAATTGCTGCAGAACTAGGCGAGGAATAGGAGATGCTAATCTTCAGGAAACAAGCTTTTAAAATTCTACAGCTTGTAGAGCAATTTGTAAATTTTACTGCCATTGCTGGTTTTACAGTTAATGAAAATACAGACAGAGGCTTTTCTTATTCTAACTTTATTCAGTTGGGTTATAACAACTATAAGGCAATGGAAAACATCTATGCTGAGACCCATTGTTACCACTTCACTGCTGCTGCCATTCCCAGTAGGGGATGGGGAGCATTTATTCCAGGCTGACTAATTAAGGAGTGACAGCTGGTTGGAAATAATCATTCTACTTTTGCAAGAGCTGTGAGCAATTTAACAAGAATTTCTGGAAGAAATGAACTTATAAACAGGATTAATTGACGATATTTAGAAGCTACGCTTCCACTGTGAGAAGCTGCTAGGCTCTTGTGGTTGTGGGAGTAAAAAAATCAAGCCTGTTCTTTTGGAGTCTGCAGACGCAGGTCAGTGGTATTGCAGGGTCTTATGGCCTTGCCAGAGTAACTGGAATGAGAGGTCAGTGTTTGCACCAGGTCTTGATGCTGTTCAGCAGCAGAGCTGCAGTTAAATGGAGTCCATGTTAATGCCATGTAAAGGTACTTGGGAAACCTGCAGAGGCAGCCACGATAGCATTATGTAGAGGGTAGGTGGAGTACAGGTTGAGAAAAGGGAAGAGCGTGATGAAGGGAAGAGTTGAGCTTGTAGATGCCTATCATTTTTCTTGCCCAAGAGCTGGAAGTCTTCCCAAGGACTAGTGACACCAGCTGTTAGGAATTTTGAAATTCTTCTTTTGCCGATTGCTGTGGATGCACAAGACAGATTAGAGTTGTCTAATTGCATCTTCCAGACCACAGGACAGGGCCCACCAGATCATCTTTTAGTCTTCAGTTAGTAGGCATAAGTGCTTTAGAGACACATTAGAGTCTGAGTTAGGATGTAAGTGATCTGGGGAATGTCCCCAAAATTTGTGTTTAAGACTGAAATAGAGTGAAGTTATTAGGAAGAGAAGATATAATAGGGAAAACAAGCTATATAATTGGGAGCAGAAAGGGAAAGAATGAAGTATTAAAACCCTTGAGCTCTAAAATATAGTAGAAAAATGTGGAGTGAGTTAGGATGGGAGAAGAGAGAAAAAGCAATAAACACTGTAGTAGTAGATACCATTAAATTAATGAATCTGCCTACGTACCGGTTAAATACATAAATACAATGTCAAATTTCCAGCCTAAAAATCAATCCATGTGGTATGCCCTCACATTCGTGGCCCAGATGTTGAGAGGCTGTGGAAGTATCTCTCAGCAGTGGTACTGCCTGTGCCAGGTCACCCCTTTGTGGATCTCGGACACTGTCCTCTTAGCAAGGATGCTGCCCTGATGCTCTGAGGGAAGAGGGACAAGTGGAGAGGGGCAGGAGAAATACAGTTGTCCTACTTCTTCCTTGTATCAGTGGACATGCCAGAGATGTAGCATCTCCCTAAAGCCTGCTATCTAGTTTTCTTTACATAGTCAGCAACAGAGGCACAGTAGGATTGAGTAGGTGCACACCACAGACAGAAACTTGCTCTGCAGTCAGTAGCCTAGTGTGGTGGAAGTCTGATCATTTTGGTGATGTTTGTGTTCTTGCACACTTTGTGTTACAGTGCTGCTCTGCTATAGCTTTTTCCTAGGTTCCTAGTGTGAAAAGATGTAACATTTAGGAGTCAGTCCTTAGGCTACATCCTAGGAAAGTTAGCAATGATCTCTGAGGTGTTTCCTAATAAAGGAGCAGAAGAAAGCAATGGCATTGATGCTGTGACCTACTGAAGGCAAGCTAGGTTCAGCCTAAATTGATATATTGTGGGATTTCTGCTGAATATGCTGACCCAAGCCATCCATGTTTGATATTCTCAGTGAGAATCCCTGATCATTGTTCTTAGCTCACAGGATCGATGCATATTTTTAGCCTTCAGCTGTAAAAGGGGATGAGTTGTTCCTTGCACATTTAAGGACATACTAACTGAAAACACTCTTAACATATATTCATTGTAATGAATATTTGTACACATTCAAATTTGAAATAAAATGAAAATATAAAACCCCACCCTGTGTAATTCCCTGGAGTCATGTTTGCTTTGCAAAATAGTTTTAACTGGTGTGGGCCAGTTGGGTACCAGTAAGTCGACAGCTGATCTGTGCTCCCTCTTGTGGCATCATTTGTACATCAGTGATAGTGCTGGTTATGAACAGAGTGTAGTTATAAAGAACAGGAATGGCCCTCAAGAGACTATAAGTTTGAAAATGTGGAAAGCATTATTTATTTATCCGGCGTTACTGTTCTATGTCCAGAAATACTAAAATATATCTGTGCAGTAACACAAACCACGTACTGCCTCTGTCCGTTTTTGGATTCCACACTAGCCATTTCCTGGGCTTGTATTTGTCATTGCCATGAGCGTCATAACAAGATAGACTTGAGTTTTTCCATCACTCAGTGGACATAGTTTTCATAATGTAATCTTTTGTCCATGTACTGCATGTTTTGTCCTGCCTAACTGCAAGGCAGAAAAGCATTAAGATAAACTTCAGACAAAGCAGTACAATCAGGTGGGGGAGGCAAGCTTGCCTCTGGGGTAATACTGCTAATTTTTAAAGTTTTCTGCTTTGTGTGGTACATTCCTTATGCAAGAAAGAGGAGGAGAAGAAGCAGTGAATGCTTTTGAGGTGGAGTTGTGTTTTGAACGCGGTGGATGTAGTTGTGAAGAGGTTAATCCATAATCTGTGATGGCAAGAGTAAAGCAGTTTTGTGATTTATTCCATCATGTGTTTTGACTGTTGTTCCTGTTTCTGCTGAGACAGCTGATAGAGGGGAATAAGGCTGAAATAAATACAGATAATGTTTTAAGACATTCAGTTTTTCAAGATAACCGTCTGCCGGTTAACTGGTGTCTCCTGGGCATGAATGATGGAGAGGACAGAGTTGGCAGGAAGCTAAATGAGCAGTAATTGCCTAGGTGTGGGGTACTGGTGAGTAGGTAGAAATAGATGGTTAATTTGGTATGGACAGCAAATGGAGCAGATAATTAAAAACAAAAAGGGAAGAATTTAGTGAAAGATTTTGTGAAACTGAGGTGAGCCCTGAAGGAAACATTTGCAGCTGGATGTTTATAGAAATTCTTACATCTCATTCTCAAACAAAAGGGAGGAAAACAGTAGGGAGGAGCAGTTATGATGTGGGGAGAGCACTGTAATTAAGTCAGGGTGAAGAAAGATGGTGACTGCCAAGGGTTTATAGGACGCAGACTATGGCAGTGAATTACAGAGGCGTTCTGCAGAGAACGGTCCCTCCTTGTGGTAAGCTAGAGCTGGAAAAAAAATTGTATTGTGTTCCATATAAGTAGTATGTAGTGATTTCCCCGCCCCCCCCCCTCCCCGTCCCCAACTAGATGTATGCAATTTAACTTTGGCAGAAAGTGCTAGTTGATTACTTTGACAGGTTTAATTACTTTGGCTTGAGTAGGATGAAAGTGAATTTATTTCCCAGTGAGAAAAGCGTTGAAAGGCTGCATGAAAACCTGTCAGAAGAAATTGAAGAGGGGTTGGGGAGTTATCTTTACAGTAAATGGAATTGATAAACATGTCAGTTAAAAGGGGAATTTATTTATAATACCCACGTTTTGTGGCCAGAAATCTTTGATAATTCTCTTCACTGGGAAAATGAATTTTATCTGTTCAATTGATTTTCTTTTTCATAAGGCTTGTAGAGCAAGGAATTGCCATAGAATAAAAAATTAAAGTCATAATTCTTTTTTTTTCCCCTAGAACACGTCAGTAATGGAGGATCAGAATGAAGATGAGTCTCCAAAGAAAAATACCCTATGGCAGGTAGGGCTAACATTTGCGTAGAGAATTGGCATGATTTTATATGTTCCAGCTTTTGAGATACCAAATCTTGCGTCTGCATAATCATCCTTGTATGTAGTTGACTGTATGATCCTAAAATTAGCTCAGCCTTCAAGTGAAGGATGACGCCGATGAATAATACTTGAGAAATTACTAGATCTTCTTGGATTCTGTGGTTTGTGCTGACCTTGAAAGCACAATTTTGCGTCAAAGGATGTTTGGGAATACAATTCAATGTTTCTGAGCATGTGACTGTTTAAAAGGAAAAATTTGACACCTTCACATGGCAAGGAGTTTGCAACCAATTTGCTTTGAAGAAGTCTGGAAATATTTCAGAGAGCTGACAGTTATTCCCCAGCAGCCCTCTTGGTCTCAGAAGAGCCTGCCATCAATCTCTGGTTGTATTTACTAATTATCAGTAAGTCCTGGGGTGGTGTTTTTGTATCATCCTTATTTGTAGCTAAAGCCCCCAGGATTTTAATGATGTTATTATGTGGATATACCAAACATTGACATGAGCTGTTTTTCAAAAACAAAACAAGCCCTTGACATCATGTTTTCATTTATGGATAAGCAGTTCAGTACTGACATGAGGGTCTTGAATTTTTGTGTTCATTAAGAGTGTAATACTCACCTTTGGTATGTCTCTAAATGTGTGTTATTTTAATGGCTGGAACCTGTGTAAATCATTTGTGGAGGCAGACTGCAATATGCTACAGAGGCAAGCAAATATGCATCAGAAACCACTGGTTTAATCTGGAAAAGTTTGTTCTAAAAAGAATTAAGTTCCTTGCTGTTCAAATGGTAAGAGCTGTAAGAGAATTAAAGTTTTCAGTGTAAAACGTAACTTATAATTATGCTTAAAGTACTTTAATTGATCTTTGTCTATGAAAGATGAAATTTATATGTCATAACTCACCGCTTTGAGAATTTTTTTAAAATTTAGTTTTGTTGATTATTTCTTTGCATCTTCTCACATTTTCTTCCTTGAGAGACTTCCTATAAAGCTGTTTCTATTGTTTATATTTAAATACTGTTATTCCTTTTCTAAAAACAGATAAGTAATGGAACTTCATCTGTGATTGTCTCAAGAAAAAGACCATCAGAAGGAAACTACGAAAAGGAAAAAGACTTGTGTATTAAATATTTTGACCAGTGGTCTGAATCAGATCAAGTTGAATTTGTGGAACACCTTATTTCACGAATGTGTCACTATCAGCATGGACATATTAACTCTTACTTGAAGCCCATGTTACAACGGGACTTCATCACTGCGTTACCAGGTAAATGAATATTTATTTTAGAAGTGGAGCATTTATAAATACTTCTTTTTGTCTAATACTTTGGGTGTATGCAAACTTTTTGGAACATCCTCCAGATTTAGATTGTCTCATATAAACGAAGTGATGCTTCTCAGTCAAAAGAAGGGCAGGAGGGTAGCTGGTCATTCACTTCTGTGATTAATTGAATTGGCCACTGGATGCCAGTGTTGTTCCATGTAAAAGTAGTTTGAGTAGTGTATCCTGAAGAATAGTTTGTGCTTAAATGGGAACTCAGTTGTCACAAAAGTTGTATCTCTGCAAGCTCTGGTCTAAATTCCTTTTTCATGGGTGTAGAAAATACTACAGAGGTGCTTTCATTTCTGAAGTCTTTATTACACTTTATTTTTGTTCTGAATTTCCTAAATCTTAAATATAAAGCTGCATGCTTAGATGAATGAATCTAGTTTGTCTGATCTTGTTACTGACTCAAGAACAGAAGTTCTTGCCCATTTTTATTGTATAGTCTAGCCATGATTCCTTCCTTCAGTTGCTCAGAACTCTCCTGGCATTCATTGGTGTAAACCTGTATCAATTGTTTGAATATATGAAACCTGTTGTTACCCTTGCTGTATACATTTCTTCAAAAAATACAGAGCAGTAATAACTAGGTATATAGAATCTCTATCTTTCAGTCTTCTAGTAAGTTGTATATACTTTTCCATTAATTTCTGAAAGGAATTGTGTTCCTGGATTTTTGTGGCTGGGGAGAATGATTCATTTGATTCTTGGAAAGATAAATCTATGGACATTGATGCCAGAGTGGGAAATAAACATGAAATAAATGGTTAAAATGTTCTGTTTGCCACTGGCAGTATAATAGTAGAGATTCACACCTGCCTGTGAGTAAGTAGACTGTGGATGTTATCCCAAAGATACCCAGATACAACAGTGAACAGTGGGGGTGGATGAGGAGGTGATACAAATTTAAAAGGAAATGGAAACTGGTAATTTCTTGAGGAGAGGCACCACTGAAGTGAAGTTTCTTTAAAGGTTGATCGTATTACAAGCTCTGAAGCTTTTCTAGGCATCGATGTCGTTAGGTGGTCTTGCATGTATGGACTTTCCTGTTATCTGGGACAGAATGCTGCTCGGGTGTTACAGGTTTCTGTTCTCTATAGTGCTGCTATATTTTCACACAACCTGGAGGAATTCAACTTTTGGAGGTGATGAGGGGATGCTGGCTCATCTGTAAGTGTAGTTGAAATGAGCTTCTTAATAGTTGGAGGGGAATGAAGAACATGGGGTAGACACAGGAAGTGATACAGAATTTTGTATGTGCTCTATTTTCTTAAATAGGCTTAATGTGAAAGACAACTATGAAAGGGAGGGAGTGTCCTTCCCCCCCCCACCTCAGTTTCATGGAAGTTATTTTATAGAAGACTTAGCTTATCTGACCATACACATAAAAAAGAGCACTTGTTTCAAGTGAAGAGCTGACACCTTTAGTTAGTGTGGATGTTTATTCCAGCTTGTTTTCAAAATATTGAATATTGATTTCTCTAGGGAGCATCTGGGCTTAACTAAAAGATAAAGTGAAGTAGACAATCATGGGGATCACGTGCAAGTATGAGCTTCAATTACAACTTTTTGTTTGCTTTTATACCTCAGGGGTGATACAGAGTTATACAGTTCTTTCATATTATATATCTATTCCTAAGAAATTTTTGAGAGCTGCATAAGCTGACACTTATTTACACCACATTTGTATATATAAATATATATTTATGTTTACAACTTTCATTGTTTTTTAAAGATGTGAATACTGGGGACTGTTCCCATAATCAGCCTTTCTTGAATATAATGTGGTGTGTGAAGAATATCTGTATAAATTTACCCAATTTGTTGGCCTAAGTTCACATTAAAAGATAACAGTGAAGTACTACCTTTTAAAAGCTAGTTACACTTGTCTTAATTAAAATTCCTTTGTTTTAAAGATAATTAGGTTTTGCTTGCTACAGTTCCTACTGATTTTACACCTGTGAGAATGCAGGAAAAATAGAAAAAGTTTGTGGTATCTGGCTTCCTTTCACTTCAGTGGAAAAAAGTGATAATTCTTGTGTCCTTTTCTGCAAGCGGTGGCAGAATGTTTAGTCTGCAGGGTCTGTTCGTACAAGTTGGGCTGTGGTTGGGCTCTTTCCTTTACTGCTAATCACTTGTCGTGGAGTATGGCTAATCCTATATCGGCTAATGCAAGTCCCAGTGATCAGAGTGGCTCAGAAGCCTGTACTCTGCCAATGGTGTTTCCTCTAGCATGTCAAAAACAACTCTCAAAAGGCAGTGGTGTATAATGGACAGCATAATTGCAAGAATAACTTATATCACCTCTGTGCTTGTGATTCTCTTAAATTATCTTTAAGATGTTAATATTCCTTGCATGGTCCTATCCAAATTGTGCCCTTTCCTTAATAAAATTATAGCTTTGACCCTTGAGCACTGCCTTGTCACCCGTGGTAAGGAAAGTCCCTTTCATATCTGTTTTGTGTGTTAAAACTAAGAGAACCATATGCTGTGTTAGGCAAGTGAAACCCTGCCAGGCTTCTTTTGAAATTTGTTTCTAAAATACTAAGAGCCTGTGCAGTTGCATGATCTAAGTGACTGTTTTTTATCTAATGTTAGTCAGTTTTATGGAGTTGATGTCCCACATTTGGTTTTTTTTTTCATACAAAGTGATATTTACACATTGAACTTTGAAATCCTTGTGGATTTTAATTGTTTTAATTTATTACTGAAATTCAACAAAACCGTAATCTGGTACCTATAGTCAAGAGCAGCTGTAATTTTTCATCATTTTCTATAACACTGCAAAAGCTCTTGTAGGGAGAGTTGGGAGTAATGTTTTTCTTTGAAGAGTGTACCAGTAAATGCTAGATGCATTTTGCTAAAGAAAATTCATAGGGATTAGTACCTATTTCAGAACCTGTTTATAAAACTAAACCCTTACTGTCTTTTAATGTAAAATAGGTATATGCAGCTGTTTCAGGCCTTAATGTGACTTAGTCCTGCATGTTGTCTGAAATAATTATAGTATGCCTGTCTAAGTATCTGTGCTTTGGACCTGTTCCTACTATGTTAATTAGGGTAAATATTTTACTTGATGTCTTTTTTTAATGTGAACAATTTAAATCTGTGTGCTTTTGCAAGCAGTAAAAATCTTTAGAATAGACTCGATGGCAAAGGAAAGCATTTGTGTATTTGTGCTCAGTATGCAGCTTTCAAGGCTTGTTGTATTCATAGAAGATTGCTGTATTTTAACATCAGAAAACACTTGAGTTTCCAAATTTTTAAAAATCTTGTTTTTTAGCTGTGACCGGTGTTATGCATAATTGTGAAAATTATGCATCTTAATAAAGGACTTCTGCCTAGTAATTCACAGTTGATGCTTAAACCCCAAGGAAATACTGGCTTCATAATGAACAGGCCCAGACTGATATGCATACACGTGTGTGTGTTATCGCTGGTGTGGAGATGTGGTAGTTGATGGCAGTTAGCTTTTAATGAAAACTTTAGTTCAATTAAGTATTACGAGCATTTGGTACTAGGATTACACCATAAGCAGAGTCTGAAAAAGCCTTGGGTAGTGAAGTGAATAAAACCAAGCTTGAGCTCTTGTCACTTGGTTTTTGTCTCTCCAAACACTTAGTCTGATAGTTTCATAAAACATTCTTGTGCTGATAGCAGTCAAGTCTAAATCTTCTTGAGAACATTCCTAACCTGTAGAAAACAAGAGTCATCTAAGGAGAATTTTCCTTGTACTTTGAGTTTATTTGGAGAGTTACTTTCCTTAGAAACAGTGTTCCAGCCCTGCTTCTAAATGCTTGGTATGTATGTTACAGTGAAATGATTTGTTTTAAATTGGATTTTGAGAAGGACCTGAGTCTTAGCCTGATATTTCTCAGTTCTGCTCATGCCACAGAAAGTCACCAAACACATTGTAATATTCAGTCCCATTTGCACTCTGGAGTAGAGTCGCTGTCACGCTGTTTCCCGAAGTGGAGGAGAGGCTTTGGTTTGGGATGCAGCGCTCTGGTGGCACGGTGGGGTTTATACCTCTCTTTGTCTGAGGAGATGGCATTAATGACTCCTGGTGCCTCAGCAGTGGTTTGCCAACTCTTCATCTCTGCTTCCAGTCGTCTTATTGACAGCCAGAAATGACAACACTGATCTCACCAAGAAAGGCATAGCTTTTGGTTGAATTGTTGGTGATACCTTGGTCATGCAGGTCGCATTTCCAGACTTGAAGCATGAGAGGTGGCTTTGGATTCAGATTTTTGCAGCTGTTTTTCGGAGGATTAGTTATTGCTCTTTCAAACGCGGTTGTGAGAAAGACTGAATAATTGCACAATATTCCTACTTTTTCGTGTACCATTGTTCTTAATTAATCTGGTTGTGAAATACAAAAATTCTATTTCACAAGGAAAAGAAAACTAAAAGCAGTTGAACATAAGTTGATGAATGAATACGTTGTATTACTTAGGCAACACGTTCATTCCTAAATAGGAAATCATAAACCCAGGGACTTCAACAATTCTATATTGGCCTCATGTTGAAAGGTGTTAGGATAGAAAGCAAGCTCTGGTGTGTGTTGTCTACCATCATGACTGATCCAAAGACATTTTTTATGATCTCAAAATTGGTAGACTAAATCAAATTCTTCTGAAACTACTTAAATGACATGTATGTTCTTACTTGCACAAAGGATTTGAAATACAACATGGATTTCTAATAATGGAATATGCTGTGTGCTGCATATGGAATTCCTAAAGTGTTTGTGCTTGATTCAAAACCACTTGCCTGCTATTGATAAGTGATGAACTAGTCATGACTCTGAAAGGCATTTTCAAGTTCCATTTTCAAGCTGACCTGTTCAGTGTCTTCTGAAAGATGATGCAGGTATGCTAGAATAGGGGGAAAAACCCAAAACCACCACCAACAAAAAAAACACAGAACCATCCACTTGCTGAGTTCAGAGGCAGTTTGGCAGTGTAGCCTTTTTATGAGGTTGTTTTTTAGTAACTTTACAGCACCTCAGAGTTCTCATCTCTTTTGGTGGAGAATAATTTAGTTTGTTGCCAGGAGATGGCAGTAACAGATAAACTTCTAAAATATTATTTCCTGCACAAATATAATTTGACCTTCTATTTGTCACTTTCTCCCTTGGCAATTGTTTATTTCACATGTTCATGAACATGTCAGGTTCATAATCTTTACATTTAAAATATTGCTTAAAACTGTAAGCAAAGCGTTAGCAATATATTCAAGTGCCAGTGTGACTACTTTGTCCCATAACCTTTGTTTAGTACATGGTTGAAATAAGTGCAGAGTTACAGTTTGCTTAGTGCCCTTTGACTAAAAGCGTTTAAGTTTCCCTCATCTAAGAAGGCTAGTTTACATATGATAATTGTTTCACTAAATTATGCCAATTAGGAAAAATTACCCTTCTCAACTTTGGAATGAGAAAAGCATCCAGTAGATGTTCAGCACAGATCCTGTTGTTCCATCTTTACCAGCACTAAATAGCAGTGTTTTGACCAAAATGGGCCTAAGGATGGCTGTTTCTTTGGCTGTACAGACAGTTTATTTGATGAACTTTGCATCGTTGATTTGCTCATTCATTTGCAATCTTTAAGGTACATGAGTAAAGAATTTTACACCTTAAAAATGCAGACGTTGAAAGATTTGCCTGTCATCAGTGTATCTTGTGCTCCTGGCTTTTTTGGGACCCAAGCATAGCTGGAGTATGCTTTTCTTCTAACAAAAGGCAATTAAGGTCATCTGCAAAGGTTAATTTGATGTGTGCCTCTGCTCTTCTGCCATGCCACCGCTGATTAAAAATGCCTTTCACACAGAAGGGACAGAACAGCATCCTTGTATCTCAGAGCTGGAAGCTGAAAGTCGGTGCACTTGTCATTCTGCCACACTTTGTAGAAATACTCTTTTTAATAATTTTTGGGTCTGCTGGTTTAACTGTTTACTCCTAGTTTCTTCTAACTTCTTCCAAACTTTGCAGTCATTATCAATTCTGTCATTTCTTAGCACTATAGTCTCATTTATTGACAAATATTTGATTAAATATCCCTGTGTGGGGTAAGTATTAATATGCTTTTAGCCTTGGACTATGGTACACATGCTGGGAGGATAGTCAGTGCACTAACTTAGTACTCTGGAGAAGGAGGGGAGGGTCATCTAAACTCGGATGTTGTATAGTGGCTATTGGAAGAAAAACAGTGCAGTGCGATGGGAGTCTTAAATACCTTTTGTATAGGAATCTCAGTGTACTGCTCTACTGATGCAGAGCTTGCAATTATGATAGTTAATTGCCATATCCACTGCACTGTTTGCTTTGGGAACTGCAGTGCTTTATGTAGAAGATGCTTCCTCTTTAAAGTATAATGTGCTCTGTGCTGGGAAAATACGTAGAGCACTGCATTGGGTGATTACAACATTATAGATATATTAAGACAGTGACTTGCTTTGTATAGGCTGATCTTAAGTTGTTGAACACAACTATTTTGTACTAGGTCTAAAATAATTTAGATCTGTTCCCATGAAAACATGGAGTGTGTCCTGTTCAGGCAAAATCAGAATAATGCTTACTCAGCAGACGTGTTTATTTTTTATCTAGCTGTGCACAACTAATTAGTTTGTCATCTTGATACCCAAGGATTCATGATTTTAAACTAACTCTTGAAAATGACCTTGCAATGATTATATTTTCTGGAAAAACTTCGAGAACTGATTCAAATCACATAACATCACATAAATATATCCTAAGTAAACAGTATTTAGAATCTCAAAGTTGTGGCTTACTAGAAAAAAATGGGATGTGGCAGACTGGAAGGCCCCTTTTACAATGTATTTGAATGCCCTGGCATTTTCTTCAAACTGGTGATGTAGGATATGGTGCAGCTTAAAGCTGTTCTGAGACATAGTATTGTTAGGAGAGAATTTGCTGGGTTGGAAGTGGTTAGATTTGAGACCCACCGGTTATTTGGACCTTGTTGCATTTCAGTTATTTGAAACTGTTACTATGACTGGTATTGAAAAATTTGTATAAACCCAATTTACTTTCTATTGTAGGAGCTTTCACCATTCTTCAAAACCTTTTTAAAGTTCTTGAAATGATGTAGAAGAAATTAACAAATGCCCTTCAACTACATGGATGGGTTTCTCCTTTCTATTGCTGTTCATTTTTACGAAGACCATGCCAAATTTAGTGTGCAGTGGACTATGAACACACTTTCTTAATTCTTAAAATTAACAGTAGTTTCTTTGATTTTTCAGGACTATTTGAAGCCTAAAGTAGGCTGTCATGAGATAAAGTGAAAAATTAAATAGGTCGCCATCTTCTAGTTTGAAAGATTTTTTTCATGCTTGGCCAACTGGCATACGTTATTTGTGAAAATGAAGTTATTCTAGATCTCTAATTTAGTGGAGTTTTGGGGAAAGTAAAATTGTAGGTCCTTGGAAATAAGTAACACTCACCAGTGGATAATTTTTTTTTTTTTTTTTGGGGGGGGGTTGGGGGACCACCAATGACACTGTAGTTGGAATATGAACAAGAAAAGTTTGATTGCCATTTTATATTTAGTGCAAGTATGTTATCTAAGTGGTTTTTATGTATGTACCTTTACTCAACTACATGTTCTTAAATCTAACACCCTCAGCAGGAGACAAGATCTAGGCAAAGACCATAATCAAATGAATGGAGCGTTCCCCTGTTTTATGTCTTGATAGTTCTGTGGTGGCAGCTTACTGTATTCATCATCTTTATTGATGTGCTTATTTTTTCTGTCACCTTCAGCTTAAGAACCTAGTGTTTTTTGATAAGTGCTAACTGATATTTATGAAATAATATACTGCAGCACATTTCCTTACATAGACCTGCATCAGTGGGCAGGACCCCAATTCTGGTATATTTGAACTGCTGGCATGTTGAGTGCATTTACTATTTAAATCTAACCCTACTGTGATATAAAAGGAGGGGGGTTAGTAAGCTGCTCCTGGTAGCTAGGATCTTCATGATGAAAGTCAGTGTTTCTCCCATCTACTTAATAACTATTGCCTGTTGACCAACATACCTTGTGCTGCAGGTGAAATTAAAGCTTGAGAGTCACCCAGGTAGATCTTGTTTCTGGGATGTCTAAGTGCTGCCAAAGGGCTTTCGGTTGGAGTGATGTTGTTTTACTTGGAAGTTCTCTTGTGGTATATTGCTGAACTCATTCTCTGACCCAGTAAAGCTACCATAATCAAATCAGCAGTATGCAGACTCGTACGTTGCTCCGTTGCTGTAGAAAGTAGTGAGCCCCACGGGCGGGAGCTCAGTAGATGCAGAAAAGATGCTAAGATAATATCTGTTCATATGGCTATTGTAAATGCATTGGGAAACCTTTGTGCAGCTAAACTAAATTTACTTTGCATTGGAATTTATGGTTCAGAAGCTGAGCTGTCACCTCTCATTATTTGAGAGTTGACTCCTGCTGATCCTGAGGTTTCTCAACTGATTCTCACACTGGAGGCAATTGCATTCATTGGTCCCCAAATCAATGCTGTATTTAATGTCACATTCTGATTTACTCAACCTGAAGTTGTTTCAAAAAACTTGTCCCTCTTGAATTTTTCTCTAGCTGAAGAGAAGTGTCAAAACCCCCAGCTTCTAGTATAAGTTATTCAGTAGTAATTTTTATAAGTGTGGAGTCTAGTGACGGTGAACCATGAATTGGGATAACTGCCTTGGATGTTAAAGCACCATTTGCTATTAATGAATTACTGTCAAACTCATTCTCATTTATTTCCCCTTCCTACATTAGGCTGTAGTGTGTGATGTCTCTGGCATATGGTCTACCACCAGAGTCCTGAACAAAATGCAAGAGTGAATTTGGCATCTTTATATTATAGAAAGAACTTAGAAAAGATGTTCTTGCATTTGATACAAGCAAGTTTTTGCAGAATCTGTGCCAGTGGTTCTACTGGACATGTCTGTATTTGTTTCTGTGGCGTCCTGTCTTCTGCTGGGTTGAATTATCTTTTCATGTAAGGGAATAGTAAAAGAAATCTGTTTTTATTTTTTATTACTGCTGCTTAGTAAAGCACTTGCTTGAAGATAATTATCTTTTTAGATCATGTAGCGCAGTGTATTATGTGCTCAAAAAGTCCAGGTTTCTGTGCCCAGGAGAAGCAAAATGCTTTCTGCTACTTGCATACTATGCTGAATTTTGGTTTGCATTTGTTGTCCCTCTGTGGAAATGGGACAGTCCAGTGGGAAGACTGTACTAGGAAAGGAATGAAGTATTGGAGATGTTTTGGTGTACCTGTTTGGATTAGTTTGTAACTGGTTCTTCTACGTTTGATAATTTATCACATTGCTCCAGTGTCTTAAAGCTATGTTGGCTTTCTCTGAATGTATTGCAAAACTTGTTCAGTAGTTTACTCTGAAGTGATTGACATTTTGATTGCCTTTATTTCTTTATAGAGCAAGGCTTAGATCACATAGCAGAAAACATCCTTTCCTATCTTGATGCCAGATCACTCTGTGCAGCAGAGCTGGTATGTAAGGAATGGCAGAGAGTCATCTCTGAGGGAATGCTATGGAAAAAATTGATTGAAAGAATGGTACGCACAGATCCGCTATGGAAGGGACTGTCAGAAAGAAGGGGTTGGTAAGTACCTTGACAATAACTAAATTCACTTTTTTAAAGCATTCTTTACAAATTTCCCTAATCACAAGCTCTGCCAAAAAGTAAGTTTATAGTAAATTGGTATCACTGAGATCAATATCTCTGCTATGGACTAGTGGAGGTAGCTATGGTGAAAGCTTGTCAGCTCCCATTTCTACTGTGGCTTTGTTTCTTGTTCTTCTGTGCACCAATGTCTTTCAACGCTTTCTTACGGTAAGTCTGTCTGCGAATTTGTAACTTCTGTTTTTCAGGGAGAACTAACAGTTAGCTCACAAAAAAAATCTAGCAACAACATGTTTTTTCTCGAGCAAAGTATTTCCAGTTAAACTTCTGTTTTCTTGAAATTTAAAATAGCTGATTGGGCTGCAGAAGCCTATCTCAGAGAGAAATCATTTATGTTTGTGGCAATGGAGTATTTCTGTTCTTTACCGAGTACCTGAAGAGATGCAGTGTTCTAATTTAGAAACCTGTTTTTCTGTGCTCTCTAGTGGTGTGCCTAAGAAAATGCATACTGTAAAGAGCAAGAGGCTGACGCCCTGCTGGCTAAAGCCTTATGAAGCAGTGAACCCTAATTTGGAAAACCATAAAGAATACACTTGCTCTCCTTTTAGTCTTGGAGATTTTAAATACAGCTGTCAAATTATAAAGTCACAAGGCTTGTAATGGCAGTACTAAAAATTCTTAAAAGTATTCTGTGAGAGTATGTCATAAGGTTTTATTCTCCGCAGATTTTGAATTACTTAAAAGTTTGGTTTCTTTGTGGTACATTGAAAAATGTTTCTGGTTCTTTCTAGGGATCAGTACCTGTTTAAAAACAGACCAACAGATGGCCCCCCAAATTCATTTTACAGGTCCTTATACCCAAAGATAATACAGGATATAGAGGTACGTTTTCTGATATATATCATTTTCAGGAGAAAGAATGTTGCATATTGTAACGTGTTTCACAGAACCATCTATATTGGATTGGAGCAGTGAAGCTATTGTGTTTGTATCACTACTACTTTGTGAGCTCTGGCTCTTCAGACAATGTAAAAAAACACCCTCAGCAACTTACTGCCACAGCATGTGCATTAAGTGTTAACGCCATCCTTTTTGCATTTAAGGGGTTTTGGAACTCTTCTGGGACTGTGGATTTTAATAAAAATAGCTGTTTTAGGACACACACTACTGTTAAGACAATTCCATGTATTGCTGAATGTTCTAATGTTACGCTCCCTTAGGTGATCTGAGGGTTAATGCCTTAAACACCAATCATTTAAAACATTGCTCATTTAGTAACATACTACTTCTAAAGTGGTGACTGTTGCAAATACAACTTACTTTACCATATGGGATTTTTTTCCTCCCTCCAGTGGTTTGATGAGAACAATAATCAGTCCTACAACAATAAACCTAGGTAAAGAAACTGCAGAAATGACTGTTCTTCTCTTTGATTTAAAATTTTCCTTATTTTGATTAAGATTTATGAAGTTGGGCTTGCTCACTCATTTAAAATGTTTCTGATAAATCAGGATCATTTTAGTGTTTTGCCTACCAGCACAAAATCTGTCTTGCTCAGTTTGCTGTGTACCCACCACAAAACTCCTAAGTTATACCGCAGACTGTAATGGATTTATTTCAACCACGTGATGGATGTGAAATTATTGGTCTGAGATTCATTAGTGGGAAAACACGTGTTTTCATGTTTAAGACTGATGTGAACTAATGGAATCATTCTGCTATGGCAAATGTGAATTTGTGTTGCTTGGCACTCAGTAAACAAAATTATTCAGAACTCTTAACCTATCTGTAAAATGTATCTGCTGGAACACATACTCTGCTTTTCAATTAATTTTATAACCCTTGCTGCACAACTTATAAACGTATAAAGAACTAAGCATAAAATGTAGCCTAGGCAAAATAATACAAAACTTGCTATTTACTTGTTTGCTGATTGGTATGCATTTTATTATTTGAAGGGAGATGTCTTCTCCCTGTAAGGAATGACAGAGACAGATTGCAATAAGAAGCCCACGGGATTAAGGAGAATTCTTACTGTGATATTTTGCTGCTTTCTGCAAAATTCTGGCATAGTTCAGTAAAGAAAATGGGCAAAAAGCAGTGTGAAAACCTTTGTGTAGAACACTGAAACAGTTCAGCATTTTTATAGCTCAAATTTTTAAAGTTATTCTTCTGAAACCTCATTATTAGAGATGAGAGTATTCCTTTGAGGTGTTCTGAGGACTTTCTGAGGCCATTTGAACTGTCAAAATATGCTATGTAATACTTTGATTCTTTAGTTGCTGTAGATTTGCTGGTATAATGCACAGAAATGAAGCTCCTTAATTGAACAGTTCTTGCTAGAATTAAATAAGTAGGAAAAACCCCAAACTCTCATGCTTCTCATCACCAATGTCAATATTAAATGTAAAAAATTTCCAATCTCTGAATATCTGGGAGTGGGGAAATGTTATACCACTATAAATATACTGTGGTAATGAATATGTTTCTTAAACTAAATTTCATTACATTAACAATAAATACATTAAACCTTGAAATTAGGAGAAAAATATGTACCTCACAGCCTGAGAAGTAAGGGCTCATGCATTCAGAATTGGTGTTTGTAAGTAAAGTAACACAGATTTGTAATGCTCTTTTGAACCCTAACTTTCACAGTTTCAAGCCATAAATTTTTATTTTTCATTATATAAAGCTTAGATGGATGATGTGATAAATGTAGAATATGCAGAGTAAGGGGTTATCTCATGACAAGCTTTGAGATGGAGCTGGCACGATAGAGTATGCTGTATGTAAAACATGCCATGCCACTAGTACTTAAAAATAGTAACGTGAGTAATGAGCGTGGGAAAAGAGTTGTCTTTTCTGTGGTGTACAAAGAGTAAACTGTAAGCTGTTACCATAGTTTCTGCCCATTCCAAACTGCCTGTCAATCCAGCTACTTTTACATATGATTTCCATAGTTTCTATCTAATGCTTATATCGTTAACGATGTTAAATATTACTGGAGCATGCAGGGAACTCCAGTGTGTCCCGAACTCAGGTGGAAGGAGGCAAGAATAGAGAAGCAGAATTAGGACTGTTCGAGGAAAATCTCCGGTAGTTCTGTACCTGCCATTCCATGCTTGTGTCTCTAAACCTATGAAATACCTTTGGTCGTTAGTGCTTGTCAATCACTTGGGGTAGAATTTAAGGTATTGGCAACTAACCTCAACACTGTCCATGGCTCATGGATACTTTGGTAGAGCAGTAAAGCTGAAAGTGGCCAGGACCTGTCAGCTGTGGGCTCTTGCTTCTGAACTTCACTTAAGCAAAAGTAAGTATAAGCCTCTGTTTGCCCAGATTCAGGAAACAAATGCGTCCTTGTCCAGTCTGCAGGAGTGGTGAAGTCTCTCTTTGAACGTTAATGGCTTCTTCCAGAATCATCACTGCTTAGTTTATACAGGCAGCGCATTTCCCACTCCTGATTCCTCGAAGCTGCTGAACTGGAGGGGGAAGGCAGAAGGATGGGGAAAGTTTCCAGCCTGGAGTGGGGTTAATGTTTCTGCTAATAGTCGAGGGTCCAATAATTCTTCCACTTCCAAAAGTCTATTACAATTTTTCTAGTAAATCACCCTTTAAAGTTCTTTTCACAAATTGCTTCCCTAAAGAATTGTCAAAAGAAGCTTTTAACACTGCTTAAAAATGTAGATGGTGAGTAATGATAACAACAAAACTTAGCTGTAAGATTAGGAGCACTTCTTAACTTTTTCCTCCCCTTATTCTGTTTTTAAGCCTAAAGTCATGTTCTCCCTCAGTTTCATACTTTTCCCATCAGTTTTCAGAGCAATGTGCAGAAGCTCTTAAATAAGTCTTTCATCTTAGCTGTGATGAAGAATTTTCTATCTCTGAATAATAAAATGTTTTTTCTTCAAATATTTGCCTGGACCTTTAATATGATCTTCCTGTTTCTGTCAGAGGGTCAGAGTTTAGGGAGCTAGTGAAGAGCCAAAGGCTACCATATTACCATTTATATAATTATATAAGTATTTATATGACATCTTGTGCCCAAAGGACTTGATTTTTTTTTTTTAATGCAGTAAAATATATTTAATGTAACACAAAAATCTTGTCATTCAGTATTTTACCCATGGACCACAAAGATTAATGAAATTCTACTAGACTGTTTCTAATGATGAGTTATTAATTTACTGCATCTGCTACTAAATTGGGTTGTGGGTAGAGATAAGCTCAGAGGAGAATGCGCTCTTTCCTTTGGATTGACTACAGAAATTGTAAAGTAATACAAAATCTGAATTAACAATTGGAAGGAAAAATGAGGAATGATAAATAGCAAATTTGAATTCTTTCCCTTGGGCTCTATTTGCATTTGGGGTCAGAAGTCCATGCAACCACAAAGCATTGTTAGCTGCAAGGTAATACAGGCAATGATTTGGCAAAATGAGGTTTCCTTGCCTCTCTGAAAATTTATTAGTGCCAATGTTTATTTCATGCCAAACACATTTTAGGAACATAATGTCACTTCTGAAATCATTGGGTTTGAAAATAAGAGGACATTTAGAGATCTGAAACCAAATTCTTGGAAAGAGGTGGTTACTCTCCACCTCCGCTGTGAAGCCAAATATTTAATTAGGTTTCATTTCACAAGTGGTGGTCCAGCAATTTTAAATGTCTCCAAGTCAGATGTTGAATTGCCAAGCTTCTTTAGGAGCTTTTTTTTTAAAGGGAGAACCTGATTTGGGGCTTATTCTAGAAAACTGAACCTGGGTTTGCAAGACTTTATTTATAGAGGTGATCTGGTTGATGCAGGGTGTCCTGTGCCTGGGTGCAGGCCCAGAGCCTTGTGGGGAAGGTCAGCTGTTTCAATGGGACTGTGTTAATCGGCACCTTGCCAGGATGGGAAGTTTAATACTGCCGATTCCAGAACCCCAAGTCCTTGGATTTTTTCCATATTATTTGTGAAGCTTGGCCAACTATTCTGTTTTCCCCTCAGGATTAGCACAAGTATCTGTTTCTTGTGATGGGTTGAGAAGACTTATTTCATAAATGTTCCCCTTATCTTTAGGCACATGGCAAGTGCCCTCATCTTGTTTCCATGGAGACTTAGGTCCACCTAATTAAGATGAGAATTAAAATACGATTTTACCGAAGATTGTAGGAAAATGTGGTGCCAGGCCATCAGATAAACACCACCTTTCTTCTGAATTTATAAAAAGTTCAGATTTTAGGGACTGGAACTAAAATTTTAAAGCATTGTGAAAGTTTGAAAAGGGGGAAAAAGTCAGTTCTCACCCTGTCACTGCCAGCATTAGGAGATCTTTGTTCATGAAAGTTGCAGTGTATAATTTCTGAGGGAAATGGGTTTGTTTAGTACTGTTCTAATTATGATGCTTGAGAAATTTTATGGGCATGTGTGTGGAGAATCTGATCAGCATTATAAGCCTAGAAATCTTTTCAGCCAGCCTGTGAAATCTGTACGCCACAGGCACTTTCCAAAAGGGATTTCTTAAAAATGAAACTAGTTAAGGAAAGAGAAACTTTTGAGCAGCAGGGACAAAGTTGTTCTGCATGGCACAGATTTCAGCTCTTGCATCTGAATGGGGTAGAAGACTCCTTCTGGATGCCCCTAGCATGGAATGGATCCTTGGCTTGGCTTTTGTTGTTCACTTTGCGCAGGTCACATCTACTTTTCTTCACAAATGGGCAAACTGAGACTGCTGGTTTTCGTCTGCAGATTTGAAAGAGGAATTTATTATTCCCATTTGAGTACTTTGAATGTCTCTATACTCTGAGAGGGGCTGATAACTACCTGTTTAAACAGAACTTTGTATTTTTATGGTGTTGTGCATAAACTTAGTTATTGTCTCCAATGGAACCTAAAAGGTGCAATAACTTTGTTTTTCAGCAGCATTGTTCTTCATCAGGTGTTGTGTATAGTCCAGATGCGTGTGTCACTGAAGTGCCTCAGAGGACTGTTCTCTTTTCATTGCTGTTGGCTTGTATTTTTAACATTTCCTCTCTAGATCTGGAAGTTGACAGCAGTACTTCATCATTTTGGTGTAAGCAGGAGTCCATTTAAAGTTAGTATATTTTGATGTTGTATCTGTAACCTGAAAGCTTGAAATCTGACTCTTAAGTGTGTTAGACCTAGTTGATGGAAGTTGGTGGAAATGGGGATCCTTTAAGAGAAAACCAGGGAGACCCATCAGTGAGTGTCACTGTGATCATTGCAGCTGCAGAGATGAAATAGGTTTTCTTTATCAGACGCTGCCCCTGAATCTGTTTTGGGATCTCGTGCTTTGTGGCTGCGTTTGTAGCGGTGCTTGACAGAGAAGGCAGACCTTTCAGGAAAGAGCAACTGCTTTGTTCATCTGCATCGTCCAGTTACAGGTTCTCCTGAGAGGATTTGTTACTCCCTCCCTGGAGAAACATAGCAACTGTAGCAGTTAGATCAAGGTCTGGCTACCACAGCATCCTGTCTCTTGACAGCATCCAGTAACAGATGCATGGGGCAGGGCATGGGGACATGATATAGCTACACTTTATCTATATGGGAGTAATCAGAGTGTCATGTCCTATCTCTGCAGTCAGTTCTGTCTCCCTCAACAAATCAGGCTCCACCACCAATCGGAGCAGTGAGATAGTCCTAATACTGAATTACTGTTCTTTAGGTCTGAAACTTCAGTTCATGTTGCCTTTTTAACTGATTTGCCTAAGCTCTCTCTGCTGTATAACACCTTTTTGACACTCAGAGAACATGCTGTCTTTTCTTCATACTTGATGAAATGGTCAGAATTACACTGTCAGCTTTCTCCCACAGTGATTCCTTGTATTTCAGTGGCCTTTAAAGCAGTTTCTGCAAGTCTTCTCCTTTTATTCTGTACAACATTAGCATATTCTACTGTCCAGATTTATTGTGCTCAGCATCGTAAGTTTGTTCTTTTTAAATGTGTCTTTCAAAAGGTTTCAGCAAAGCTGCAGCGAGACTCAGGAATAGTTTTACTTGGTGGATGTTTGAGCAATTTCATACATATTGGATCAATCGCATGTAGAAAGAGACAACACTTCATCAATTTATATTGTCCACATTTGGATCTTATCTAAGCAGCTGTAAACATTAGGAACTTAATTTTTAGGTCTTGAATTCTGCCAAGAAATCATGATTTAATTGTACCACTTGCTAGGAAAAGCTTCCCATTCCTTTTTCTCTAGAGTTGTTTAGATTTTTGGACTTCAGTGTTTATGGCTGTTCTTTTGGTCTTGGAGTTCATACTAAACATGATATTTTACCCCAAACTGATCTGAAATCCCCATGTAGTGTTCAGACATAGCGTGGCTCTCAGTAGTACACTTCTAGCTTTTTGGCCTCACTTTGATTTCAGGCTGTTCTTCAAAACATAGCCTGAGTATACTGTGATTTTTATAAATCAAGCCAGAAGCCCGCTTTTCAGTTATTGGAAGTTTTTTCAATTTTTTTCTTTTGTGAAAGTGGGCCTTTCTGCTTGTATTAAATGCATGCTGAACTTTAAATGTATACATACATATGTATAAAAATTAGCATATGTTACATGTTGGTGGGGTATAGTGAATCCCTATTTCTCTGTTAGACTTGCTTCAGTTATTCTTCATGAAGGTGGTTTTTATTCTTACTTGACTTCTGTTTGCATGAAATGAGGTAAATACCAAAAATCAGTTGATTGCTGTTTTGAATTAATCTTTGCTTAGCTTTACTTCCTTGCATTTATTTACTATGTTACTGTTTACTGCCTCTTGCTCTGTAACATGGCAACAATTTCTTCCATGTAACTTTTTGTTTTCTTTTGGACTCTCAGTTTTAATTGTGAATAATCTAAAATCCGAAGAATTATTGGCAGTGGAATATGCAAATTCCTTAGATGAGCAGTCATGCCTGCATTTTCGGATCAGTAGTGTACAGATTTTAACTTCAACACTAAGCAGCTGTCACATGAAGGACACAGTGTCATGCAGCTCTCAGTTGTATAGCTGCTGCCTTCCACATTTCAAGGCATTTTAAGAGTAAAGTAAAAATCTAGTCACTCTGAGTCCTGTAGTGTATGATGAATCACGTTGGTTCAGCTTTTCTGTGAAACAGGGTAAGAGAATTAGTAGGGAAAGGCAATATGCTTAATTGTAACAGTAGGATAATAAATGGCAAGATGCGGTGATGTATGGTTTGCAGCACTTGGTGTTCTCTCTTCTAATAGTAGTGCCAGTGTATGTTCAAGATGTTGGTGTGGACATCTGTATACCTTGCTGCTCGCTTCCAAAGACATGTTCAGTAGCTCAGGTGATGCTATGCTCAAGTCTAGTGAATGTGTAATCAGGTGTACCATGCCTGCAGCCAAACCTCTTCAGCTGCTCTGTTGAGATGTAAGCTCTGTGGACCTTACTGACCACGTAATTTGTTTATAATTTCCATTATGCATCTGGTCTAAGGAGCAGTTATGGTTTACAAAGGGGATGTTGGATACAGTGCAAGTACTTTTTCTGCCATACTGCTTTGGTGCAGGGATTTTATTGCTGTCCACATACAATACCTGCCCCAGTGCTGATCCACTTCCTGTGGTCTGTGAGTTTTTAGTGTTTGCTGCTACAAGCCTGCCACGGGCACTTTACTCCTTAACAGTGGTTTAGAGAAGTGATGACACTCCCAAGAAAGGTGGTGATGCTCTTTACGTGCGGGGTTTTCCTACCTCTGCAGGCTGCTTTGGAAAGAGGCTTTGCTGCTGACACGTTTTGTCATCTGTTGCTGTGAGGCAGTCATCCCTATGTGGTCAGAAAGCTTGTGGTTTATGCTGTTGTGGTGCTGACAGGACAGCTAGCTCTCTGCAGTTTCCTCATGAAGACCAGTTCAAGCTTTCTAGGTAATAAGGATCATGTAGCCTTTCTCCTTCAGGCTGATACAGATGCTACAAAAGCTCTTTGGTCCTCACTGTCTAACAGCCACTTGGAGACCCAGCAGTGATTTTCAGACTCAAACCAGGATCCAGGGACTCCTTCAAGAACTTGATGCTGGGTTTTTTCCCCTAATGGTTATAGCATCTTCAGAGAGTCCAAGAGAGGAAAGATCTGAAAGGTGCAGGGAAGCCTGGTGCTGTGGCCAGGCTGTCATTTTGTCTTTGCTTATCAAACGCTCTTAACTTTATAATGAACAAAATATTAAGCCCTCCCTATCCTGATGACCCAAGTTCTTTTGCTTCTGCCTTTCCTCTGCCACAGTTAGGAGGGGTTTTCTTTTTTCTCTTTGAAGAAAGCATGTGAACAACAAAGGTTTGGATTTTAACTGCCCCTGGTGTGAATGCCTAATACTTTAGGAAAAATCCCTACCTATGTAACATGTGTATGTTCCTTTTCCTTTTTTTCTGTGCCATTTGTCCTGCAGAACTGTGTATTCAGAGGGAACAGAAACTCCTTGGTTTATGGGATTAAGATAAACCCACTTACTCTGCAATAACAGTCGCAAGGATAAAAATGCAATTTTTAGCCAAGGAGCTGAACACAGTGTACATTATCAAATGGGAAAAAACCCCATTCCTGGTAGATTATCTTTAACACTTCCAATGTATACTTAATGTTCCAGTTGTTAATCCAGATGAATTGCATCTTTTTTTATTGTGCGTCTTTGTACCAGTGAACATATTCTGGCATGGTCAAGGCTTGGCTATACATCTACATCTTGGACTATTTTCTATGTGTACTTCTCTTTCAAAATGCCTTTTTTTATCCATTTATGCATTTCTTCAGCTGCCAAATGGCTCTCCTGCTGTGGCAGATGCTTTGGCTTTGTGCTTGGTCTTTATCCCTTGTATGTCCAGATTTTGTTGGTTATACAGCATTTGTCAGCTACTTGCTGCTGGTGCTCTAGTGAGCTTTTAGGAAAGTGTGAGAAACTTTTTTCTGCAACATCTTGCCTTTATTTGTGAAACCTAAGTTTAGAGAAAGTCGTTTTGGAAACTTTGAGGGGATCTGTAGAAAATACAGTAGTGAGTGTGGCATATATTGGTATTAGGTTTGGTACCATAAATATGCAATTAAACCATGTGTCCCTTCATTATTGGCTCCCTGATGCTTGTAACAGTCTGTAAACCACAGGAATTTTTTCCTCCCCTTGTCTATGCCTGCCTACCTACTCGGTGTATACATGGTTTATTAAGATCTCTCCTGAAAGGAGGTTGCAGATGAAGATTTTTTACTAACTGCACTATTCAGTAACAACCAGAAATTTCCTATAGCAAGAAGCTTTAATGTGGTTGCCAGTATTGTATTAAACATGTTTCTTTTCGGAGGGTCCTCCAGGTTGCCCACCCACTCAGCCGTATTTAGTCATCTAAAATAATGTTATTTCTCTATACGTCCACATCTGTTTTCACTCTACTGCCAATTGAAATGCTGCTGTATATTCTCTGTGTATTGTGGCTACTTTCCCAGCATATTGAAAATTTACGCAGTGTAAGGGGATTTTACAAGTTCTCAAAAAACATGAAGTATTTTCCCACAGTAGCCACACCGTATAATGTCTAAATGAAATGACATCTATTCACAGAATTAAAGTGTGCACCTGCATATGACTTAGTGCTTTATCGTGCCTTCACATAGATATTAATAATACTTTAGTTTCTTTTATTTGAAGCCAATATTTTCTTCTGGGGAACTTAAGGAGCTTCCTATCACGAGCTTCTAAGAATTAAGCCAGCTAGCATCCTGAATGTCTGGTGAGAATACTTTTACTGACTGCTGTTTTGTTTAGGAAACTGTTACAAGCAAAATTTCTGATTTTTGGTGTTCTTAATGTATTCTGTAGCCATAGGTAATCACCGTTGCAGGAAGCTGAGGTGCGAAGGTGCCTCAAGTGGCGTTTGAGCACACAGCAGCTGGAGTAATCCGGCACGTGTTATGTACAACTGCTTATTTCAGATCTGTCCAAGAACATTGCTTTAGGGAAACTGTCCCTTAAGACTTCGTGGAATTGAATATCTCAATGTATATGTTTTCTAAAACTAGTTAAAATGGCTAAGTCAAAAATCTGTGATGCTTTATCTTCTGTTTCTTCAGTGTCAGTATTGCTTTTTTAACTGTTAAGCCTTCAGATCTGTAATTATATTGATTCACACTATTAATGTCTAAAATTCTCTCATGTTTCTGAGGGTCACCTCTGTAGCAGCAAAGAAGTTGAGGTGCAGTTCTGCCTTCCTAGCATGGATGATAAATCTTCAGATAAAGCTTGAGAATTGTCTGTCCTTCCTCCTCAAAACCTCCATCCCATGCTGAGCAAGCAGCATAATCAGCAGTCTACTACCTTCAAGGCAGGAGTCCAAGGCTGAACCAGTACAGTGTCAGATTTGAACATTTTAAGCCCAAGTTCCTGCTCTGACAATCAGCAGTGCACTAGCTGGCCAGAAAAGCTGATCCCAAACTGACAGATGACTTGTTACCTTAATTTTATTAGCTTCCCCACCAAATTGGAAAAGAATGAGAGAGGTTGAATAACTTGTCAGCATGCTCCTCTAGAACATCTCTTAGTACTTATGATTTAGACAAATTCCTGTGGCACATCAGGTTTGTGTTATAACTATGTATAATTCTCTCCAAATTGCATAACGGGAGACAATTGAATGAGCAAATGCATGGAAAAGAAAGTGGTAGGTTAGTTTTCCCTTGGAGCAGACATGGTTTCCTAGAATTGGGATGTCATAGTCACACTGCACTTTTGTCTTTAATAAGCATTTCAGTTTTTTCCAGTCTCGGAGGAGCTGCAGAGGTGCCTGTTATTGCTTAGAAAGTTAGGATTTGGTTATAAGTATGTTTTTCCAAACAAACTGGCAATCGATCAGCTTCTCCCCAGGCTTCCATACAGTATTTGGGGGGGATCCCAGGGAAATAGCTAAATAAATAGCCTATTCTGATGCCTATACTGGAAGACGGAAAGCATCTCAGCCTGTCTAGGTACTGCAGGTGTTGGCCCGGAGTTCAGCACACCAGTTCTCTTCTTGTTTTTATGAACTTCCTATCCAAAATCCCACATTTCTTTGAAACCAGTGTTCTTTGTCTTACAAGTAATAAAGCTGATTAAAACATGGAAATCATCCTGGTTCTGCTGTGAATACTTTGCAGTTTTTTAAGGTGTGTCAGGTCTCTTTCCTTAAAATTATCTCCCAGAATGAAAATGCTGAGAATTATACTTACAGATTTGAAGGGGAGGGATTATTTGAAATCTTATAGTTCCTGTTCAGTTTTATTTTTATCAGGCTGTGCGGTGCTTAGAGGCGGCTTTCATATTGAAAAATTCCTTTTTAAGATGTGAAATAACAGTTAATAGGTAAAATGACTGGGTAGGGGAGGGAAGGGTCCCAGCACTCCCATCACGTCCCTGTTGGACGCAGCAGTTCTGTAACGTTAGTAACTGAGGTGAGGCCAAACAGGGCACCGTGTGAACTTTTGGTTTAATCTTGGCTGCTTATGTCAGGTGGCTGTGTAAATATGGGGTGGAACTGAATTGTTATGAAATGTATCTCTCTAATAGCTCCTTTGGAAATTATCATTAAGGTTAGCTGACCATAATTTTCACCACTGAACACAGCTTTTGTTATGACAAATTATAAAGGTCCTAATTCTAATTCATTGTATTTTGTGTATTTTTATTAGGGAGGGAGAAAAGATCATTTAAGTTTCATGTGTTTCAGATTTAAGGATGAAGTACATAAAAGTGGAAGATTGCTGTGTATGTTTTGGAGGAGTCATGCTCAAGCATTCAGCCTTGTGCTTAACTCCTGATTGTTTCTCCTCTTGTCAGACTATAGAATCTAACTGGCGATGTGGGCGACATAATTTGCAGAGGATTCAGTGCCGCTCTGAAAACAGCAAAGGTGTCTACTGTTTACAGTATGATGACGAAAAGATTATCAGTGGCCTACGAGATAACTCCATTAAGGTAAACACTTTTTCCCTAGAGCAAAGTGGGTAATTCTGCCTTGGCAAGCTAGCTGCTTGTGTTTCCTTGATTTCTCTTGTCTCTTTGTGGGACAGTATTTATCTGTGCAGGGTTTATGAGGGTGGGATGTCTTCTGTAGCCTGACAAGGTTCTCACCTGCACTTTGCTCTGGAAACTTTGGGGGCTGCCAGCTGGAGATCAATACTATTGACCACAAAGAAATGCTTGTGAAATCAGTGTTCACATAACATGAATGTAGGCTGCGTGTGCCACTGTCCTTGGCTGTGCCATTGTTAATAGTTTACTTTCATGCTAGTAGGTTGCTTTTGTGCTAATCGTCCATGGCATTTCCTTTTGAAAAACAGGCTTTTATCTTTTCATAATCACTGTTTATTTCACTATTCTGTCAAAAACTTGCATCAAGACTTCCTTAAGCTAGAAGGGAGGGCAGGCCCACTGGTTGGACAGGCTAACTGCCCATGGATTCTCCCTGCTATCTCTAGTTTTATTCCTTCACAGTTGTGGCAATGTTCAAGTCTTGGATCCATATTCTTGATCTTGATAAGGCAGTGTGCTTCTTGTTTTTAATAGATTTGGGACAAAACAAGCTTGGAATGTTTGAAAGTATTAACGGGACATACTGGCTCAGTTCTTTGTCTGCAGTATGATGAAAGAGTCATTGTAACTGGATCTTCAGATTCTACAGTGAGGTGAGTGTTAAGTTTTTTGCACAGAAATCATTTCGGTATCGGGGCTGGGAATATTTACAATAATCTCTAAATATCAGGAAACATCCCTAATATGAATGTGATACTCTTATTCCAAAACCAGGATACTTATACTTGGCAAATCATCATGTTCAGTACATTTTTTTTTCCATATTTGTCTCTTTAGTGTTAGAATTCTGAAGAAATATGACCTGTGTGATTCAAGGCATATCCTGAAGTTGTAGAATGGCTGATGGCCAACTATGCAATAATTTCTTCATTTAGGGTTTCTTGTACCCTTCTGACATCTCTTAATTATGACTATTAATGAAAGGGTATTTGGTATATATGGAACACTTGTCTGACTGCAATTTTGATGATACTGAGTTTAAATTCTTTTATGGTATCAGTGGTCAGTAGATATCCAATATAAAGGTGATCAGGTGCAGTTCAGTGGAAGGGTCTTATCTCCACTGGTATCTTGCATTGGTATACCAATGTCAATCTCTATGAAGCTTTTCAAAAGTTAAGAGCTGATCTTAACACCCTTCAGGTATTACAAATTGTGATTTTTCACTTCATGTAAGCTATTAGGTAGCCCTGGAGAGTGCTGCATCCTGGTTGCTACTGGCATGTGCAGAATCTGAATGAATTGAAAAAAACCCCCATATTGGATAGTAATTGCTTTGGTCTGCTCTATCAATTTATACATTGTACAAGCTTTAGTCATCCTGGAGAGTTGTAGAATTGTTAAGCAGCTCTTTCTATTAAGAGTGGTCCCAGCTTAGGCGTTTCTTGGCCTAATTGTTCATTGCTGTTAATTGTTGCTCGTGAGTCTGAGATATGAACTAGGATACTTCCCCAGCACCCATCTTCCTGCCTTCCCCAAGCCCTAAACAACCAGATAGCTCTCCATTAGGTAGTAGCAGACTTATGCATGTTTATGCTTTTTACCATGTACAGCCATCATTCTTCATTTATAATAAAATTGTTTTCTTTTGCAGAGTTTGGGATGTAAATACAGGTGAAGTTCTGAACACATTGATTCATCACAATGAGGCAGTGCTTCATCTGAGGTTCAGTAACGGCTTAATGGTGACGTGTTCGAAGGACAGATCAATTGCTGTTTGGGATATGGCATCACCTACTGACATCACCCTGCGCCGTGTGTTAGTTGGCCATCGTGCTGCTGTTAACGTGGTAGACTTCGATGACAAGTATATTGTGTCAGCGTCAGGTGACAGGACCATTAAAGTAAGTTGGCAGAGCTCTGGTCCAGGCCTGCATGCCTACTGAGCCAGAAAAGCTTCTGAGCATTGTTCAACTCTGAGTAGCCAAGGTGTTCGTAAGCAGTTCTGTGCCTTTACCATTCAGCTTGCCGCTTCCTCTAGCTAGCTGTTAATGTCTTTACGCGCGTAACTAGGCTCGTAACATTTTTGTGGCTTCTGTCGTACAGTTGCAAAAAAATAAAGCCCGTTCACTGTTTGAACTCTAGTCTCGAGATCGGTTTGTTTGTTAAATGTGGCACATTTTGTGCCTTTTCCCAAGCAGTGTTTTTTATTTCAATTGGCAGTCTTGCTCCAGACGTGAAACTTATCAGCAGTTGCCTTTCCTCACCACATCTTCCCAGCAGCTCAACCAGACTTTGCCATGTTTGAAGAATTAAGAGGCTGTATTTGAAGACTATTACATACCAGAAGTTACCCAGAGTGTATTAATATAACAAAGGCGTTTCCACCCTTCCCTCTACCTTAGACTGTGCCAAAAAGCTCTTGGCAGTTTAATGTCCATATATCTGCTGGAGATCCTGCTGCACTCTGTGTTGGAAAATGAGCCACTGGATACTCTCCGTTACAACTTTAATTACAGTTCATTAAAAATGGGCAAAGTCGATTGAATCATTTGACATTAAGAAGGAAGCGGCCACCAAACTTTTATAAGCCACGGGTTTGGCCTTCTCTTACTAGTAGATTGCTAGCAATTTCTTTGATTAAAAAAATGTGGGGGTTTTGTGTGTGTGATAACTTCTACTTTTAAAAATGATTGCTAACTTAACAAGATTCAAGTGTAATCAAGTTTTTGAAATCATTTGGGCAGTGTCTACCACCTGAAAATGTTTTATATACAACTCCCCCCAACTTTTCTCCTTGACTCAGTGTGCAGTAGCAGTGCCCGTAGCTCTTATCACTGATAGGTCCCCATAGCACCAGTCTGCCTTAACGCCAGGTACCCACTCTTTGCCTATAAAATACTATGCAAGTTTTCATTCCATTGTCCAGCAGCAGTCAGCCTCAGACCTATTCTGTTTATGAATTTGCAACGGCTTGTATTGAAATTCAAAAACCTTGTTTGGGCGTAATTCTCAGAGGAGTGTTTATCTTGTTTCATAGGTCTGGAGTACAAGTACCTGCGAGTTTGTTCGTACTCTAAATGGGCACAAGCGTGGCATTGCATGCCTCCAGTACAGGGATCGACTAGTTGTCAGTGGATCTTCAGACAATACCATTAGGTGGGTGCCCACAAGCTGTTCTCAGTATGTAATAGTGTACGTTTGTGTGTGTGAAAATAGGATTTCCCCTGACCTTTGATGCTGTCCTGCACTGCTGCATGTGCAAAACATCCTTGGAATGTCTTGCGATTGGAGCAGATAATGTATGAATGAAACTAACTCAATGTGAGAGTAAATATATCACATCCCTCTGTGAAGTGGGACGCAGAGGTTTATGTCAAAGGTAAACAAAGCTTCTTAACTATTGCTATTTCATCACCTTGTCCTCTACTTGGAGAGATGAGGAAGACATTGGTAACTGGTTTTCTTAACTACATTCTGAACCTGTAATCATTGCTTTATGTAGAATAGAGTTTATTAAAGTTTCCCAAGATGACTTAACATGTATCCAACCTTTACTTGTAGGTAATTTTGAATGACTGAGTTAATTTTGATATACTGCAGCTGCAACAGAGGCTTATCTCTGAATTGCATGCAAGGAACATCTCATGGTTTTCATGCCTTTTAAAGCAAATTATGTCATGTCTCCCACGAGAACCATTCAGTCGCTTAAATCACTGCGTGTGAGGCTAAGGGACAGTGCTCAACCTGGAGTGCTCAAAGACTTTCTCCTCTGTTCTCTTAAGGTTATGGGACATTGAATGTGGTGCCTGTTTAAGAGTATTAGAAGGCCACGAAGAACTGGTTCGATGCATCAGGTTCGACAATAAGAGGATCGTTAGTGGAGCCTACGATGGGTATGTTTTACGTCTTAGCAAAGCATCTTCTGAAAGTCATTGAGCCTTGTATTCTCTTGTGTAAGGTTTCTTTTCTGAATTGACTAGTGGATCAATATTTAACTGAATGGCTTCTGCTTGAGCATGTCAGTGCAGCAGACTACAGTTCTAAGGAGCCAAGAAACTGCTTTTCTGGTGCTCTTTATCACACTCCTAAATTGTGTTATCACTCAAGCTTGACTTTCCGTAGAAAGTAAACTTTTGTTTGGCTGAAGTGACATTCCTTTGTTTCTTCTCTTGGGAACTGGTCTGCACGAGGTCCTGTGTGCTTAGAGTAGTTTAGGCTTTCTATTTTTATGAGACAGCAACACTGAAAATGTTTATTGCAAGTGTAAATATATCTTGTGGGGCTCTCAGAAGTTTTTAGTGACCATTTCTGTTGGGTTGAGGGCTTAGTGCTTCTAACCTGCTCAGTATTTTTGGTATGTAGTGGATTCACAATAACTAACATCCATGGCCAAATTGTCTGTTTCTTTCTCTGCCTGATTTATACTTCCAGTGAACAATAAAGTTACTGAAAACAATTGTTGAACTGTGTCTGTCTCTAGCCTTTTATTTGGGTTTAGTGTTTCACTGGGGTTGGCAGACCCAGCTTAATTCCCACTGGAACTTTGCACCTCATCAGTAGTGCTGTGAGCTTTTGAGATGCAGTTCCAGAATGGCTTGTGTATACATAGTCAATTTGTCTTTCATATAACCAACCCATTTGGTCCATCACAAAGTCATCACTGTATTTGCTGCTAAAAACAAATACAAAACTATCTGTGTTTTTATGAGATTTAGCATTAGTGTTTTAGAGAAAGTAGAATTTAACATTTTGCTTGATCTTGATGAACTATCTAGAGAAAATCTGGTGTGCTTTCCATTGCTTTAGATGTTTCTTCTCTGCTTATTCTTGAAACAATGCTTTCATAATGACCTTCTCATTTTACTTTATAGCAAAATTAAAGTCTGGGACTTGCAAGCTGCTCTTGACCCTCGTGCCCCAGCAAGTACATTATGCTTGCGTACATTAGTGGTATGTAAAATTAATTCATTTGAGGTTATCTGAAATCTTATGTGTAAGTCAGAGGCATTTTATTACATTATAGTGGGATAGGTGAGAAACTTGGGATGTTTTATAAAGCCTATGCTGCTGCTTATTCTAAGAATAAAGAAAAAAATATATATTGTTATATCCTGAATGATTTGGATCTGAGCTTAACAGAAAGATCAAGTTTTTCTAGGTTGAAATGCTTGGATACTCTAAAAAAAAAAAAACAACCCAACCCTAAACATCATGACACTGTATCAAATAATTTGTTATTGGTGTGTTTCCCTAATGTCATTGTGGGACTGGCTTTAAATTTCCTCTTATTAAAAACGGGGGGAGGAATTTTGTGAGCCTTTCCCAAATCTTTCTCCTAACCCTTCAGTTTGGAGGGAAGAGATGTGAAGAGGGGAGGGAGGTTGAGTCAGATGGATTACCACAGGAACTCTAATCTCTTCAGGGGACTATCGGATTTAAGGCTGTTACTTAAGTTATATTTTTCTTTCTAGTGAGGGTTTTGGTTTATGGCAATAGACAATTAAAAATAGATCGGGGAAATCAGTTCATTGTTCTTTTCACTGAAACTTACATGAAATTTTACTTCAGGAGTCAGTTTGAGAAGATAGTAGCACCCCAGAGTTATTGACTATATGATGGTAACTGGCTCATTCAGAATGTGCTTGGTCTGTCCAACACCTAAATAAGCTCTTACGTGGCTAGGAAGACTTCTAATTTTTCTTTCTGTTCAGTAGTCTTTGCACAGAGATGGGATTTAACTATTCTTTTATTCCATGTGAATATGGTGTATTTAGTTTTACTGAAAAAGTGAATCATTTTCCTTCTGTTGGGTATACGGTAGCTCAGGTTATAGTTTGGAGATCAGTCTGACACCTGCGGTTAGTTCTCTAATGAAAGTAGCATATTCAATTTGAATTTATTAAAAATGGATAAGCAGGACGAAGAGGACAACCTTTTCTGGGCCTCAGAGCTATTTTGAGATTTCTTGAAAGAGCTGACAGAGCACGTATCCCCCACCTCCCTTTCTTATGGCAGCGTTTGAGCAGTCATCTTGACTAGTGAGCTGCAATGATCCTGTCAGCAGCGCGTCCTGCATGCGGCTGTGATGTGGTGTATTAGGGCTGTACAAAAAGGGAGTTAGCAGCAGTGTTGAATGCAAATGTTATGTAAGAAAAGGAGCTTGGGCATCTTGTCAGTGCTGGCCAATCTTCTGAATTGCTGCTTCTTGATTGATAGACTGCTTTTGTCTTTAATAATCTCAGCCTCTACGGCTGGCCCCTTCAGGGGAGGCTCAGGGTTTCCACACACTGGATTTGGAAGCCCTGTGTTTTGCTGAAAAAAGCCTACATAAATATCTGCTTCTCTTAAACTTGAGTGAAATTATAACTAAGGGTTTCTTAGTCAGCACACCAGAGTTTGAATAGACCATTCTGTGTGTAGATACACATGTGAGTATAGATGTAATGAAATGTTACTCTTTTTGCCTTGTTAACCGATGTCATGTTGCTCACAGGAACATTCAGGACGTGTCTTTAGACTCCAGTTTGATGAATTTCAGATCATTAGTAGTTCCCATGATGATACAATTCTGATTTGGGATTTCTTAAATGTGCCACCCAGTGCCCAGAATGAGACCCGCTCTCCATCTAGAACATACACTTACATCTCCAGATAACAGTCTGCACTTTATTACCCTCAGAAGGTAAGTCTCCCTCTTTTTATCGGATCTATTATAAATATCTGAAATTATTACTCTGCCTGCAGGTTGGCTTAGTTAAAACAACAAGCTGGTGTTTTCCTTAAGAAAATAAAACCTATTTATGCCATTCTTTCACTCTCTAGTCTTTGTATGGTCATGCTTCAGCTTATAAAACTTGTCATGTTATCTTACCCCCTTCTATAATCCCTCCTGTTTATAAATGGGTACTGCAGGTTTTTTATGGAAAGTTACTGTGTATTCACAACATTCATGGAAATTGAGGAGACAGTGTATTGCGCAGGGTTCCAGATACCCTGTGAAATCAGAGCCTTTTAGAGTTCTTGATGCATCTGCTCACAGTATGAAGCTTTGTAATGAGCATTGTAATGCATCTCTCATAAACTGAGGACAAATTCTCATCAGAAACAAGCAGTTCTGTGATACACAAATAGTAGGGAAGGCTTTCAGAACTAAAAATTACGTCATGTTAGGCAATGTGACAACTCAGAGCTGTCAGAAATGGTGCACATGAACTTTGCCTATTCTGTTTCCATTTTTCTGCAAGTCAGCTTCATTTAGTTCTCGAAGCACGGTGGGTAAAAGCTCTGCTGTAGATCTGTTTGTTAGGACAGTGGATTCTTATGTCATCTATATTTCTGCCAACAATTGCACTTCAGACTATAAATAGCTGTGAATGCTGGGACTTGGAAACAGACTGCCTTACTAAAGCAGAGCAGTCGCCCCTTCCTCCAGTCCCCTGTCTGCCAGTGCTGAGACTGGATGCTTCCAAGGAAGTGGAGACACCGCAGCAAGAGGAGTTGGGAGTAACATTGCCCCAACAGGAAGGATTTATTTTATTTGAAGTAGATAATTGATAGTTTGCTTAAACACTGTGGGAAAAGCTTTCCCTGTCTTCTTGGAAGCATGGATTTTCATTATCTATCTGTATATACTTACCTCTGCTCTGGCAGTGAGGTCCTCAGGTTTTTCCGCTCTTTTCTGTAGGATCTCTGCTTCTGGCTAGGAATTACCTTCCCTTGTGAAGACAAGACACACTTTGCTTCTTTGAGATGCTGGTTCTTAAAAATTAGTTTTCTATCACCTGTAAGTGTTCCTCAGGAAAGCGTTGGCTGCCTTTCCTATAACTGAACTCCTACTCATTCTCAAAAAGGCCAAGATAATGTCCTCTCTCGATATGACACTTGGATCTGTTGGCTCGTTACGTTTGAATGAGCTGGCCGTTGCTAGACTGAGTTGCCTGTCTTTCTGAACCTGTAATTAGTTAATATAGTTAGGCCCATAATTAAGGAAGAAGTCTTATGCTATGATGATGAGCTAGGGTGCAGAATCAGCAATTAATGAAACTTCCTCTTAAAACCACATTTTAAGAACAATGCTGCAGGGGTAGTTCTCTAGAACTCGTGGGCTTCCTTATCCTGACTGCAGTAGGACAACAGAAATGTGAAAAGGCTGAACTGCTAAACTTAATGTTTGTACAGGATAGGGAAGTGACTCAAAGATACAACTTTCTGCAAGATAAATCCTGGAACTACCCAGAGAGCCAGGTCCTTTAGTGCTGCTTACCAGTGACTTCCACTTCAAAATTATTTTGTTTGATCCAGGATGATACACTTGCTTCCTTGCTGTGGAAAGCTTGATGCTGTCGCTGATGGTAATGTCCCTAGGGACTTTGTCCGGCTCCTTTTAAGACAGAGATACTGCTGTTGGCTTCTGTGCCACCTGGGTCCATACCTGAGTGACCACCTGCTGTGGAAACCCCAAGGCTTGTTGAGGTTGAATGGTTTTCCCTCTCTATGGAAAACTTTTTTTCCTCCTTTCTGGGTAATTCTATTTATTTTCCTTGCCTTTCCAGGCAAATAGAATAGGCTGTGTGAGAGGATGACAGTAGTTTTAGGAACAATCTCCATCTGTCTTCCAGTTAATACACCAGTCCTTTCTTCTCTTAACTTACAAGATAACTTGAGACTGCCAAATTCTTTTTGTTTTGTTTTGTTTTTCTTATAAAAAATTTGGCAAGCTTCTTTTATTCATTTTGATTCATGGAAAAGCTGCACATAGAATGTCGTAAGCACAGAAGAAATTAGGGCTTGAATAAAATTTTTATCAATTTGCTTGACCAGCAGTATTCTGGTGTCTTTCTTTCCGGTCTTGCCACATGTGGCCCACAAGACCCACTGTCATTGAGATTTGTCAGTGAAATATGAAATGCCTTTGGCAGCATGTTCTTCCGTTCAAATTCTGCACACTTGACAGTTTTGCACGGCTTATGTCTGACTTGTCCCATGACGCACAACTGAAACCACGCAGACCTCCATATCCTGGGAGTTGTTGGTGTTGATAATGACAGTCCCTTAATAATTATTTCCTATATAGGAGAGATGCTGTGATGTCACTTTTTGACAGGTTTGTTTGACTTCAGAATCCAAAAAACATAAATCTACATAAAATTATGGTCAAACAGCTAATATTTCAGTATGACATTTAATGAAACAGTTTTATATGCTTTCAAGCACTATAGTTTTCTGAATTTTGAAGCAGCCTTGTACACTTTTTTACAAGGCTTGCAATGTTATGCCTCTTCAAAGCGGATCATTTTTGACAGTCCTGGCAGTTGACTGCGAGAGTTTTATTGCTTTCTGTTGAATTCCTGTTGTTTATTGTAACATGATAAAAATTGTTACCATATGATAGTCTAATATTTTTATATTAAGCACTAGGCCTTGGGCTGGGGGAAGGGAAGTCAGGGGGAAGTGCCTAAAGAAGTTTTAACCTTTCATGGAAATTCCGTATCAGAAGAGGGTAGTTCTCCGTAGTCCATAAAAATGGTTTTGGGAAGTGGCAGGTAAAATGAAAGTTCATATTTAACTACACTCAAGAACTTGCGCTTGTCTCCAGGGTAATAATGGAGTCATGTGGCTGGAAAAGGTAACTGAAATATAAAACTATGTGAGGTTTTTTTGTCTGTTTTCTTAAAAATTCATGTGTTCAAGAAACTGAACTTGCATCCTGTGTAAAAGTTGCTCCTCTGCAGTGTGGAGAAGAAATGAAAGTTTTCTTGCTGTTGTATGTAGGTCAGTGTTTCAGTAAATAGTGTTCAGCATTTAGTGAGACTAGTTTGTGGTTCACCTGTAAGAGTGTTTTTGGTTCTTACTACACGTAAGAAAACTGCCAAGCTATAGGTGAGCCCCCGAGGAGCGGTGCCATTGAGAATCTTGCTCTTCAACTGAATTCAGAGCATGTTGTACAAGGAAGAAATGTCCTGTGGAGGTGCACCTCTCCTTGAAGGAAGGAATTCTAGCACAAAGGGAAGTATTTAACAGCCCCCTTTAATGTGTCACATAAGCATGCACTCCTCACAGGTATTTTGCCCTCCTAGTTTCAGCCTGGAGTGCAAAAGATGGTGTGGGCTTAACCTCCTCCAGATGTTGCTTTTTTTTATTTGTATCTTCTGTCAGATCAGCTTGTCTTTTCTCTTTTTCAGGGTTTCACAGTCTTGAACTACTGGATTTTTGGCTACTACATGCCTGAAGATGTCGATTGACAACTAAAGTCAGAATTGGTTCTAGATGCTGTGTAGATGCAAAGCAGCACAATTCTCTATCTAAATTTCTTAATCTTTCCTGCTCTCAGTGGTCGTCTCTGAATTTACTACAAATTCACTGACTTCGAGTAGATGAATTTCAGAAGCCTATCCTTCCCTGCAATGAGAAATCCAAAGCTTCACATGTAAATTGTCCGTAGAAACCGAACTCTGATGGCTTGTTTTTCAGAAATAAATCAGAAGTCAAGAAAGGACTTGGCCTAATTTATATTGCTTTGCACTTTTGTCTGACTTTAAAGAAAAAACATTCTCCAATGAAAATTGGGTGCCAAACACATACCCAGAATGTACAGAGCTTTGCTTTCAAAGTCACCATTGTCCTTTAGACTTTACTCTCATGACAGATTCAGAGCCCGTTTTGTTTGATAGGAGTGTACGTTGGACTCTTAGAAATATTTCTGAATTGCTCAGTAATATTTTTGGATTACCGTTTACTTGTTTCTGCACCAATAATTTCTTTTAAATTAAAGATTACCTGTAATTCAGGCTAGGTTATCTAAACTAGTGTATAGCACTGTCTTTTCCTTTTAATTGTGCTCTGTACTACAGCCGTCCTACGCTTCCTAATGTTTGGTATAGTAAAACCTTTCCATGTGTGCTTGCCTCATTTCAAATACTGTATAAGCATGTAGATATAATGTACATAACAGTGTAACCTCCAGGTGCTAGGAGTCAGGATTTCCTGACACTACACACTAATACAAAATGTGGTAGCACTTGGCAGCAGGATGTTCTAACTACTGGCACTGTAGGGGTTAATATGAGTTACCTAGACATTTTCTCTGCAAAAGGAGGTTTTCAGTATTCATTAGGATTTTTTTAATGGGAACTACATATTTTAAAATGTAATTTCTAAACTTTTTAAAAATTAAAAAATGTTTAATTTATGTTCTGTATCTTTTATTTTTGTGCCACAGTATTTACAGATGTCTTTCTTTTAACACCAGTAGGTCCTCACAAACGCCTACTGATGTCCTTCTTTAGCATTAGTTCGGCTGCTCAATGGAGAAGATGCCATGGGCCAAAGTTAAATTTATTTATGTTTGATTTGTAACACTTCCTCACCGTGGAGTGGAGGTCCCTTCAAGTCAATGCTCTGGTTACCACGCTAATTACTGTGCTGGTTTTCTTTTCCGTAGCTGTCAGCTGTGACCATGCTGCAGTGTCCTGGTCACGGTCCCTCTTCATTAGCATGCTTGCATTAGGAAGTCTCAGTAGGTTCTTATGTTGTCATAGTCTCCTGTCTAATTTATGTGGTCATAACAAACGCTACTGCATTTTTCTTATGTCAGAATAAGACATGGATAAATGCAAACATGACTTTTATCAGCATTAGCAGTGTGTGACTACACCTGTCGGTGGCTTTTCTTTAATGCTTCAGTCGAGCTGAGCGTGAAATCTGCCTGTTTTCTTGGGGAAGATGTGTGCTGGCACAGAAGTGTATTGTCATTCCTTTGATCGTTTGTACGTCATGTATTTTTTGTCCTCTGGCAGCACTTTCTCGGGTTTGCATTTTCTCCTTTTACAATCAGAAAGGCTGGGGGATGGCCGAGGGCTGGTGCCCGCGTTGCTGGCGGGACGGCCGTGCTCAGCCCCATCGCTTCTGTGTCAGGGAATTCAGAGACAGCGCGCGTTGAGGCATAACCCAGCCGTCACTGAAGTGTGACTTCAGGTCTTCTCCTCTTCACCCTTCACATTGAGAGAGGTGTTGGGATCAGTGTTTAAGTTCAACTCCCATTTACGTGTTACTACAACAATATTTCTTTCATCGAGATGACCGAATGTGATGAAATACAGAAGATGAAAGCCACGTTCCTAAGCGTCCATAAGATCACTTTTTGGTAAGCTTGACAGTAGTTCGTGAAAGTGTCTTACTTTACCCTCTCATCTAATAGCTTTAATATTAAACTGTTTAAAAAGAAAAATCTGTCGCAGCCCTGAAGAAAAAGGTATTTGTTTCCGAAGAATGGAGTCTTCTTTTTTTTTTTTTTTTTTTTTTTTAAAAAATGCATGTGTAAGATTTAAATTCATGTTTTTCCTTGGGAGATAATGGTATTTGAACATGCAGTCTAAACTTCTTTGTGCTTTGTGTAACATAGCAGTGGACTTTTGTGATTGGCACCCAAGGAACTTGACTCCTGGGATTAATGGTAGTGATCCTGGCTGCGCTCTGGACTTTGTTTGCTAACCATAATTGAGCAACTGTACATTACTGCTATATTAATGTTTCAAAGCACTGGGATAGTCTAATTCTAACTTGTAATTATGTTTGCCAATTATCTGTTTGGAAAGTTGGTGTATGAACAGCTTCTTGAAACTGTTAAATTGTACAGATATCGTTCATGATCTAAAGCTTTGTACTGTGGAATGTGCTTAATAAAAAAAAAAGTTTGAACTTAATTTGTCAAATAAATGGATAAATAATGTCATCTAACCCAGCGTCAGTATTCTGCATTAGTTAATGCAGGCTCAGTGTCTGGCTGCGCTGACTCGGAGCGCGTGCTGGGGCGCGGTGGCCTGTGCTGGGGCAGAGCCTGTGGGTGCCTGTGCCCAGTCGTTCAGCAGAGCCCAGCGTGAGGCAGGCAGCTACTCTGGGTGCAAAACGCGCCTGCGGTGGCCCGGCTGCGCCCGGTTCCGAGGCGGCTTGTTACAGGTGGTGTGTGCTCAGCAGGACGCGGTGGGAAGCGGAGCTGGGCTGGTTCAGCTGCTCGGAAGCACTGAACCCCTCCCCTGTGCTGCAGCGCTTGTGTCACATGTCAGCAGAAACATCCTAAGAAGAATTTTTTTTCTTTTATCAAGAATGCAGATAAAATTTTTAGAATATTACCCATTTGTTTGATTGCTAAAGCAATCCATGTTCATGCTCTGAGCCCTGTGCAGGGAAAGGGTCTTCCATGCTACCTCTGTCTCTAGAAAAGCCTTTTCTTGGGTTTTCTTTAGCTAATATGCAGTGACTAGTGCGAATAAGCAATTCAAAGCTCTCGTCTTTGCCCTCTATCCCCCTGCTCTTCTGTCAGTAGTTTTATTTGTGAGTTAAGTTTGCTTTTCAACAATTCAGGAAGTTGCTGCTGCTCCGTGGTTGATGAGTGGCTCCAGTTCCTTTCTCAACGATCAGAGCAGCAGTGATGGATTGTGCAGATCCTCTGCTGCTGCCTCGGGCCATTAGCATGGGGGCATGGGCCAGTGTCTTGGTGGCTTGTCAAGGTCCAGGTGTGAGGGCAGCAGGGCTGAAAAGGTCTTGTTAAATCATTGCGCTCCAGCCATCTCTGCAGGGTTTGAGCTGGCATTGTGTGCTGGCGGTGGCGCTCACCAGAGATCTTCTCTTGAAGGTGTTATTTCTGGTGAGCTGCATGTTGGAAGAACTAACCTTAATGTTTTCAGAGGTGCTGTAGACCCTGTGCTAAGAATATGAACGAAGTTCTGCCTAAGTATTGGCAAATTCAGTCCTCAATATGTCTCTAATGTGGATCATTTTTTATTCTTCTTGGCCCACTCTGACACTGGATGATAATTTTCAAAGCAATACTGCTGCTGCTGCTCAGGTTGTAGCTGCACTTTGGTGAGAGGAAAGCAAGTAAAATCTCATGTATTTTCTGCTAGAAGTGCACTGTAAAATGTGAAGCCTCTCTGAACTATTTAAAGGGGCTGTGAATGTCCGGCTGAATATCGTTATCCAAATAAACGATGAAAGCTCTGCTATACATCTGCTCAAATCTGGAGTATAAACTTTGAGGTCAAACTTTAAAATTCCATCTTACCTGGGTGGCCTTTGGTTTTGGTTATTTTGTTGGGTTTTTCCTTGCAGTTGTAGCCTGTTTAACAGTCATCTGTTAATTCTCACCAGAGAACTTCATAGTGCTGTTGTGGAGGCACCTCTGCTGGATGCTCCCACCCATCCTGGTGTGGTCTGGGGCCCCTTTTGCCTCTTCCCTCCCACCAAAGGTTGGGAGGAATACACAGTCCTGGGCGCTGTGTGACACCCTGAGAGCGTGGGGGCGAGGAGGGGGGAGCTGGGGGCCGTGGAGCCTTCTGAGGTTGCAGGGTGTGAGGCAGCGTTGGCTGCCAGCCTTCACCCTGCTTGTGCCCCACCAGGCGCAGCAGCACGGGGCTTTGCTGGGCGCTGCTGCTCCGGGGGCAAGGGGACCCGGGCTGCTCTTGCTCCAAACTGCTGGTCCCCTTGGGTAACCAGGTGCTGGGAAAGGGCCTGGGCTTTGCAACGGGGTGATGGGGCGTGCGAGGTCCCTCTGCCCTGGGGTGATGAGGTGGGAGCTCACCAGGACCTGCGTCACTGTCCTGATTCGTGCTGTGTGTTGGTTTATCTCGTGGGCAGCAGTAGGTTTGCTTCTCTCGGCACACTGTGGGTATTGTTTGTCAAGAGGATTGGAGGGACAAGGGCTCAACGGAGAGCTATACATTATTTTTGAGATTCTTTTAAAACTCTCATCAAAGAGGCTGAAGCAGACTGGGCTGTCGTACTTGAGCTGTAACTCTTAGTGAGAAGGTTTGGTGTCTGTGGCTCCCCTGGCTCTGTCACTCGGAGGAGGGGGCTGCCTGTCTCTCACTAGGGCTGGTTGCTGTTGTGTGTCCATGAGGGAAGTCACTCCTGGCTCTCCTACCATGCCAGCACTGTGAGGTAACCGTTTAGCAGACCTGCTGCCTGGAGAAGGGCTCATCTGAGATGGGACTCAGCTCAGCCTGGGCTGGCTGGCGAGGTCGGAGCTGTGTTGAGTTTGATTGGTACAAATGCACTTCAGTCAAATTAATCAGTAGAAAGTGTGATTGAAGGAGGCAGGGAGAGGGAGAGCAGGAGGTGCTTGGGCCTGATCCTACAAACAGTCCTGCCCTCAGCCTTCTCCTTGGTGCAGAGCTGAGTGCTTTGGGCCCAAGTTTTTGCTTGACTTTGCTGAACCTCTCCTCTGCTGCAGCATGTTTTTTCTTCCCAGATGTACGCTCTTCATTTACCTCTGCTTCTCACTGTTTCCAAAAGCTTTTTGGGTTGTTTTGTTTTTTTTTGTTCTGGGCAGTTGTGAGATGGAGAAGCCCCCACTGGGGAGCGAGAGGAGGACTGCTGGGTCTGTGGGAAGGGGCACAGAGGGTGATGGGAAGGCAGGATACATGGCAGTGTGTGCAGGGAGCGCTTGGAGGAAGAGGAGCACCTCGCTTTCCTGTCCTGCGTGAGCCACTTGTATTTCTGTGGAGGCTGATGGTGCCACATCTCCTGCCGTGGGGCAGGGCCTGCCAGGGAGGGCAGCAGTTGCAGGGCACGGGGGGTTCAGGTGTTTGCTCTTGCCCGGCTCAGCTGCGAGGGCTGCCCAGCACAGTCCTGCAGCTCACGCTGGGCAAACATCAAACCATTAGGCTGGAACTGGGAGCTTTTAATCAGGCGCTTAATCTGGTGTGAAGGCAACAGGCCTGTCCCAAAGCCTTTCCAACTCCTCGTGTCAGATGGAGGGTGAGTAACACATGTTTCTGGAACGGATCTTTCTGGCTACATGCATATGAATGGCTTCTTAAGCTGCCCACTTATAACAGGTAAAGTACGAGGTACAACCTTGTCTTGAATAGCGTTAGGAAATTCATAACAAAGTTTTGCTAACTAAAAACTTAAAAATATTGTTACAGCTAATGATTTCCTCCAAGGTTAATTGTTTGCCAAGCCCTGCACCCCCTGTCCTGTTCCCTGCCTGGAGCTCTGGTGCTCTCTCAGCCAGGCTGTGCGACTGGAGCCACGGTGAGCTCAGCCCAGCAGCCGTGTGGTGCCTCCTTTCTCCCTTCTTGAGATGTTTTGCTCCATGTTGCCTCAGTGCCGTTGCTGTGGCTTTTATGCTACAGCAGGGTAGCACACACGACACTGAGTGATAGCTGTACAAGTGTCGCTTCTAACACTGCCTCGTTGGCAGCGAGGTGACTCTGGAAGCACTTGCCCAACTATGAATAACTGTTTTGAAGGGTCTCTCATCTGATGGGCTGAATTATGGAAGCGCATGAAATGACTTGTTGGCCTTTCTTCCTAAGGCTTTACAGTGAAGTGTGCAGACACGTGTGCAGGGAGCATGACAAAATGAGCCTCTGAGGCTGGAACTGCCCTGGGGAGAGCAAAATGGTTTGGGTCAGGGGAGAGCAAACTTCCTTCAGGGCACAGTGGTGAACCTCCCTTGAGCCCTCCTCTGTGCAGGCGCGACGTGCTTCGAATGTGTCTGAACTGCAAACTCCAGGCAGGGCTGTAGTGGTTGTTTTCTCACTTTTTTCTATTTTGGAACTCATGAATTCATAGTTTTGCTGGTTTAAGTCCACTCTCTGGGTTGGAGGGCTGCAGATTTCAGAGCCCAGGTGCTGGTGTGGGTCAAGGCAGCCCCTTGGGCAGAGCTTGGGAGAAGCTGGGTGGACAGAGATGCTCAGATGCTCAGTCCCTGGATTCCCAGGCAGGCAAGAGCAGGCGCTAAGCGTGGGGTGATGTGCTCCTGGTCCTCCCTACTGCTGAGCTGAGCCAGGCAGCTGCTGAGTTGGAGGCCAGTCCCAGGGTTTTCCAGGTTTCACAGCCCTGTTTGCAGCAGCAGAGGCTCAGTGCTGTGACCCGGCTGCACGCTGTGGTGGGGGCTGTGCTGCAGGCAGCGGGTGTCGCGCTCAGGCCCAGCAGGGGATGGTGTTGGGGACCCGTCCCTTCCCCACTGCCGCGCTGGCCCTGAGCATTGCTGCTGGTGTCAGGGAAGAGCACTGAGCACTTCTGCCCTGCACCCGAGCCCGTGGCTCCCTGGAGGCAGCTGGGGGCTGCAGGGACAGGGGTCGGGCTGCGGGACACCGTGTAGCAATGCGCTTGCTCTGCTGTGGCTCTGCATGTCCAAACCCACCCCAGCCACTCACTGCAGGGGCCGTGTGCCAGGGGATGCTCTGCTCACGATTGCAGAGGTAAGTACACGAGAGGTGAGCGATGGAAAGGTAACAGTGAACCACTTATGAGGCAGAGGGTGGGCGCTGAGCAGAGCAGTTGGCCCCTCTGCTGGGGACAGGCAGCAGTGGGGGGATTTGGGGCTGAAGCCCACAGCAAGCGGCACAGCAGGGTTTGGGGAGCAGTGAGGGGCCGTGGTGGGTGTCTGCCAAAAGCCAGAGGTCATCGTGCCACAGCTCCCAGAAGGAATCTCGGGTCTGTCACTTGTACAAGTCATATGAGGAAAGCTCTAGAAATTGTTCTGGAGATCAGATGGAAACACGTGGAGGTGCCCCGAGCAAGGGTAGCTCAGGGCCAGCAGCGTGCTGGTGAGGGGGAAGGAGGTAACAGCATGTGTCCCCGTCCTACCCAGGCTCACAAACTGCTGGGGACAAAATTTCGTCTTACCTTCAGCCCCTTCGTGATTGAGGTGGTGTGTGCCTGTTGGCCACTAACCAGGACCTAAATAGGCCAAGGGGTGACAACAGGAAGGCTGTTGCTGAGTGCTCGCACACTCGTGACATGCTCTGAGGGCTCAGGAGGCTACAGGGGACTCGGGACCTGTGACCAGCTGGTTTGTAGTGCTCTGGTCCAGCAAAGGCGTCGGTGTCCCCGTGGTTTGAGCTGCTTTCCTGTTGGCTGCACGGGGCTGTTAGTTGTGTCAGGTACCACCTTGTTCTGGCCTGTTTTCCCATCTGCCCAACAAGTGGCAGCTTTCTTGCCTCTTTTCCCAGGGATGTCCCTTTTGTCACCATGGGTCAGGGTTTCCTTCTGTCTTTCTGAGCAACTTCACCCCTGAAATCCACCCTGCCTGTGCCTCCGTCCCTGGCACAGCACTGCCTCCTCCCCAGCACCCTCTTGTACCTTCAAACAGCAAAACTATGGGGCCAAGCTCTGCCCCGGTCCGCTGGGGATGGTGGCATGGCTGTGCATCTCTGGTGGCCACAGCTCAGCACTGCTGGGTCCCTGGGCCCGAGGGGGGCTGCTGCCAGCCCTGCCCATGCCCCTGCCTGCAGGAGGCAGCCACTGCTCTCCCCTTCCAAGAGCTGTTCAGCTGCAATGCAGAGCCGCTGCTCACAGGAGTGAAAACCCCCCGGGGAGGATTGGAAACAGCAACCTGCCCTTCTGGAGACGTGCAGGGGGTATGTTTTTGGTACTTGCTGTAAAGGCTCCACAAGCAGCAGCAGCAGCAGCCACACGTGCCAACAGGAGGAGAAGATGGATGGGGGTGAGCGCCTGCTCTGGGGAGATGTTTCCCCTCTGAAGGTGGAGAGCAAACTGCAAAACATTCCCGCTCGTGTTTATGGATCCGCCACGCAGGTGGCTGTTGCTCCACTCCAGTTCGCTCCTGGGAGATGTGTCAGTGCAGGAGCAGCTCCCCCCGCATCCGGCAGCACAGGCGGGCAGCTGGGCTGCCACGAGCCAGAAACTGCCCCAGCCTCTGCTAGCCAGGCCATGAAGCACCCCCTGGCTGGGTGGCCTCTTTTTTTTTATCTGAAGACAGGTCTTGGGCTAAAGTAGAAACAGCTTTCCTTGTCTGAATGATTTAAAGAATTGCAATTTCATCTTTTCCTTGGCACAGGCCAGTGCAAATAAAGTGAGATGCGTTTGTATCTCTTGACTAGTTTTTTTCCACAGTTGAAAATTTTGTATTTTCTTTTCCTCCTCTTTTGCCTTTGAAGGAGCCCTTTGAAGGTTTTATTTTTAATTTCTGAACACAACATGCTCAGAAGAAAAGCTTGCTTTCTTTTCTGTAAGTCTTCCACTAAGATGGGCTGGCACTTGCATGTTGGAGGAGTGGGTGAGCCAGGGACCAGGGGCTTTGGCTTTGCTGGATGAGCCTCGCGGCCAGGCAGGCAATGGACAAAGAGCTGATGCCTGCCCCTTCAGCTGGAGTATTGTGGGGTGCCCGTGGAGTCATGTTGGTAGTAAAGGCTGCTCCTGAGCTGGCACATCCCTCTGGCAGAGCCCCTACCAAGAAGAAATGTGCCTCTTCCACAGCCAAAGTTCTGCCTTGAAGAGAAGAAACCAAAGGTAAACCAAGGCACCAGGATTCTGCACCCCAAAGCAGCAGTGCTCTGGGGCGTGCGGAGCAGGGCAGGGTCCCTTTGTCTCCACTGCAGACAGCTCCTGGCTCTGGCTGCACAGCCAGTGTCCTATTTTAAGCTCAGAGGGAAAATGAGCACCAGGCAGCCACTCGCTCACTCCTTCCCCCTCAGGGGTAGGGAGGAGAAAATAAAACAAAAGTCTTGGGGATGGAGACAAGGATAGGGGGGGATGACTGACTCGCCCATTATGGTCATGGGCAAAATATGATGGGAGAAAAAAAAAGAACATCAATTTAATTTGGACACCACCACCATGAACACTTAATTTACTAATTAATCGGAGTAGGACAGTGAGAAATACAACCCCATCTTAAAAACACCTTCCCCCCACCCCTCCCTTCTTCCCAGTCTCAGCTTTGCTCCCAGTGGTGGCACAGGGGTGCAGGGGATGGGGTTGTGGTCAGTCCATCACCTGTTGTTTCTGCTCTTTCTTCCTCCTCAGAAGGAGGACTCTTCGCACTCCTCTCCTGCCCCAGCACCGGGTCCCTCTGACAGGAGACAGTCCTTCACACTCTCCAATGTGGGTCCTTCCCACAGGCTGCAGCTCTTCCTGAACTGCTCCAGTGTTGGTGCCGTGGGTGCAGCTCTCCCAGCAACAGTCTGCCCCAGCACAGGATCATTCAGGTTGGAAAATCCCCTTGGGATCATCGAGTCCAACCCTCAGCCCAACTTTACAAGTTCTCCCCTACCCCACATCCCCCAGCATCTCATCTAAACGGCCCTTAAACACACCCAGGGATGGGGACTCCACCCCCTCCCTGGGCAGCCTATTCCACTCTCTCACCACTCTTTCTGTGAAATTTTTTTTCCTCATGTCCAGTCTGAACCTCCCCTGTTGGAGTTTAAAGCTGTTCCCTCTTGTTCTGTCACTAATCCTGTGAGAAGAGACCAGCACCAACCTCTCTGCAATGTCCTTTCAGGGAGCTGTACAGAGCGATGAGGTCTCCCCTCAGCCTTCTCCTCACACTAAACAGTCCCAGCTCCTTCAGTCGCTGCTCACAGGATTTATTCTCCAGGCCCTTCACCAGTTTCACTGCCCTCCTCTGCACTTGTTCCGGCACCTCGAGATCTCTCTCGTACTGAGGGACTTGGGCTGCCCTGAGCCCCGGCCCCCTCCAGGCACAGCCCCTGCCCCAGCGTGGGCTTCCCACGGGGTCACAGCCTCCCGCGGGCATCCCCCTGCTCCGGCGGGGGCTCCTCCCGGGGCTGCAGGTGGCACCTGCTCCTCTGGTGACCCCCCTTGGGATGGTTTGAGCAGCCGCTATTTTAAAGAGCAGCAGGAGCTTTGCAGGTCTCAGAGCTGGCTGCTGGCTTCCCCCTGCTCTCGGTGGCAAGGCCTGCCTGCTCTCCTTTGGGGATTGGTGAGCAGTCCATTGTGCCAGTTCATTAAATCTTGCAAATGGGAATGTTTCGTAAGAATGGGTGTGTTCATGATTAAAAAAAGAAAAAAGGCTGGAGTAATTCAGTCTCTTCAGGTTTCATGAGCACATGTACTTGTTTATTTTTCAAATAAGCGAGCTGGTATTTGCAAGAGGTGGGAAAGAAGCTGCTGTGAACACTCATGATTTGTTTTTTAACGACTGAACAGTCTGTTTAAGAAGTTCTATGTGACAGTTAGTTTTGTGATGCAATTTCTTCAGGGAGGGCTGCAGTGAGCAGAGGGCAGGCTGGTTCTCCTCTCTAGCTCTCAGTGGAGCAAATCCCTGCAGCAGCCGCTGGGGCTTGGACTAGAGCTTTAAAGGGATTTGCCTCTGGGCTGTTTGTTGCCCTCTCTGGGTACAGGTGATGCATGCCACACCGCTCACCTGGAGAAGCTGATCTCTTGGCCTGGGCTCCATCTTCCCTGCAGCTATGGGACAATACTCCTCCAGTTGCTGCCTGAGCCTCCCTGTGCTCCCCGCAGTGCTCTCTTGTTTCCTGCTGGTAATAGGGACAAAAGGCCACAGAAGGATTCAAAATGACATCTTCTGGGGTTTTTTTCTCATTATTTTTTAATAGGTTTACTGAAATTAATCTGTTGTTAAGGAAATTAACTTGTGGGAAATAGGTTTCTCTAACGTGGTTGGTGAAATCCATGTGTATTTTGTAAAAAAAAAAAAAAAAGAGCAAACCCAAGCAAACAAAAACCAAATAAAAGCTATAGAGATATTTCAGAATTTGAATCTTCCAGCTGGAAGGAAATCCTGGGACTGGTGGAGCCTCTGCCTTCGTGCAACTCCTTATGCTGCACCTTTCAGCCTAGTCCTGAGAGAGACTGAGTTTCCCACGGGAGCCACCTGTTTAATGTGGAAAGCAAGTTACAGGACTGAGTTCTCAGTGCTTTTCCAAGAGAGCGAGTCCAGATTTCATGCCCTCAGCATCTGTATTTTTACAGCACCAACCACAATATCCCATTGGATCAAGATCAAGGCCTTAGTCCTTATTTTCAAGCTAATGGTCTGCGCCATGGATTTCTGACAGCCAGAAGCTTCCAGCCTGAATTAAACAACACGGCATCGCTGGCACTGCGGCTGGGTAGAGCCCGTCCCTGCAGGAATGGACCCTCCTCTGCGCTGCACCAAGAGCCTGGGGATGCTCAGGAGCAGAGGGGCGTTGTGGGCACTGCTCCAGCCTTCCCAAGTGCCATGGGGAGCCTCAGGACCAACTTCTCCTAAAGAAAGAGCATAGGTAAAATGTAAAAAATAAATTCAGGAAAGATCTTCTCCACTCCACCCCAACAGTGCTTTTCCGAAAAACCCAGGCCAGACCCAGTCTGCAGGAACGCAGCCCTCCCTTGAACATGCTGCTCTGCTGGAAGAGGTGGAGAGAAAAAGCACCATGTGCCAGACACAGGCCGCATTTGAAACAAGCTGTGATCATCACTGCAGTTTAAAACCCACCCTTGGGGATGCTAAAATTGCATTGTGGTTGCTCTGTTGCGGCTTGATGGGTTTTTCTTGTGATCCAGGCCCAGCCTGCTGAGCAAACTGCCATGCTCTGTGTCAGTGGCAGGTTTTATGGCCACCCTGCACAGTGTCGGACCCCGTGTTCCTGCAGCCTCGCCATGCCACCGCTCTGCAGCCTAGTGGGCTGGAGCATTCATTGACTTTTCCAAGCTCCAGCTTTTCCCTGGATACTTTAAAAGCATTTGTGCTATGTTCTGTGGTACTGAAACAGGATGCAAGTCAGTTGTTAAACACTTACATACCAGGAAAAAATACTGCAATGAGAGGCAGGGTCTTCATGGTGGTGCTGTATGCCTTCTACAGAAACGCTTTTTATTTTCCAGTAAAGTTTTTTATTGACAAGAAATTGGAATTCAGGACATAAAATGACAAAAATCAGCAGTAATTACCCATATCTATAGCTAACATCCTCTTTGAAGACTTAGTTGAGGCTGAGTTCAGGTACTGTGGCAGGATGAAGGACTTACTTGAATCTAGACCTCCCTTGATTCAATTGTTTGAGTTCGCTTCGTTTCCCTGGGTGTTTCCACTACCAGTAAACATGTGATATGTGCCCACTAAAATCTGTTAGCACTGGCTGAAATAGTCGATTTTTATCCTTAGAAGCTTTTCCTTTCATTTTAGCTTTTTTTCTTTTTTTTTTTTTTTTTTTTTTTTTTTTTTTTTAATATTCTAAGTAGTAATTTAACAAGTCAGAATTACAACTGAACCAGAGAGATTCTACAGAATTTTCAACATGGTTTAAGCATCTCTGCACAACATAATTGGATGTATCCAATTAGGCACTAGAAATGACGACCTTTTGACAATGACTTAACGCTGCTCTGCTGCCTTGCTTGAGCACCATCAGTGCTGTGGGAACAGTATTTAGTTACGGCTGCATCTGGAAAGGTTTGGAGTTCGACCACCCTTTCTCCCTGTATCATCTTTCCTACTGTCTGATGGCGGCTGTAACCCTGGAGCAGCCCTTGTGGTAGGTAATCCAGCCATGTCAGAGGAATGCAGGTTCTTCTTGTCTGTGGGATTTCTGGTATCAGCACAATGAAGCTCCTCGCCAGCAGATGAATGCGATGATCTTGCAGGTCTTTCCTGTCTAAACACGACGTCTCTGATGAGTTTTACATGTGTCTGCACTCTTCACCCTGCAGCGTGCTATTCGGCATCGCGGCGGTTCCTCGGCGGTGCCGTGGGGGGAATTGATTTAGAAAAGGCGGTTGGAGTACTCAACACACGCGTCGTTGACTCCAATCCCCCCGGCTGGTTTGGCAACACTAGGCAATGACATCCTGCCCAGCTCTTGTAGGCACCCGTTTATCTCGGCACATGCTCCTGGCTAGGTCGCAAACCCTTGTCACACTTTACAGCAGATGCCACGAGACTCAAGCTGTGAAAGGAAGAATCCAAACCACCAGCATTTGGACTGAAACACAAACATTTCCCTCTTGAACGGGATTGCACTGAGTGAGGAAGAGAGGCGTGGGGAAGAGGCCAGGGTGCTGTTGACCCGACCCTCTGCTTGCCCCTGGGCGGGAGGGAGAATGGCTTTCTGGTTTTGCATGGGGACCCTCGGTTTTAGGGAGAGATGCAGGCACAGATGTGCAGGTAGGTCTTGGTGCATGGTCTGGCCCATCTGCCCAGGACCCTTCATACCCTGTAACCCCCATCCTGCTGCTCCTTGGCATGTGCCCTGTCCCTCTTTGCAGCCCCTCACTGATTCTGGCCCGCAGACCAGAGGGGTATAGAGGGGGCACAGGGACTGGAAGAGCAGTGTGGCATCAGGGTGAGAAGCAGCCCTGTGGTCTGACACACACCATGGTGGCAGGGAAAGTTTGCTTCACAGAGACGCCTTGTCTGTCCTGGTTGCACCTATTTCTTATAGAAACCAGTGTGGATCTTGCTCAGCACCTCCTGGATGAAGAAGGCAATAGCCACAGTGACTGGCAGGGTGGCAGCCCTCTGCCTTGTGAGCTAAAAATAATCTGTGGGGCACCCATCCAGTGTCCCAGGGTATTCGAGGCAGGGGTGGATGTACAGCAGCGGGGCTCTGAGGTTCAGAACCCATCACTGACTGGCCCGTGCTGTAGTGGCTGTGCCCATCTGGGCTGCAGAGACCGGCTTTGTGAACCTGGGGCTCACAGCCCACATGGAGCCTGTCCATCACCTCATTTCAAACGTTGGGCCTCAGCTGTAGCTACGCCGACAGCGAGGTAAAATATCCGCTTACACCATGCTGTTGGGGTCTATTTTCTCTTCAGAAGGAATTGAGCTGTTGTGTTTAGCAAGGGAAGGGTGGAGAAAGCTACTTCCTCCTGGAATGATGGCCCTGGTGACAGTGAAGAGTTAAAAACGCTGTTCCTGGGCTCTGCATTAGAGCTTGTGCTTTGGGATACCTGGAGCTGAAGCAGCAGTCCCGGCTATCCCCATCTGCTCACATCTCACTTGGGAAATGGAAGTCAGCAGAAGTGGGTGGAGGGACAGCAGCAGAGAGGCAGGGACTCTGCAGATCTCTTCTCCCCTACCATGTTTGCTCTAGGAGCTGGTGCCTGTTGGCTGGGGGCCCACCCTGGCACAGGGCAGAGAGGGGCCACGCTCTCTGGTGTGTGCCCTGTGAGAGCCTTGGCCGTGTCCTCAGGGAGCAGGTAACCCCTGCGCGGACAATCTGCCTTCAGCTGCGAGCCCAGGGCACAGCTCTGCCAGGAGGTGGGTCTCCTCCCGCCACGTGGCCGGTGCCTGGGGTGTCCCACCACTGTGGGCAGCTCATGCAGGCCAGGCTAAGTCTTGCCTCTACCCAAGAGTGCCAGTGTGGGATGTGTTCAACAGGAGTCTGAGCCATCACACCCACCTCTGCTGGGCTGTGATGATGGAAAGCTGCTGAACACCAAACCCTCCTCCGGGATCAGCTTCAGGCTGCAAATGACATGAGTGATGCTCCACAGCACCACTAGAAACTGCACACTGCCATGAACACCCAGTGGGATGGATGCAAGCAAACATGAAGCACTGGAGGGCGGTGAAGAGACAACCTTCTCTTCAGTTACAGCTCCTGTCAGTGCCTGGTCGATGGATGTGCTTCAGAAGTGAAGTGGAGACCAAAAGCCAGGTGTCCTGGGAGCCACCTGAGCACAGCCACCTCCGTGTGGCCGGTCGTAGAGACCTTGTCAAGGAGAAGCGATGCTTTGCTTGCTAATCGCATTTCAGGACATATAATCCTTACTTCACACTTTTTCCCAGACAATATCTTTCCATATAATCTTAATGATTCCTGCTGCAATAACAAATAGGCAGCCCTGAGAATAACTTCACACTTAATTGCTTGTGCCAAGAATCTCACCACTTGGCCCTTCTTTGGGTGTTTTCCCTCCAATCCATCTGCACAAACAGAAGTGGGCCAGTTCTGTGCCTCAGGAATGAGGAGATAAAAAGGCAATAATTTATTTTTCCACCAAAGCTAGAAGTATTTTATAGAATTTGCTAAAGTTTTTGTTTCAGGAAATTTCATCATGTCTCCAGGAAAAAAAAGCGCCTAATTGGCCTCAGATTTTCTAACTCCCTTTTCATTTTTGTAATATGAGGAGGTCTAGGTCATCTCAAGGTCACTGCAGTTAGTGTTGCTTTAGTGCACCTCTGTGGATACCTCCTTTCTGCAGCAGTTTTTCCTTTAAAAACAGCCCCAGCCTGCTGCTGTAACAGCCACTTTCTTTGGCAACCATTTGCATTCCTTTAGCATATGGAAATATTTTTTAAAACACATACCAGTGTATGCTGCTTATAGGTGAAACTCTCCATCAGAAAAGGAGCAAATGCTTCTAAGCTATTTGAATGTTGTTGTAAAAAAAGAGAATAAATCCCTCAGCTTTTAGTAGAAAGCTGCCATTTCCCGCTATCTAGACTGGAATCTTAGTTAATGTCAAAATAAAATACTAGTGGTTATCAAATTAATAAAAATGTTTTGCTTGGGAAAAATTTAATTTTACCACCCTCCCAAGACTTCTTGCTGTCTTGACATGTTGGTTTACATAGATTCAGCTGGTGAGTTCATTCCAGCGTGGGTTTAGCGTGAGTTTTCTGATCTATCTCAGCAAAGCTGTAGACTCCAGTTCTTCTACCTTAGAAAAAATTGTTATGTGGTATCTTGAAAATAGAGTAAATGCTGAGTCTGTATATGTTGTAGAAACATAGTATTAAAAAAAAAAAAAAAGTGTGTGGATCTGAATGACCAGATTTTTCTGAACAGGTAAGGCCAAAAAAAGAACAGGAGAAAGGAGGTGCTACTCCTGTTCATTGCTAAAAAGCTGTGGCATGGAGTAAAAGACCAGTTTACATCTTGGATAAAGTCTGTGGCCAGATCAGTGCGTGGCAGTAACCTCTGCGCCCGCCTTGCTGCCAGCAAAGCTCTCCTTCGGATGGCATCATCTTCGATTGGGGTTACTGGGTGTTTCAACCGTACATTAGAGCAAAGCTGATGCATCCTACATGTACCCCCACGTTGTTTCCTTCTGGTTTTGTCTCTTCATGATGCTGGTGTCAAAAACTGGCAAAAATTTGCAAATTTGCAAATGAAAGGCCCAAATGCAAGCAAAAATGGGAGGGGAGAGTCTGGACAGGCATGGTGAGGGAGAAGACACTGCCACAGAGATGTGCTTTCTGATCCCATACACAACATGATCTTTTAAATTTTCTAGTAATGCTGAGGAAGGACAAACTGCCTGGCTCTGGGAGAGATGAGATAAACAGAGAGGACAGGGCAGTGTGTGGTCTGCCACGGCAACAGACATGGTGCATCTTCTCCAGCATCAGGGAGCTCAGGGGAAATAAGGACCAGCTCAAAGAGCAGGGCGGCCACCAGGTAGCTGGGTTAGCTTTGCCATTGTATACATTTGCCAAATTTATGGGGGCAGCTGCTGGACTGAGAGTCTGGGAGAGGACCTTAAAAGATGGTGATGGCCAGGGAGTTTAATTATAAGCAGGACTTGGAAAAAGACTGGTGTGGAAGTAGTTGTGTTCCCATGGGAGATTTTTATTTTTTAGGCAAGCATGTAGTTGAGTGTCAGGCTGGATCCCAGTACTGAGGTATCTGTGAATTTATTAATTATTAAATAAAGAGATCTTGCACTGCAGTTTGAATCTCTTGCTGGAGATGCACTGGTCCTCACTCCCTCCCAGCTCTGATTTTGGGTCACACCTAGCAGTCCCTCTGGAAATGTGATGCAGAGGTTTAGGGTGTGAGTGTGCACTGCTCTTCTTGGAAAAAATATTGACTTTTCACTAGCAGCATCCTTACTGCTCTGTGAAAAAGCTACTGTGTACCCACTGCCAGTGATGCCTTAAGAGAAAGCTGTGCTGGCCTGAAAGGCAAGAGAGGTCAAACTTTGCTTTGCTAAAGATCACATTTCAGCAAACGGAAAGGCCATAAATGCCTGCACTGGTTGCCTTGACAGGGGTTGGAAAGAAAATTGGAACGGATGGAGAAAAATCATATATTCAGGGCAAGAGCAGCAATGAAAGCAATACCAAAATTAGCCCTGCATGACCAGCAAGGCAAATAGTGATGCTGAAAAGTGAATTAACTTTTCCTTCAAAGCCATGCTTACAGGGCCTGGTTTGCTGCAAAGACAGACTGCAGCAGGCATGGGGTTAGCAGAGGCTTGAGTTAATTTGCACGGTGTGAGGAGCGTGATAATGCTGTCACGTGCAAATACGTGCTCACTCATGTGTCCTCATAGCACCTTGCACTTCGAAGTTACTCTGGGAGACCTCAGTGAGCAGAACATGGGCCTTCCAGAACAGAGGGAGCAGAGGAAATGTGCATCCTGTTTTATTTCTGTAAAAAGAAAGATTCTTGGTCTGTGTACTGGGCAAGAAAATAGAAAAGGTGCCCTCCTGAGTGTTCCTCTCGCTGTAGTCCCTGGGACACAGGCAGTCCCCTAACATGGATATTTGCAGTTTCGAGTCCGCATATACTTTCTTGCTTGTGCTGTATTTGTCTCTTCTGTACTGCCCTTTCTGAATATTTACATATATGAGGTCTTTCTACTTTGCATAATCCTTGGGGAAGATATTAAGCCTCCAGGCATTTGCATTAGGAATGATGATTTCAGATACGATGGAGTCCTGTTTAACACAATTGCAGGACGTAAAGGTGTGGACAAAATGCCCTAAAATGCTCAGTGACGTTTTGTTGCAATGACAAGCAATACCATCAAACAAGTACAACGAATGCTTGCCTGTGCAGATCATTTGTTTGGTTGTTTTTTTCCCCTGTGGTTCTTTTGGAGGGCATAGTTATTTTGTATGGATGCAAGAGGGAAAGCGGACATAAATACTGTATTTGGCTAGTTAACCTCAGAGCACCCTAATTTCTTGGGAACGGAAGAGGAGACTTAGAGCAGAACTTCCTTACACTTTTCTCTTTTCTGTGTTGTATTTTGCTGATTTTCCAGTCACTGTTAGTCTGAAAGATACCTGTGTCAGTAACAGTGGGTTTGGGCTCTCCATGTGCTTTGGTAGCTCTCTAAAGGTGAAAGCCCTTTACTTAGTCTGGCTTTATCCAATTATTTCCTTGGTATAAACTCTGCCATGACACTGTTTCATATGGCAGTAGAGTGGTGGGGTGAATGTCCCAGCCATGTGAAAGAGCTGGAGATGGGGTCGAGTTCCTGAGCAGCGAGCGTGAGTGTGGGGCGGTGGGCGGCCTCCCCGCATGCGGGCTGTGGGCTCTGGTCCAGCTCAGACACTCATCTGCTTGGTCGTGACTTGACATGAATCACTCCACTCTGCCGCAACAGGACCTTGATCCTGCTTAGGGGCCCTTATTCCACAACCATATAGAAAGGAAAATTTTGTAGCTATTATTCCAGGGCTTAAGTTCTCTCTCTCACGACCAGACACATGGCCTAATATCTGTTGGCAAGCTGGGAATACAAAATGAAACACCATTATATATGATCTATTTACAGCTGTATATGTGCTGGTGCTGATCCATCTGTGTTTCAGGCCATGTGCCACTTGGGGTATAGTGGGAGAGAAGCCCATTTAGAGAACAAGTTTGCAGAGCAACACGTTTCTAGTGATGATCTTATCCAAGATCTCTCGCCCTCAAGGTTTCATTTTTCGTCTGCATCTGATGACCACTGTGAGACAATAGCAAGCCTGAAGCCAGGTTATTAGCTTTGAATGGTTAGTTCCAACAGAGTTCAGCTCTCATTTAGGGACCAAGTTGGATAGCTGGGTTTTCAAAAGGGCTCTGTACATCTGGTATCACATACTTTTGAAAACCTGAGCTGTGTATGGGGCTGAATTTAAGCAAAGCTTTTTGAAAATTGTACCTTACTTGTGGCTGCTGAATCCTGCATGGCAATAAAGTCTAGTGTCCTTCCAGGTGGTACAGGACGCTCGTACCCAGCTGGGTTTCTGGTGAGCATATCGTGGTTTCTTTGCACCTTCTGCTTCATCCTTACTGTGTTTTGCCATATTAGGCAAGTAATAGGACTGGCAAAGATGCCAGTAACAAATACCTTTTTTTTTTTTTTTCTGTTGATGAGTTTCCTGCAAATACCCATTTCCAAGAGTCTGCTAGTCAGAACTGGCTGAACACTCCACACAAATGTATTTTAGCTTGCAGAGTGTTAGTGAATTATTTGCCGTGACTAGCCTTTGGCTATTCACTGTGAGTTATGCAGAGTGAGTGATTAATCATGTATGTTGGGTGCTTTTGTTTTGTTTTGCCTTTTCACTCCATGACCGGATAACTGAAACAAGAGGAGTGAAATGAGGAAATTCAAGTTGCCACATAAAGACTTCCAGCGTGAATGCTAGAGCCAACACACATTCATGTGAGAGCTGGCGAGACTTACTTCTTCCACTACCTCTGTGACATTTTGGCAGTTCTTGAGCCCATTGCTGAGCTTTTAACTAGTCCCATGTGACACAATCCAAATACACTGGACCATGCTCTTTCTCAGTTACTCCAGTGATAGAACAGGCATCCAGATGATATTCCTCTTTAAGGAAAATCAATATTTTTTTGTGCAGGAACTTCATGAACTGGATGTGTGTCCTTTTTGCTCAGCCAGTGCTGCGGTGCTGTGTGAGAAGAGCATCAGCATTCATGTGAACAACAGGGCCATCAGAGTTCAAGGTAAATGGGGACACAACCCTAAGGCAAGTTTTATTTTAGCTTATTCTGAGATAGTTCAAGGTCACCGGTGCCAAACTAGTGGCTTTCTTTAATTCTCCATCTCTGAGAAGAGTTCAACACAAATCTAGCCTGATTCCCAGTAATAAAATCCCCAGTGGGAGCAGGATCACGCTGATTATGAAGTGGGTGTGGTGGTGTATGGGCTGACAGCAGGAGAACCCTTCTCAGCTGAGACCCTCTGCTTGTCCCTGTCATATACAGGCTGGTGCCTGCTCTGCTCTGCCTGAGTTTGGAGTAAGGAAAGTGGCTTGTCAAACAGGAAAATGGGGGCACCAGGTGGGGACTAGTTTGAACTGAAAGATCAACTTGTGCATACAGTATGAAAACTACAGATTTAAAGCACGTGGTGCAGTGACCTCAAGCCGACAGTTGGGTAAAAGTAGCAGACACATACAGCTAAAGTTGCTACTGCTCTCTTTGGATTTATATCATATAATAAAAAATATTTTTTATTCCTTATATATATACCTGTTCATTACCTAGCTCCTTCTTAGCAGCATCCCAAAACATATTGCTTGTGAGCACCTTCAAAAAGAACCTCTTCTGAATGTATACCCTAAAATTTTGCCTGGGGATAAAGATTCCCTGACTCCTGGAATAGACAGGGATTTTTTGTGTCCTCATTTTAAACTCATAGACAAAGAATTTGAAAACTATCAAGTGATTTTGGAAATCACAGTGGTTGAAGATTAATTTAGAGCCATTGTTGAAGTACTTTGCAACCTAGGTATTGAATTTCAAGCAGCTCAAGTCATACCCCAGAATAAAAATATTTAAAATGATTAGTTGTTTTTGAAATTTTTACTTATGATATCTTCTATTACCTTCTACTTTCATTCACAGAATAAAACCTGCATTCAACTGCAACTGTGTTCCTGGGCAGCAGGGGCAGCAGGTATAAAACAGAAGACAGAAAAAGGCAGTCAGTGCTTTGGCAAGGCTGAAACCCACATGCAAGGCAAAGAGAGAGTAAGGAAAAGAGCAGAGAAGCTGGCACACACAAGTTCATTTAACTGCCCTGGTAGTTTTTCGGGTGCATCAAGTCAATTTATACCTGGATCTTTGACCACATTTTTAATCCAGGATAGTTTGTTGCACACTTTTATCGCACAGTTGTTAATTGTCTGTGGGTTTGCTTTATGCTTCCTTCCTTCCAACCTTTGTAATGCTCTCTCTTGACTTGTGAGAGGTCAGAAAGTTTTGGAGTACTTGTCTGGGTTGTTTCCTTGATAGGGAGGAAGAGTGGAGTCTATTTTCAAAATCTCTCCTATTTGTAAGTTATTTACACCCTTGGACAGGATTTTGGTGGCAAAGCTGACGCTAACAGCAGGTGCAGATCTATTTTCAGAGCTACAGCAAGATCAGCACTGTCTCTCAGCACCTCCAGCCAACAGCAGTCGATTCTCTGCCCAAAGCATCCCATGACACTGCGATTCAGAGTCCTAACTCTTCCTCAGCACAAAACAGGGCCCCACTGTAGAGAACATGAGCTTGGCACGCAACTTGGAAATGATTTCTCTCCCATATTTTCAGCCACCTGGCTCAGCTGTCGATTAAGTAGGTTGTTCTCCTCACTTATTCTTGGTGCCAGTACAATTGGGGTTGTCCAGCTGACAGAAGGATTGAGAGGGTCCGTGTTTGCTTCCTGCACTTGGAAGGAATGGCTAGCATGTAGGCATCTCCCTAAACCCCACATCCCCCCTCTCCCCAGTGAAGCCGCTCACTCACTGGTAAAGCAGATGGAAGTGCATGTGTGTTACACAAGTGTCTTGTCCCTGCAGTGCACCTCCTTGGGAGCTGTCAAATAAAGCTGCTTTCAAACTTTGACAGGGAAATGAAAAGTTGTGTAAAATGCTGAAGGAAGCAGAAAGTGTTAGATTTTTCTTCAAAATGAAATAAAACTTCATAGCTTACTGATATCTTTTTGGCTAGTAGTGCTCCAGCGCTTTATCGTGTTGCTTTACGCACGTCCATTGCCCTAGTTACACCTGATATGATCAAGAATGCAAAGCCTTTCTTTTGGGAAATGGGCTTTCTTTGTTAACTTGCCTTCTCCCTTTTGGCTTGGCTGTGAAATCTTATAATAAAACCATACACACAAAAATAAGATCTTCTAAAATTTCATTTGTTGCTCAAAATAAAGAGCTTGATGGTATTGCTGGTGAAATGGGAGGGGCAGATAGCTGTGAAAATATACTGTGACTATTTTAAGCAGCTGGTGAATCGTGGATGTTTACCAGGATGAACAATTTTATAGTGCTTTAATTTCTCCAGTTTGGCCTTAAAGACAACCAGAAATAGAGCAAAATAATAAATTATAGATGTATTCTTAAGGTAAGTATAAAGAATAAAACTGGCAAGATGAAATCTGGCACCTCCAAGGAGTATATCCTATCCCTTGTCTAATTCCAGTGATTTGTGTGAAGCAAAGTTCCTTATGTTGGGGATTGCACAACTTTTGTGGTGTTACATGCAATTACCTTTTACTGCCTAGACAAACTGTCAGAGCATTAACCTGAGGTTTTCCATGTAATGTTCCAGATGCACGTCCCCCCTTGAAAAGGCCCATAATTCAGCTTATTTATAGCTGAATAAAAAACAATGCCTCCAAATAGAAGTCAAAGTTCAGAGGGATTGGCTAGTACAGCATTTTAAAGCCTAGTTCTCAGCAGGTTATAGGGCTGGAGAGAGGCCATAATAGGATATTGAAATGTTTTTCTTTTTCAGACTTGGCAATAAATTCCTTGACATCCCGTTATAATTTTATGAGCTGGTTGAGATTGTCGTATTGCATTAGCTCCTGACAAGCCTCCATGCAGGGAGGAGCACAAGCCTGTGCCGGTTGTTCACCTATGTGCAATGCTTGAGATAAGTGAGTGGGGTTTTGACTCATCTACCTGTGTGGAAGGAGAAAATTGAAGCAAGTTACAACCTGCCCAACTGGGGTGGCATTTTAGTGCCACAAAGGGCTACCCCAGATCCTTTGAAAAGCCCGGTCTGAATCTTGAATGCCAGTGCCAGTTCACACATGGAAACACGGGTATGGAAGCCAAACCCAAAGGAATGAATATGCGAGCAGGAGCTCGCTGTCCAGGCGACTTCAGTTGTCCCATGTCTGTTCTCATTTCACGTGATACTGCAGCCCATGGTGATCTGTAAACAGACCCACTGCAACATCTCACCTGTATGAACTGGTTTTGCATCTGTTTGGTTAAAAAAGCATTAGCAGCCCAGCTCCCATGCCTTCTCTGGGTGTTTTATGTGCTGCTTCCCTTCATGCAAAGTAAACAAGTAAATGGACCGAAGGGATTTTTCTATGTGGTAGTTATATACATAACAAAAATGCACATACGACCTGTCATCTGTTTCTTTTTCCCAATGAGCTGCAAAATCAACACACACAAATATGTTTATGCGAACAGGCCAGAAAAACAGCTGGTTCATCAAATAAAAAGGGGCATGCTTGGCTCTGCTAGGCCGAGTGTTCAGCTGGATCCCATGTATTTATAAAGTGAGAAAGTAGAGCATATTTGAAAATGCAGGTGTATAAATATTTCTGCCAGACCTGTTGGAGTATTTGAAGTCTCCGTCCAGCCGCTGCTCTGACTCACCACTTTCCAGCATGCGGGGAATGCTGCCTTGCGGGCAGCAGCGGCCCTGGCCCTGGGGCTGGGTGCCCTGCCCGGGGGGGCTTCGCCCCAAGAGCCCTGGAGGGCACCCCCAGCTCTGACCTCATCCTGGCTGTGGCTGCACGGCCGAGGTGGGGCCAAGGGAAGGCCGGGGTGGAAGCTTCACCCGGGGTGGAAGCAGAGGGGTGACTCTGTGGAGGTGCTTCAGGCAGATGTGGAGCTGACCACTTGTTTCCTTGGCCTGCCATCCATGGAAGGAGGCTGCGGCTCAACTGCCAGCATGGAAAAACCGTCTCAGTTCTTAAGTCTAAACTTCAAAGACAGTCATTATATTTAATGTTACAAACCCCCTAATAATCCCAAGGATGGAGAGCAGAGCAACAACGTTGGCACGCTGACACAAACTGCAGACGCAGTGCAAATATTATATTAGATACTTCCCAGCTATGACTTCCTCTGGGGTGCTGTCACTGCTGCACATGGAAAAGTAAATCCTTTCATAATAAAACACATGCACGCACATATACACACACACACACGCCCAGACACACACCTGCACAGCCGTAACCCAACAGTTGCATAACACAGGCTTTCTCAGCAAAGCTCATGTAGGATCTCTGTCCCTCATAGAGCGAGCCTGTGGTTTATCTAAACTGCAGCCAGCCAACACAGGTTCATATGCTTATGCAAAATAAGTTTTCCAATAATTCATCTCCTTTTGTGTATGTAGCTACAGCGTCCACAACTAAATGAAACAATTATTAATAGCTTTTTCTCCATTATAGCCTTTTTTTGTTAAACGGACCTTCTATGTGGAAAAGTAGACAAAAGAACTTTTTGAGCCAAAGGGACAGAAAGAAGTCTAAGATCTAAGGTAGATTTTGAAATCAGAGCGTTTTTTAATAGCCTGAAGTGCCAAAGAATTTGAAATCACTGTAATGTTTAATAGCCTTAAGCTCCAAAGCCAGTTGAGCTCTGTCAGACAAGCAGAATTGACTTTGTCTTCAGTGAACATCTGACAATTTTTGTGCCCAACTAAATTTCGCGGGGAAGCTCAGAGAGGAAGAATGGGAACCCACAAGTTGGCTGTAATATTAATGTTAGTCCACAGTTAACAAAAAATATTTTCAGCTACAAAGCAGATGATAAACTTCCATGCCAGCACTAGAAGTGTTAAATTTACCAAAATCTGGTGTCAGTTTTACTTCAGAAGCCCTGTGAGCATTCCCTGCCTCTGCCAGTTTGGTGATTGCACTGCCTCAATCCTGACACTAAAATGCTGATCTTGACCTTTTTTGGTATTCCTGAGTGTAAAATTAAGGCTGCATGTAAATGCATCCTGGCTGAAGGCCTGAGAAGCAGCTTCAGCTTTGAAAATAAAATAATGTGGAAGACATGACATTGTTTTATGGAAAACTGTGGCACAACTCCTGCTTCTTTCAAAAGCAGCTGAGCTATGCCCCTGGCATTTAGGCCATGTGGTTTGTAAATTATCTCAGGCTGAACATTGATTGAGAAATTTGAGCATATTGTTTCTTTAGTTCATGGCGAAGGAGCTCCCTAGTGCAGACAATGAGATGTTTTAGCTGGGATAAAGGAAGTCACAAATTTTACCTTACTTGTTATAAACGTGAGCTGAAGAAATCACCCATGGGTGTTACACTATTAAATTTCCTGTCTTAGAGGTTTTATTTTGTCTTATCAGAATTTTCTAATTTTGGTAAACTCTACAGAAGAGCTCATCCAACTAACACTGACTCTTAACAATGGCATAATAAAACCACACGCTGGATCTGTGCCCAGAGGCCCTGCCAGCCGCGCCTCTCCCTTGCTCATCATGATGCTGCTGAAAGCCACTAGATGTCACTACTATATAGCACTAATAAAGTTAAAATAATATTTTTCTGGCAATAAATGTCCTGACTCATAAGGAAGTTAGGTTATAAAAGCCGTGGATAGTTTGGATTCCTTCCAGTTAAAAAACAAAACAAAACTTTTTCTTTTTTATTTTTTTTTTTTTACTAAAAATATTGGATCCAAGTTCAAAACAGTCATTTAACAAATAACATTGACTTGTATTTTAAAAGGAAAAATACTTTGAAGTTAATACCAAGTAAAGAAACATGGTCTGTGGCTCTGTGAACTGAGATGATGGGAAAAAATTATATCTGAAGGTCTACAGTGCTAAAGACAAGGCTTGACTAAATGCAGGGTTGGGGACATTCAGGAATACTCATATTCTCTTGCTCAACCAGAAAGCGAGGCAAAAGGCCAGTGAAATAATAGTAATAGCAGCAATAATATTGTATATTTATATGGTGCCTTTCATCTCCCAGGTTTCCACGCTGCAGTGTCTAGCTGACTGCAGATACAATAATCACTTCACTCAGCACCTAGCAGGAACCACCCTTGGCAAGGCCATGGCAGCTGTCAAACAGCACATTAGGAATCGCTGCTCCAATTCAAAAGATCATGAGGGCATTTTTGAAGCAGGTAAAGTGTATTTTAATGAGCCAGCTCTGCATTTGTCCATATTGCCGGGGCTAATTCAAGTTCTCATATGTTTTTCTCTACTGGAGGGGGAGGGCAGTTTGGCTTTGTTTTGTTTATTTTAAGACTTTGGTTATTGATAAATTGGCAGGTGAGATCAACTTTTTAACCTTTCCTGGGAAGACATTTAACGTATCTTAAGTGGCCACCTGATTATCCCTTACTGTTAGTTAACCGAATCCTTACGTTTTTCTTTTGATGTCACCTAGGCAAGAACCAGCCAGATCTGACTTACACTGCCACAGGTAATGAACATTGTGAACTCTTGATGGTGGAAGATGCAGAGAATGTCCTAAATTCTAATGAGAAAGTGCTCAGTGGAGGTAGAGCCTGCCTTCTCTATCTAGGGAAGCTCTTTTCTGAAGATGAGGAATGCAAGGTTCTTTTGAGATGAGATGGGCCAGGAGGGTGGTTTTGTCTACTGGTATGTGATCTGAACATCCTCATGCGGTTTGGTAACCAGCATTTTGGTACGGATGTGAGAGCACATGCTAGGAGGCCAGCCATTTTTGTCAGCACAGGAGCCTGTCTCCACCCATTCCTGATTTTTGTATCACAGTAAAATTAGCTGAAGTTATTGGCATTTTACAGAGGTGCCTTTTACACTCTGAGGAACCCCAGTGCAGCTGCAGCCTGGAGTGGAGTCCCATCCCTGTGTCTGGGTGCATCATGCTGCACAACATGAGGGGGTATCTTGGGCCTTTTTCTCACAGTAAACGTGTCTGCTCTGTGAGTCCTTGCCCAGAAAGATGGAGAGGAACCATCCTGTCCTACTGGGTACATGTGATCACTGAGAGAAAGGAGTTAGGATCCTTGTCAGGACTTGAGACATTTTAATCTGTGTCCTCTGTGTAACATGGGTGGACTATAGTGTAAAATGAGTGTGAACTGTACTCTGGCTTTTGTCCACACAGGAGGAGCTAGTTATCTGACCTGGAGCTAGCATCAAAGGTAGGGGACATTTTTTTTGAAGTGGCTGGAGCTGGGCTGGACAAAATGCCTGAGAAAAAGTTCACTACACATCAGCTTTGAAGGGAAAGTGCCTACTCTTCTCCAATGATGCCTCTGTTTTGATGTTGGTTAGGATAAATCCATTAGTAAAGCACTTTTAGACTAATGATGCTGGTATCCAGCAAAAAACTCATCCAAAGACACTCACAGACACACACAATAACTAAAACTGGAGGGAAAGCTAACTGGCCTCTCCCCTGATGGGTAGTACTATAGCGTTTGTATGTTCTAGGTCTAGGTAAACTCCCAGACGGAGAAGGAATGAGATGGAGAAACAAGGCAAAGGCAAGAATAACTCACTTCCCTGGCTCAAGTTACCGACAAAGGCATGAAAGCCTCAGCCTGCAGTATAAATTATGACCTATCAACTCAACCAGAGTCATAATAAGAAGGGAGGAATCAGATGAGTAAGGCAATAGGGGAAAAGCAAATACTGTGAGTAATGGCAACAAGAGGTTAGTTCCCTAGAAGTTGTCTAACCACATTAGATAGCACAGCTCAGTGACTGAGTCTGGGCCCAGTGTCTAGAGAATAAATCAAACGGGGTTTTTGTTGTTGATAAAACATTTTCTCCAGAGCAGATGGATTTAATATTTCCTGGATCCATACTGTTCAAGACTTGGAGTGGGGATGCTTTTCCAGGATTGCATTATTGATGGCTTCGTTTCCAAGGGATGCAAACTCAGAGAGTTCTCCTAGGACTTGTTGCTATAAACTGTTAAGTGAGGATTTTTGTGTTTCTGTTCTTTGTTTCCTCCCTCTGTTTGCTGATTTAAGTGTTTGCTCCCTATCCACTTCACTTCTCTGCGACCAGTTAGTGCCTCCCACTTTTGCTTCTACTCTCCTCTTGTCCTCCTTCACTGTCTCTCCCACACCTCTCAGCTGTCCAGGTTGTGGGGACTAGACTAGATTTTGCTAGGCTGACAGTGGCAGCAGGCAGGGTTGGTGTCAGTGTACCACTGAGCTCCCCCTCAGTCAGAGTGCCAGCGCCCCTCTCCAACACTTTGCCCAGAGCAGTGTGAATGGTGGAGCATTCCCAAAGTGCAATGCAAGGAAACAGGATGACTCTGAAGTCTGATGTTCTCTTGGCTGAATGGCAAAGTTGAGGTGCATACCACCTCCTGTGACACAGGTTGTTATTATTATTCTTTTAAAGTGATGTAACCTTCAAAGGTATTTTTCTGAAAGGTGCCTCCCAAAATAAGCCTCTTTAAACTAGGTTCTGTGCCTAAACACATCCAGCTGGTGCATAAATACATGCAGCTGCCACAAGATCATGTAAATTCATAGGTATCAAGTGGTATAAAGTGGTACATTGCCAGCTTCTGCAATTGAGTTGTGTGATCTGACCAGGGCTCTTGAATGAAAAAGATGTAATGCATCTGGGATAACTCACCACCAAAATGATTTTTCATACATGAATTATCATTCTGCCATATCTTATCTTTCAGTTTGTCAGATGACACTGGATTTGTAACAAACTTAAGCAGCATAACTTTCCAATCCTCTAAATACGTCGTGAGGAGCTCTCCCTTCCATACTGTCAAGCTGTCAACTTGGTCTTCTTGCTGACCAGTTTACACTTGAACCAAAGTTGAAATTCAGACTGTTTAGCTCAAAGGAGGTTGCTTGAAAAGTCTAGATGGGGATGTATAGTAGACCAATCACTACAGAGAAACCTAGCAGTACATATATATATATATATATATACATATATACACACACACACACACACATATATATATATATATTTGTCTTCAGATAGTAGGCAAAATTTTAATTCCCAGACAATTGTGGAGCATGGGACAACCCATGGCTGGCTGTGTGCATGACAGCTGCCCTACTCTTCCAAAGAGAAGTGCACCATGCCCACTACAACAAGCTCTTATTTGGCAAGCAGTTATCTGAAATGGCAGGAGGACTGAGGCCAGCTTTGAATGTGAGGAAAATAACTTTCAAAAATGGTCCATGACCAGCTATAAACCCTTCAAAGCCCATTTTTACATGTGAAATATACTGACTACAAGTCAAGAGCAGAGCAGCTTCTGCATAGACCAAGTACACCCCAACAGTTGCTGTAGGACATACACTGCTCCCCTGCTAAGGCAAAATTTGGATTCTACATTTTTCATTAAAAAAAAAAAAAAAAATTAAAAATCAAGTTTTTCGTACTATGCTTTTTGCTGTCCTTCAACTATACGAAGCGGGTCACTGCAAAAGTTTATGAGTAATAGAAAAATTTAGCTGTTAGTGATTTGTTTTGGTTTTTTAACTAATTCATTAAGAATAGCTGAATTTAATTTCTTACCCAGCCTGTAAATCCTTCCTCTTTGTCTATCTCTAGCCCACTTCCGCTTACTTCAACACTTCCCTGGAAGGTATATATGTGGTGCTCACAAGACAGTGTTATTCCACAATGACTAAGTTGTCCTGAAGTGTGTTATGGTTTAATAATAACAGGAATTAGGTTTTCTGCTACCAAACCCATTTTATTATGACACATCCAAAGACATAAAACCCTCTTGTGCAATAATAAGGGAAAAAACTCTTTCCATCCACTTGTACAAAAGAAACCTCAAGAGATTAGCACTATAATAAGAAGAAAACAAACATGATTCAGTTTAGAAAAATGTAGCTAGTATGTCTAAAGGAAACTGCAAGTACTTGATCAGAGAGAGATTTGGGGAAACAGTATTATTGGACATGACCTGTGAGTTATAGGGAGACAGCAAATCAGATATTAAATAGATAATTATGCTTCTTGCTGAGATGGCACTGGCATCATGGGATTTGGAGTATTGTGTCCAGTTGTGTATGTTCCAATTGGATGGATGAATGAGTTGGTTGGGATTAAGCAGGCATGAAAATGATCAGGTGAGGGCTACAAAAAAAATGTGGGGGAAATAATTAAAAAGGAGGCAAGTATTGAGAGTCTGACTAAGTGATGGCACAAGGAAGGGTGAAGGAGTTCAATTATACAAAAGCCCTAAGTGGGAGGGGGAACTACACAATGAGACACATTAGATGGCATCTGAAGGGGGAGAGGAAAGAAAATTTTATGTTGACTAGGAAGTGAGGACTGTGGAATCTCTTAAAACTCATAACAGCTACCCCGTCCTTTCATTTTGTTTAAAATAAATGCATGAAAGTACTGGAAATACAAGACTAAACAACTTGAGTAATTTTGGGCAGGAATGGGAAGAAGGGCTAAGAAAGCAAAAGTTAGGCCAGTCCTTTGAATCTTCAATTTCAGGGCTGATTCAGTCTCATCTCACTAATGTACTTTGGGGTTATCTTGTCTGAACTTCAGTGGATCAAAAGGTTGGGTCACGTTTAGTGAGGCTGAGTTCTCTCATAGAAGTGCTCTAAATCTTTTAATTGGGGCAGATAAGGGGCGATTGTCTTTGGAAAGCTGCCTATTTACTCAGATTTTGAAACAGAGGGTACAATCTCCTTTCCTCATCAGCCCTTCTGGTCTCCCATCTATACCCTCAGGGCTACTGCTGATACTAAGGTTATCGTAAATAGTTAGCCACGGTAAATCTGTAATGTACAGTTACAAATGTGAGCACAGTGTTTCTTCTGTTTTGGCACTGCACATACTCTGGCTAGGTATCAGAGATGAAAAGAAAATCTAAAGTTACATATTAGTGATAATAAAAAGTTAATGGAATCTTTTCAGACCTTACAGTAAAAGGTTCACTTTGGTTCATGTCTTATTTTCTCCAGCCTATTTGCACAGCTTTCCATATTACACAGGCTATCAGATAAAAAATAAAAATGCTAGTATTTGAGAAGTTTTCTGTTTGGGTGTGACCTCTGTTTCACCTGAGTAGGAGACACAGAGATATACAGTTGAAAGTTTTCAAGAGCCTACGGTGCATGGGAACTGAGCCATATGACCTGCAAGTCTCCTGTTCGATGGCTTTCGTACAGGCTGACAGCGAAGCAGACGGGAAGTGAGAGTTCACTGAGAAACAACACATCCTCATCAGTGCGCCGAGACGCAGGATGCCAACCTGAATTCCTGACATATTAGCATTTGAGCCAATGGCTCTCTGGCCAAGCCAGGCCAAACAAAAAGTTCCTCCTGAATGTTAAAATTAGAAATAAGATATTACTCAGTTGGACTTCACAATAATAGCAGTTTCTCTCACTTGCTTGGAATCATTCTAACAGGTTTAGGACTAACTCTCTCCCCTCCTTTCCAGAGGCTACATGTACATAACTCTATTTTGACCTGTCATGACTCTCCTCTAATTCAGTTGCTGTAGTATTGCACAGTGCAGAGTCTGTAACTATGAAACAGCAGTGCCTTGTTTTCTTGGACCTTGTCAGTAACAAGAGGTAGTTTTGGTTTTGCTTAAAAGCCTTTTAATAGTGCTTTGATGAGGCGCTGAACCTCTCAGGTAGTTGGGTCTATTGCTTTTATCTGTTTGGGGAGAGGGATGAAAAGAAAGGGGATGAGGACCCTGGGGGAAACCAATCAGCAGAGCCTGGTGTCCTGTGAAGTTATCTAGTGCAACAAATAGACAACCTGAAGAAGAGTAAGTCCTGAAGTTTAATATTGTTTGTAGCACAAAAAGGCTCTTGTTTCCATAACTCTCATCAGCACAATGAAAAAGCTCTTTGCGATAATGAAAATCACCTCTGTCCTCACATGGAGGACTTTGAGAAGAGGCAGACAGATGGGCTAGCACACACCCATAGAGCACCTGCTGCCTTGTTTTGTTTTCTTGCTCTAGCTTGGTTTTGGAGTTTTTTGTTTCTGCAGCATTGGTTACCACCTACCTCACATGACAGGTATTTGATGTAGAAGGTATGAGGCTCTGCGACTTGAAATAAATAGCCAGCCTTGAACCTGAGGCTGTAATGACTTTGTGCTATAGATGGACTTGTCCCAGTGGGAGAACTGTGACATGCACCAAAAGCAGAAGTTGTTCTTCCAGAGTTCAAGTGTTTTAGTATAGATTAATAAAAAAAAGGGTGGTGCATCCCAGCAGAGCTTGATTTCTCTGTCATTGTGGAACAATGAGCAGTTAAAGCTACATTATCATCTGAACCTGGCTTGGCTGGGGCTCTCTGCAGCTGCAGCTTTGAGAGCAATGCTAGAACTGGCTCTACTAGATACGACTGCAGTGGGAGTTTATGAGGTGGGGAGGGGTGATTGTTAACTTGAATTGCATACTTCTGGGTTATTTTTTCTTTTATTATTGGTAATGAAATGTTCTTTTCTTGCTAAAATTTAGGACCGCCCCAGTCAGAAGCATGGGTGTGTAGTGAGGACTGTGCTGCTTGCCCACCGTGCTAATAGCTCTCTCATGTCACAGCTGGCATGCTTCTGTGCAGGCATGATCATCAATATTTTGCCATTGGGTGAGAGTTCTACATCAAAGAGGTTTATAAGCAGAACCTCCAATGTGTTTGAGGTTTGCCCATCACTGCATGATACTTCCCAAGAGCATATTTCCTCATTAAAAAGTAGCCAGACTTGTTCCTGACTGCATTATGGTTAGTTTTGATTCAAGGCTGCCTCCAGAATCAATGGGAGTGTGCTCTTGGAAAGTACTATACAGAGATGGGGAAACCTCAAACATTTTGGAGGTTCAGTCTGGAAACCTCTTTGGTTTGGAAGTCCACCAAAAGCATGTCATGAGATGGTTAGAAGGCTGGGTGGGGTTTACATCTGAGGATAGAGTGCAAAAGTGAGAATTGTTTAGTTTGGAAGAAGAAAGAGTTGGAGATTATGCGAGTGAGGTGTTTAAGAAAGATACCATGAAAACTAATCCACTCCTCAAATTAACATTGCTCCCTAATATGAGAGCAAGAGGTCAGTTAGCAAAGTGAAACAGAGAAAATATTTTAGCATGGACCATTTAACTAGAGTGTTTAGAAGTCCTGATCTCCAAAGGCTGTAGACAAGCAATTGCTACAAAGAGCATAGTTTAGCAGAAATGGCATTGATTTTGAGACTTTGCTGTGTGCCCCTAAGCAAAGTTCTCTTCCCTTCCCTTCCCTTCCCTTCCCTTCCCTTCCCTTCCCATATGCCCCCTTC